>NW_017172225.1:461330-486362 GCF_001652005.2 Ceratina calcarata | reverse complement strand
CTTCTATACTTTTTAGCACGTAACTATTTATTATTAGCATTATTCTTCCGACGTCTGATTTCTTTTTAATTATAGGAAATGCGTTTTTCTAAGGTACATAAACTTTTGGGATTGACTGTATAGCCAATACATCTTTAAGTTAATTACGTTTGATCGAAGCTACAATTTTATAGGAAAGAAGAATATCTCGTGGACCTATCTCAAACGTACGTATTGTTACGGAATCGTATAAATTTTTAACGAACTCGTGACAATCGTCGTTGATAATTATCGAGGAAATTGACTGGACCATATACATAGATTGTAGACGATGATAATGGCACGGTAATGGCGTGTGCACTCCTGTGCTCTCATTAACAAGTGTTCCAAGATCCAAAGCCGTGACGAGCACATTAATTAATTAAGTATTCCGATCTGTCCTTATTCTTTTTCCTCCCACCGTAACAAGATTCGAATGGTCGACTCCGCTCTAAAAATTCGACGTATTCCAAATAACTTCCGGGACGTTTTTAGAGCTAATCAAGTATAGATAGGAGGTTTTACAAAAATTCTGTGACCCCGAGATTGAATCATAAACATTTTCTGGTTACGGCGGAGCAATTAAAAGTCACGCACTATTTTAATCCGGAAGTAGCTGCTACGAGGCTTGCGTAAAAGCAAATTGCACGAAGAACATTTTCACGGATGCACACGGGTGCGCAATTGCACGGTACAGTTAATATAACGTGGCAGCCTCGAGATTAATTAATCGCACGTAATCGATTCGGAATTTCATATCCGTTTCGATTACTCCGATGCGTGCGTATAATTAAGAACAAGAAAATGCTCGGTTTTCTTCAAGAAAAACTTGAGAATCAGTCAAATTACTCGTTTCTAGAGACATTGGAAAGTACAAAAGAAATCGTTGCACGAGGGAAACTTCGATTTTGGCCGGCAATCGACTTTCTTGTTAAATTACGGTATTCGTGGAATCGAAAGGAATCGATGACTAAGTTAATTCATGAAAGTCGAAATAAAAAATAATGTATCGTATGCGATGTGGGTAGGAATTTGTACACCGTTGGTCGACTGCCATCGATAGAATTCATCGAGGCGAGGACATGCGTTTACTCCGGCCATTGACTCGTAACGGGTTCAGCCATGGACCTTGGTTCGTTGCGGTTCGTTTGGGCTGGACAACTTTACTTCTGCCTATACGTCACGCTTCTCTATAACCGTTCGATCTTAACCCTGTACCCTCGACCTCTCGTCAGTTTATCATAAATTAAAAAGATCGAAAACGTACGTTTTTCACTAATTAAGTCATCGAATGCAGAATCTAATTCCGTTTTCAGATATAAATCCGGTGCTCCTGCTTCTCGTAAGCGTAATCGCTGTATCTAACGTGGCAGCAACGTCCAGTTGCCCATGGGCGCAACACGTGGCCGAGCTCGAGAGCTCCTGCATCTGCGATTACAATTTGGCCAGGGAATTGTCCGTACAATGCGATATCGTCGACTACGAGCAGCTACTGGCCGCGGTGCGACGACACGCGTCCAAACTCACGATGGACCTGTTCTACGTGAACAACAGCACCGTGGGAGTCCTAAAGAACGGCTCCTTCGCGTCTGTTAAAATCAATAACATGCAACTGTCCGGATGTCGGATCAAAACGATCGAACCGGAAGCGTTTAAAGGGCAAGAGAATTCTCTGAAGAGCCTGAACCTGAAGGATAACGAGCTGACGGAAGTGCCCACTACGGTCCTCAAGACGCTGAGGAATCTCACCGTACTGGATTTGTCTGTGAACAAGATAACGAGGGTGAACGACAACGCTTTCGCAGGGCTGAAGTTGGTGACTCTGAAACTCTCTGACAACGAGGTGACCTTGGCCTCTGGATCGTTCCAAGGGTTGGAGAGATCGTTGAAGAATTTGAACTTGAAAGGTACCAAACAGAAGAAGGTACCGGAAGCGCTTCGCGGTCTGAAGACGTTAGCCTTTCTCGATTTATCCCAGAACAGTATTAGAGAATTGCCCGGGTCCGCGGCTACGAAGGCATTCGAGGGGCTCGAGTCACTGACTGGATTAAATCTCGAGCGCAATTTAATTCAGAACATTGGATCGGACGCTTTTTATGGAATTAAGAACACGTTGAGCTCGTTAAGTTTGTTAAACAATCTCATTCCGGATTTTCCTACGGCTGCCATCAACAGCGTTCAAGATCTTAGGGTGGGTCTCTACCAGGAATATCGAGTTAATTATGCATGAAGTCTAGAGATAGTAATCAGTTTCCATTTAGGTACTGGATATCGGATTCAATTTGATCACGGAGTTACCGGTAAACGCTTTTGAAAAGAACCCGTCGATAACTCTGCTGGCGATCGACGGGAATCCATTGTCGACTGTCCCGGAGGAAGCCTTGGCTCGACTCAACGGGACGCTGCGAGGTCTGAGTTTAGGAGGCCGATTCCTCGTCTGCGACTGCAGACTCCGGTGGATCGTCGATTGGATAAAAACTAGAGACTTGCAAGTCACCAGTCGAGAACGCAAGCCGCAATTCTGCGGGAGCCCACAGAAATTGCAAGAGAAGAGTTTTTACAACATCGACCCCGAAGGTAATAACGACGCTTTTACATTAATCGTTTTACTAGTTTGGTTAAAAACTTAATTGATATTCCTTTTTTTTAGAAATGTCCTGTGAGAGGACACCGGAAATAATTGGAATCGGAACGGTGGAAAGCGTCGATACCAGAGAACCTACGGGCACCGCCGTGGCTAGCAGTTACAGTCCAACAACCAAATCTGCGAGCACCACGACTGTGACCGCAACGACGACCATGTCGAGCACGACGTTCGCGTCTTCCACGACGGAACTTCAAAAAACCGAGCCACCAGTTTCCACTACGACGAGGACGATCGCTAACAGACCGACCGCGGCACGAACGGGAAACGTAGTGATAATGAGAACCACGTTGACCCCGCCTAAGCACACTCAGGAGCATTTGCAGCAGCATCAACCGAGACCACCGTTGGTGCTCGGCTCGCCTCTTTACAAATCGAAATCCAGCGACAAGGAAATCGTAGTGAAGGACGTTTTGAGACAGGACAATGCCGTGATCATATACTGGGACACGGAGACGACTAATATTTTAGGCTTCAAAGTGATCTACAGATTGTTCGGAGACAGCAGTTTCAAACAAGCGCCGCCTCTCGAAGCCAGCGAACGGGAGTTCAAAATTAAGAACGTTCCTTCGCAGGTATGTCAATTTTCATCCTTTAAAGTTCGTAGTCTAATCAACAAATTAATACGCTTCCTTCTGTTTTCAGGAATGTATCGTGGTGTGCGTAGTTTCATTGGAAGAAACGAATATTACTCCGGCGAACGTACCTTACAACCAGTGCAAAGAAGTGAGGACGGAGAATTCGCCTACGTCCAACATGGACAAGATCACTATAGCTGCCAGCGCAGCGATCTGTGCGACGATCGTCGTCGCGGTAATAATATTCATCGTAGCGAATCGACGAAGAGCCAGGAAGCTCCACACGCTTCACAGTATAGATCAAACGAAAATGGGGGGACCGATCAGTGGACTACCCGTTAATTGCTGCTCTAACGTTGGCCCGACGCCCAGCCCCGGTGGACCCCTGTCATCGATGGCTACTCTCAGTGCTTATAACGCTCAGAAGGAGTGGGACCAAGTGTCTGCGTATAGCAACAGAAGCATACCGAGACCGAGAATATTTCCCATAGATAGGCAAGGTACGAACAAAGATCAGAGTATTATCTTCAGGTGTTTCATGTATCGCTATTGATTTAGGTTCGATAACTAGAGCCTCCTGCATCGACGATGTCAGGTCTCAAGCGGGACAGCACTACAATGGAAAAGTGTCGACTCGATCCGTAGTTGACCAACAATCCCAACATAGTTTTTCTAACACGTCGACGAGATACTTCGGGAACAACACCCTGTCTTCGAATCTTGCCAACACGAGATCAGGTAATGATACGCGTGTACAGTACGAGTTGGATGCGTAATTGAAAATATCTGTTTCGATCGTAGAGCTGAGACAATCTCGACAGTCTCTGGCGGCGGCTTCCGATAGAATGTCGCGGGCGAATTTCTCGCCAAGTCATTTGCCGCCGCACTCTTCGTCGAGGAGGCAGAGACCGAGATCGTGCAACCGCACGTTGGAGCAAAACCCGCCGCGACCAGGCAGTCGGTACAGCATAGCCGACTCGACGCACACTCTGAACAATTACGAGGAGAACAATTGGACCGACCACGATATGGACATATACATGGCGCGTAACCCGACGACGAGAACCAGTGGTCTCATGCCCCTTTGATTTTTTGTACACTGTACGTGTGTACAGGTTTTGCTCAAACGTGTTCAGTGACTTTATCTCGTCCACGTAGATATACATATATCATGTATAATAATATGATATTTTAGATAACGCCCACGTTATTACAGATATTACCGTGTAATGGACGTAATAACGTGACAGCGCGAAGGAGAACGTTAATAGGTACAGCTTTAAGGTAATAGTGTCTAAAGTTGCACGTTTATATATAAACCTGTACTGTGTGCGCTCTCGAATTCTAATCGAGACGCGCGATCTCTCGAAACAATCATAGCAATAAGTAAACGAGTCAAGATTATCGTGTATGAATGGTGGATGTGTTTTTATCCAAAGACTGTATCATAAACAAGCGTCTATCAAAATTCGATTGTCGACACGTGTTCTCGGAGAAATGTACTGACGTTATAAGACCTGGCAACAAGCTTTGCCAATATTATAACATCGCGTTGTATAAAACTTTTTCACATAAAGATTCACGTATGTTATTTTTTACCGTGTAATCGAATTGAAATAAAGCAGCAGTACTTACCCAGGTATGAGAATGCTTCTTTCCCATCGGAACCTGATTTCCTGCACGAACTCGTACCACAATTGAGCCAATGCCGTCATGCCTCCGAGATTATGTGTGCAATGCGCGGCGACGATCGACAAACGCCAAACCAAGCTGTCCATTGCACACGTCTTCACGCCTTTCCACTGGTCCTCGTCCACGTTACATATAGTCACGTCGCCGTACAGAGCTTTCTGTAATATCGGTTGTGATACTTCTACTTCTCTTGTTTTCCAACTAAATGTTTAACGAAAGATTACTTACAGAATTTTCCTCTGCGTCGGGGAAGAGGAAATAAAGTATAGACAATAATATTTCCTCCGGTATCGGTCCTTCGACTTGGTTCTTATTTTTCTTCGCAGTCGCTTTACTAACGACCGTCGATATCGTCGGTATTTTGGACTCCGTTAAGATGTTGAAGACCGAGCTCAACGCTTGATCTTCCTGTTGGGTATAGATCACTGCGTCCCCTAGCAGATCTACCAAAGTTCTTTGATTGTTACAAAGATGTAAAAAGTCTGTTAGGTATTCGCCGAGTAAGCAAGCCGGCGATGAAACCATTTTAACTTGTACGGACCATTCGGGCGCCAACTGTGGTTCCAAGTCCGTAAAACCTTCGCTATCGACTATAACGTTCTCGGAGACTTCAGGCCACGTGGTAAATAAATGTAACTCACTGCAACGATTCGCCGATTTCATACACCCAACTCAGTTAAATCGAGAAAAAAAAGATTTATTATTGCGATATGTAAAATCCTTACGCGATGGGATCGTACGTCGCCCCAAAAGGAAGTTTTCCAAGTTCAGCTACGCCCAATGTTTCCCCTTGCATGAAATCGAAGTCCGGAGGTTCCTGAGTCCACGTGCTACTAGTCCAATCTTTCAGTAGGTAAGAAAATCGAACAGATATCATCACAGGATCCAATCTTAAACCACAGTTTTCTCCCAGTTTTTGTTTAAAGAGAGCAAGTAGTCCTGATAATAGTATGTATCGTAGAATTAGCATCAAATTAATTTGGTAAACTTCATAATTATTCTCATACCAGTTAAGTATTTGCAATGCGAAGGTATCTTCTTCAAATGCACCATGTCAAAGTGAGTACAAACTCCTTTCCCGATACTGGTTCCAAGATACATCTTCTGCCATGGCTCTTGTACTTGTACCAACGTAGGTATATCGCTGTAAGGATGTTCAAATTGAATCAATCTTATCATGACACAACTGAATTTCATATTCCATAAGAATATTTGATTACCAGTTGGCATTAGTTACTGCGATTGCCAGTGAGCTGACTAAAATTTTGATCTTGGTTTCGTCCATCACAGAATCTTTTCTGGAGGACTGCAAAACCAAAAAATCTCTGATGCCATAATACCGGGCTATTTCCAAGTGATTCCCATCAATTCTAGCAAAATCGTTCGACGTATTCAATGCATCTTTATGACATTGTACTTTCTCCTCCTCGTTCTCCTCTAAACCATTGTCCACGTCATTGCCATCCAATTTCAATCGGAAGTGTTTCAACGTAAATTCAGCATCTGCGACAGAGGAAAGATGTGTATAATGTATTTACATTCCCAAATACGGAACTAGTAGAAAAATGTGAACGAACCAGCGAAATGAAGTTTTTCTGATTTTTCATCCCACTGGCAATTGACGAAGTCACCGGATTTTAAACAAGGGCCGATCTTCGTGCTAGGCAACTTCCATTCGTGCATGATCTCTTCCAATCTCGCGATGAATACTTCCCATTCTGTAGCCGCCGTGAAATCATGATGATAAAAATCCTCGATTTCAATGTTATTCATCTCTCAAAATATCGTATCGAACAATGTCACTTTTATACGACAATTGCAGGACGAGAACGATAGTGCTTCCAGCATGAGATATTCTTAGAATTATCACTCATCGAATTGTGGAACTTGTTGCACAGTTAACGAGCGACTACTCTTTAGAAACTTATATTTTCTCGAGTATTTCGCTTCCCAAATATTTTCATTGACATCAGCTGCACTCAAGTGATTGTACTAACGTAGATAGCGCTACGAGACATTTGGTTAGAAATCAGCTGATCGAAGAGAAATATTCGCGTTCACGTGCGTGAGTATCCTCTTCGTCTCGTCCATTGGAAAAAAAGATTGTCACGCGATAAAGTCGAAGCATAGAAACAAGTGAAGTTTAAACCGGTGCTAGCTATTATAATAACTATGTTCGGGCGTGTGTTTATGTCAAATTATCGTAATATTTCGGTAGGTATACAGGCAATACACGTTTTCACTCACTTTTAAGTATAACGTTTACCTACGTGCAAATTAATTTATAATCGGGAGACTGATAATTATGATTCTCCCCGTTAATATGCCGGAATCCGCTTAGATATTTATTGTTCGAAGAAATCCCCGATACCCCCGTGTCTTTTTATTTTCTCCAAATCAAATAAACCCCTGTCAAGAATGCGAAAGATGTATAAAATGAAAGTTTTTCAGCTTCTATCCAGGGTATGGAACGGGCCGAACAGCGCATTGGCTGGCAAACAAGCTGAACAAAAAATGATAACAATTTTAAGGGATAAGTTTCCGAAAGCTAAACTCATCGAGGTGAACGATATGTCAGGTAAAGAGCGAAATATCTCTTTCATTTCATGTGTCGGAAAGCTGGGAGTTGGATATTTAAAATTTCTCATTGCAGGGGGATGCGGAGCAATGTTTGAGATAAACGTTATCGCGCCTGAATTCAAAGGACTGAATACTATCAAACAACATAGGCTGATTAACGAAGTAAGAAGCACAGCTACACCAATTTCGATGTACCATTAAGTTTTCTTAATCGCATTTATTCTTATGCTCGTAGGCACTTAAGGACGAGATCAAGGATATGCATGGAGTGAGAATATATACGGGCGTTCCTGAATAATTCTTCATTTTGCGATTAAACCATGTGAAGCTTTGTAAATTTTGCATACATACGAAATCCTATCCAATAAATATAGATCTTAATGTTAGAACTTTAATATTTTTTCGAATGTACGATTTTAGAACTTTTATTTGTATCATAAATATATCTATTCGCTGTGAACGTTGATGAAAATAATATATTTATATCTCTCTACCGGATTTGTAAACTTTATTACGATTGTAGTGGAAGGCGAAACGGAAATACCTTTTGAACCGCATCTGCAGGGTCCAACTGCTATCTTGCGTCCGTAATGTTCTTCGTAAATATCAGAATGTATAAAAAAAAAGTGTATATTTGAGGTAGTAAAAAAGATGAAACATTGATTAAAAATATCTATTATTAAATAAATTACAAGCCTCGAAATAGTGAATTCAAGTCGATTTATTCAAAACGTATCTAGCATCTATCTTGTGAGGAGCCAACTGATTGCAGGCAGTACGGTCATCAGTCTCGAACCATAAATTCTACTCGAACCGCTGATGGTTTTCTCGTTTAAGTAAGAAATTCTCCATTCGACAGCAGGATGAACAGGACTGTCCATGGATCTCTCTAAATATTTCACCAGTGCATCTGACGTGGTAACACCTGTATACACAAGAAGTATTTTTGTACAAAAACCGACATCAAACAATTCAAGAGAAAACTAAATCAATACCAATATCTCGCGCTTTAAGGTCTTTCAACATAGAATACCCATCGCCACCGGTTTGCATAAAATCGGTCAGAAGTACAGTGTAACTTTTATTCTTTTCTAGTTTGCTGTACATTGGAATGTTGCAGGAAGCACATAACACTTCCACCGAAAGTACTCTCGAGTTGTTTGGTCGCGTCAAGTCATAAACCACCTGCGGAATAATTTTTTCTTAACGTTGAACCATCGCTGTTTATTCAAAAATTATACCTGAAGTCCAGAAACTTGCACGAACGCCCCAAAGAGATTTGAAGTATCGTTTATTCGAAGATTATACACGCTCCATTCTAACACGGATAACATCTGTTCCCCGGTCATCGAAACCTTCACGATAGAATTCTGGAACGGTAGCACCGCCAGCACATCACCCATGGTAATTTTATAATCGTTCACCGTCGTGATAGACGTTCGAATGCTGCCTCCGTTATGAAAGGCAATCGCAGCATCCGTCCAGCCGTTCGTGCCGCCGAATTCCCCGGCATTGTACTCGACCATCGAATCAGCGATTAAATTACCAAGATTGCATTCTTCTCGTCGGCAAACTTTACTGTCTCCCTCAAGAAGAACCCGAGTCTTTCCAACAATTTGATAAGTGACATTGTTGATACGACCTCTCATTTGTTCTAACACGTCGAGAACATCTTCCGCCTGTTAGAGAAAAATCTAAATTGTATCCTACATTTTATGTTCCAGTCGATTACCGTAAAAAATCTATTTACCTGTTCAATACTACTGTTCACCAGCACAGGATTTCCACTGATACTGGTCACCTCGCCGTTTCGATCGAAGTTCACCGTAAAATTTCCGAGATACTTGGTGTAAGCATAAGCCTGGACAACGTAAACTTTCCTACCATTCTTCTGTTTTATTTCGGTTGGATAGAGACCTTCGGGTACCTCCGTATCCGGTTGCTTGCCGGTATAGAGGAACGTGTTCGTATGACCACCGATCACCAAATCGATATCCTCCACTTCCCTCGCGATTTTCTTATCAATGTCGAAACCTGAGTGGCCCACCGCGATCAGTATATTCACGCCTTGTCCTTTCAATCGTTTCACTTCTCTACGAATACTCTCCACCTCGTCTAAAAAAGTCACATTGTCCGTCTTGGAGATTATTTTTGTTTCAGGAGTCAAGTAACCGATCACACCGATTCTTTGATTCGTTCCATTCACGGTTAAAATTGTACTGTTTAACAGTGGCGTATTAGCTAAGTCCGGTTGTTGTCTGAGGTCAAGGTTGGCGGTCACTATGGGAAAGCTGGCATTCTGGATGAAGGGTACGAGACCAGACACGCCATTGTCGAATTCGTGGTTCCCCAAACTCTGCAATAAATTACAGGACGCGATTAAGTGATGACCTCATTTTCAGCATCCTCGGATCGACTTCTAAAAGGCAGCTGCGTTCGTTTAGCTGAATCCTCGAATTAATACCAATGACTGGCAGTCAAGTTTAATTTAAGGTGACGATTAGACTACGGATTTTTATACAGAATAAAATTAGTTTCAAAATGTTTCTTATATAACAATTAAGCATTTTATATAAAGAGAAGAAACATTCGATGCCACCCTTAACTTGATTTCAATTATTTTACGTACTATTGCGTCAGGCTTGAGAATATTTAAAAGTCTGGCCACGATCTCCCATTTGTAAACGCTGAACCATGTCGAACCTTGGTAAGTATCGCCAGCGTTTAAGAAAAGGCATGGAACGCTCGAATTTCGGGCCTGACGGACCAGAGTCGCGATCCTAGCGAATCCCCCGTAGCATTTTCCCTCCGCCGCTTCCTTGTCCGAGCAGACGCTCGACAATCTCGACGTCTGCTCGAATCTGTGAATAATTAACATAGAAATTGATATATTCTGCCACGCCTTAATCACGTTTTTACAATGCGAATAAAAAAACTCGATATAAGAACGTTTTCAATATGCAAAGTCTAGCAACTGGGGCAATTAACATTTGAAATTTAACCGTGAGTGCTAGTCGTTATTATTAGCAATTATCGTTATTATTCGCAATTAGTATTGAACATATGGCTAATTCAATGGTAGCTGAAACAAAACGTTTTGAAAGCAAGGTATTAAGGTATATCTTTAAATAAATATACACGCGATAGCGACACGCGCGACACTTCTCTTTCAGATAATGTTCGACAGTTGTTTCGACAATTTAATTTATTCACCTGGAGTGCATGTCGTTGGTATGGACGATTCTCAGGGTAAATCCTCCGTCCGTCTCTAACACCGGATTCCCAAGCCCGCTGGTGACGAACGCCAGGATGCAAATAAGGAAAGAAGCGGCAATCATTTTTATTCGTTTCCACTAGCTACCATGAGTTGATATTGATCTACTGTTAAACAGACAAAACAAGAAACACACATTTTCATCCGTTTTCAAGATACAGTTCTTATTTTCTGGATCATTGGATTCTGCACGCGACCAGACATCATTAGCTTCTAGATCGTTACATTTGACTTACTTTCTGATCACTCTAATACCATTCGTAGGAATGCGAATATAGGATTGAATAAAGAAGTCTAACATATATCGGAATGAAGATTTACTATTTCCCTTGAAACCGAGACAGTGCAGATTGAGAAAGACAAAAATAGAGAGAAGACGGTGTAGATGAAAGGGACCGTGGAATATCTGGAACGTCATAAAAAAAAGTTTACGATTGACAAAGGCCGCGATGAAGTAATAATTGTACAGTAAAATTGTTATCCGTGACATGGATTAACGTTAACATGCGTTATACGTAATTCCCTTGCGAAACGCGCTCGACGTCTGCCAAGAACTCTTCCTAACATTTTATGATAACCAGCTTTATCGTATTTACTGCACGAATAAGAAAGTACAGACCTGTATATAATTAGCACGTTGTTTTCGCAACGAAATTTTAATATCTTTTCATCTACGAGTTTCCTCAATCAAACTAGATTAGGGAATTCCACTAAGTACATCATAATGAAAGCAACTGAACTTGACGTTTCTTATTTCTGACATGAACAATGATTAACGACTGTATTGTAAATATACATTCAGTACAAACTTTTTCTTAAGTATTTATAGGAATGTACATATCAGCAATTTTTCTTCCTTGTCACTGAAAATACTTTACGTGAGAATGAACGCAATTTGTATTTCTTTGAACACTGGATAACGCAAGAAGAATTCTAACTGACGTCAGTTAGACAATTACGTTTTAATGTTATGTAAAAAAATGCTTCAAATAATTGTTCATACTAAATAATCTTATCTTTGCCTCGTAAAGTTAGTTTTGATAAATTTCTACAGAAACTTTAGAACACGTACATGTCAGTAGAATATTATGCACAATCGAAATACTTTTTATATCGCTATCAATGCGTTAACAATTAATAAACTGGTTAGTTACTAATAATTACTGTTAGAAAGTTGAGTAACTTTGTTAAAATACAGACAGATAAATAAAACCCTAATCGAACCGTCAATCACTCTGCAATGATGAATGAAAATAATGAAAGATCTAAATAATAACGATTAAGAAAAATACGATTTGCACCTTTACCGGTAACGCACCTGTGGGCTCTTCTCGAAGATAATCGATGAGAGGATTGTACACCACGTGACACGTTTTAGCCGGTGCCGAGCCGATTTTCCCGAGCGATCAGCGTCGACTGAACGCAATCGCGATCGCCGACCGAAACTACGTACTTACGCGAGGCTCGCTTCGTTTGTCCCCCAATCTACCCGGGAATCGACTTACACATTATATATGAAGGAATGATTATGCTTCTGCTTCCACTACTCGCGTCGATCTCTCACGAATCGATTGTCTCTCGCACCGAGTGAAAAATACCGTCACGCGAACGAGATTTCTGAACGATAATCGCGGGCACGTATAATTGTATTTTACGTCTCGATCGTCGATCAATGATACGCGATAATTCAAATATCGACGACCGTTTTAGAAAAATGTCAAGGTACAAGATTACATAACAAATGACATAGTTTTATCATCGGGAAGGATCGCGGTAAAACGAGTTCAACCTTTCCGTTTGGAAATTGTGCATTACTACGAATAGGTGGTTCGATTATGTCAGCTTGCACTCGGCAAACTAATGTTTTGGCAACCAAACCGCTCTGGTAAATCTGAAGTTCAATGATGGTACCGAGTGGGCGAATTACGATGCTAGATTTGAATCGAATAGATTTATTGTTAGATACTCTCCGGTTCCATTTTATTCACAGCCTAAATATATTCGGTCACGTACCGATCGGCAACGTGATCGAACAAAAAGTGAAAGTGGTGATTGGTTAAAATTTGTTTAACCCAATTCTATCGAGTTATATTGCTTAGTAATCTGATTGATCACCAAACAGATTGACATCTCTGTAGAATTATTTTAATTCATATCAACAAAATGTTGTATATCTCTCACTTTGATAAGAACCACCGGTTTTATCTCTACTAAATCACATCTACTATCACACTGTAGAATTAAAATAAATAACTCCGATTCTTTGATACAGACCTCACCATTGTTTTCAAGCTTCCGTTTTCGAAGAAGAGGAAACATAGGAGATTTCGTCTTTACGTAATAATGAGTAATCTCGTACCGGTGACACGTTTTCGCTAATTACAGGTGACGACAACGAGTACGACACGACGTGTTCGCATCTTCCGATTGTTTCAACTCCTACCGAATCGTCCCTCGATTGACTGACACAAACGCTTGTTATTTTGTTAAACGATACACGCCGCACACGAATATAGAATCTTGACAGTGGGCCAGGATCCGCGTTTGGCTGTTCAATCCGTTCGTCAAACTTTCGACGGATTGTCTTTATTTCCGTGTGAGATGACCGTCGAATGTCTGTCACGCGATTTCATACACGTTATCTATTATACGTGGTAACGAGCAAAAGTGGCGATGGAGGCGGACAAGTTGCTGACATTAGATTTACACGTGGATATGTTTATAAATCGTCAGTCTGAAAACCTGTTCGCACGCGGGAAAATCTATGCCACGTTTCAAACAAGTTTTTCAACAATTATCCACTCGGCATGCACTTAGAAATCATTAGAGCTTGACTTTCCTATTGACTTCTATAAATAGTCGCAATCGAGCCGCCCGACGGTAATCACATGATTTTTGCGCACAATAAATCATTCACATTAATCTCAGAATTTCAGAACTGAAGTCCTGATCAATCTCTTAAAGTCTAGCTACACAGATGTAACATCACTGTAACGGCGCCCTAACACAATGGGAACGTAGGTCTTCGTAGGTCGTAGGACGTAATTTTCAGTGCCGTAGTCTTTAGGACAGGGTATAGGAAATAGCGTGTAAAAGCAGGGAGCTTAGGCGTCCACGTTTGACACCGAATCGTCAGGCAGAAACCTGAGGTTTAGGATCCACTACCTACTCCAAGGGTTTTATACACCTTTCCGATGACTCTGCACGTTACGTTCCCGTTGCGATGCCGTTACATCTGTGTAGCTAGACTTTTACATACCTTCCAAAAAAATTCTTGCACGTACAATTTGTCTATAGGTGCATCAAATCCGCGGTTTAATTGTAAATGCGAATTCAAATATCACGTCACGAGTATACGTTCACAAAAGATGAGAATAGTAAGCAACCACTCGACACATTGGTGACTTTCCAGTTCCGAGAGACACGACTCTGTCGAGGGACACGGGAGAACTGAGGCACGTGAATAGGATTCCTTTCGTACAAACCCAATTGTCTGTCCGAAATTTTCGACCCTCCAACTTTCTCTCGTTCGCTTTGCGAAAGCGAATCATCCAAGAGGAATCATCAGTCTCAGTAGAAAAACACTTCAGATCAATTAAAAATATTCGATTTATATCAGAACTGTTGAAATGTATTCTGTCCGATTTCAATGTAGCAGATAAGCGGGGACAAAGTTGTCAATAAGTAAATTGTCGGGAGATAACATATATTGATAAGAACAGCTTGCAGCATCAAATGAACAATATCTTGCTGCTTGATTCCCTTCACGTGCTTTGTTTTACGTAATTACACAACTGCATTTTGCACGACAACGCGAACGGAAAAACCTTGAAGTTCGAACTTGAGCACCGAAAAGAGTTTCGTTGTGCATTCTCCGTCAGACTTTTACCTTATCAGTCAGATCTGATTTATTGTGTTTACAATTCTTTTATCGCGCGTGATAGCATTGCTCTTTGATTTGAAAGATCATTTCAAAGTTTCGCTTAAGCAGACAAGTATTCGAGCAGCGGCTGCGGCTACGTGCCAGGTGCGTTGCACGTTTGAATTTATGATTAATTTCCCGATTAATCGCCAAATTTCGTTTATTTTATACACAATTATAGTGTTTTTACTTACACAAGTGTACGCGAAGCCTCAATTATTTCGCGAACTCTCATGGAACACCGCTCCCATTATTTCCTCCTTGTTTTTACGTAGATTTTTTTATACATTCTCATGATTGTTTTACGCGAAACTTTCCTGCTTGTCCTTACCCATCCGGAATCTACCCACTTACCAAGTAATCGTAGAGGAAAGAGCACGTATGTTTCCTGAGTAATTTGTGTTTTCATGTGATCAAGTTTTCGTTCCTTTATACTAACTAACGCTGGGTTATTCGCGTGAACAGCGAGTGATAACGTGTCGAAATATCTTAGAATTACATGTAAACAACCGTTCTCGAAAGTTCATAACGCATTTTAAAATTACTATACTTTAGAACGAAAAAAATTATGAGTTAAAATTGTTCGTTCGTCAGAGGATTGAATGCGGTGAAGAAATAAAGAAAGGATTATTCCTGGAAGAAGTTACATAGAGAATTCCTCGATGAATTCTATCCACGATGCATCGATGCTTTTTGCTGTTACTGGTCCAAATCGTTTGTGGATTCAACGGGAGAGGACTTGATTACCCGGGACGATCGGATTTGTTCGAGTTGTCTGTGGTACACTTAAATGATTTCCACGCGAGGTAAGCGCGCGTCTAATCGATTTTCAATCGGAACGAAGGCATAAATCGAGAAACTGGGTCGTTCCGAGGGTTTCACAATTGTTGGTGCCAGCTAGACCGCGGATTCTTATGCAAAACTGAGCACATTTAAGAAGCTGTACAGATTCAATAATGCACGATCCTTATTCGATTCCATCTGCACAGAGTCTCAAGAATGAAACAAGCGGATGATAGTATGTCTTTCTGTTTTGCGGCTAATATTATTCTGGAAAGCCGATTTAAAACATTACAGGTTTGAGCAAACGGGGCCGACATCGGGAACGTGCCACGAAGAGGAAGAAGAGAATTGCGTGGGTGGAATCGCGAGGATTTCCACGATGGTGAACCGATTGATCGCGGAGAGACCGAATCCAATTTTCTTGAACGCGGGCGACAATTTCCAGGGCTCGCTTTGGTACAACATTCATCGTTGGAACGCGACCGCTACGTTCATGAACATGCTCCCGCACGACGTTCTGGTAAGGAAAAAACGAGTTTTCCGTATAGCGGGAAAAAGATAACGAATCGTTTTCCGTTTAATTGGGTCGAGGGGTTAAACGATCGATTATTGTACCAACAGCTGCGTTATGGGTTTACTGGAGAAGATTTATGAAGGAACGATCTCCAGTCCCGTCGATAATAAGATAAAAGTGTTTTCATTTGAGAATTAATAAATGACGGTATTTCCAGACGTTAGGAAACCACGAATTCGACAATGGAGTCGAGGGCGTAGTACCGTATTTGAAGATGATCAAAGCACCTATGGTGGTGACTAATATCGATGCGAGCGACGAGCCAACTATGCAGGTGATGATCAATCGTTGATTACATTTCCATCTAGTTTTTCTTAATTAATAAAATCTTCAGGGTCTGTACAAGAACAGCACAATCCTCGACAGGAATGGGACGAAGATCGGAGTGATCGGTGTTATTATTTCAACCACTTACGTTCGTACCAATTGACTCTTCGCTTCCAATTGTACCATTACAAAACTTGCGAACTTGCAGAGGATTTCCAATACGGGGAAACTAAAATTCTTGGACGAGGTGGAAACGGTGAACGAAGAGGCGCGGAAATTGAAGTCCCTCGGCGTGGATATCATCATCGTTTTAAGCCACTGTGGATTACCTGTAGATAGAATAATGGCTGCGAACTGTCCCTTGATCGACGTAATCGTCGGAGGACATTCTCACACATTTCTCTATTCAGGTCTGCATCGGACCAGTTTACATTTTTCATGTCTCCTATGATCGATTTGTATCTTTCAGGACCACCACCGTTCATAGACGAGCCCGAGGACGTGTACCCTGTGGTAGTGACTCAAGCCAAAACCCAAAGAACCGTACTCATCGTTCAAGCTGCCGCGTTTACCAAGTACGCAACTGATAATTTTTTTCATTAAAGGAACGCTTCGATTTTTACATATTTTTTTAATCAGATATTTAGGAAATTTTACGGTGTGGTTCGACGACAAGGGCGAAGTGGTCGATTGGGCTGGAAATCCGATTCTCCTCGATCGTTCCATCGAGCAAGGTTCTTACGATCTTTTTAATCCTGATAGAATTCATTTCTTATCCAATCGTTTCTATACAAATTTCAGATCCAAAGATACTGAAAGCTATGAAACCATGGAAAGTGGTCGTGGACGAGCTAGCAAAATTGACGTTGGGAAGATCGAAGGTGTACCTAGACAATCGTTGCAAGGGTAGAGAGTGCAACCTCGGTAATATGATCGCCGACGCTATGGTGGATTCCGTGAGTTTCATTAATTAAATCGTCGATGATAATTACACGCTTGAGATCAACGGATCGGGATTAATGTCGACCGTAGTACGTGAAGAAGGCGGAAAATCGTACGTACTGGACGTATGCTGCTGTCGGCGTGTTGAATCCCGGGGGAATACGCGCGCCCATCGACTCGATGAACAAGAACGTCACTTACGCAGACATGATGCAGGTCCAACCCTTTGAGAACACTTGGGACACGCTTGAATTAAACGGCGGCTGCATCTTGCAGGTACATCGGATTTTCAGATATTCGATTTTCAGTCGAACATGCTTTGGTCTTGTTACAGATTTTGGAAATGAACAGACCCTTGGTATGGTCAGGGTTGAAAATCGTTTACAAGATAAATAGTAATGGATCGAGGACCGCGTTGGAAGTGAAGATAAGGTAATTTTCAAACGCAAAATGCCTCTCTTAAGTTCTTTAACACTAGAACTACCGGCGATTATCTACTTTTACCGGTAGAGTCAAAATTGCTTGTTTTTACATTAATAAGTCATTTAAGAATATACATAGAAATTTTCACGTTTTTACAAGTGAAAATTAAGTAATGGACTGACAATGATAATAATAATGATTTAATAATAATAGTTTTCAAAATAATTACTGTTGTAACCAACGTTCCGTGGGGGTCAAAATGACTCATCTCGGTATATGGAAGTATACTGCATAAAATTTTACATCAAAAAGACAAAAAAAGAAAACTGCTTTATAACACAGCAGCATCATTACTGCTTTGAAAAACAAAATGTACTGAAAATGAATAATGATTATAAGAAACTCCAAACAAATCATTTTGACCTCCCCTTGAGAGGTCTAGTATTAGACTTAGCTACTTCTATTTCGTAACTGTAGATGTAGAGCTTGCAAAGTGCCGAGGTTTGAGAATTTGAAGGAAGATCAATGGTACAGAATCGTTGCTCCGTCATTTTTGGTTCGGGGCGGCGAGGGATACTATCCCTTTGAAACCTGCAGGAGAAATCATCGCGTGGGACCGGTGGACTGGGAGGAATTACAACAGTACATCATGGTGAACAGCCCGATAATAGCTCGGCAAGATCGACGAGTGATCTTCCTGAACTGAGGCCTTCATAATTGAAAATTCGTATTGAACGATCAACTCTTGTACTAATTCATTTACTGAACGTTTCATGTTTTATATGTATAATCATATACGTTATGCAGCTTGCTGTTGCGAATAGGTTTTTCGGTATTCGATGTAATATAAAACTATATATATATATTAAGCAAATATGTTCAACTTATGATTTTTAATTTTTTCCACTCTGACCCTAGCGTTAAACATTTTTACGGAGTCTCTCACCGAAGAGACGAAATTCGCGACACGTGAAAGGAGGAGACGGTTGGTCGCTTATCTCGCGATATCTGGACATTGCGGCAGGTGAAGCATTTAAATAATATATCGAACAGGTGAAATAGCAGCTGTTCGTCTGCGCTGGCCTCCGCGCGTACGTCTTTGTACAGCCACGAGTGCTCCTCTTTTCCCGTCCAAATTCCCTCTGACACTCGCGCATCTTTTCGAAACGTTACTCGAATCTGTCCATCGTGTCATCGGTATCTCTCACGATTCCCATATTTGGGGGACTCTCGTCAGGTCTATGCAGATCCGACTGGACGGAGTCACCGTTCAGAACTGAATAATCTGGTTGATCGCGAGGGCGAATTTGAAAACCGCGGTTCGAAGACGAGTGGACGTAGGTGACTTCAGTGGGGAATCTTCTAGTCGAGAGGGTTGCCAAAGAGGAAACGAGAGGATAACGCGGGTGGTCCATCGTGGAAGAAAGAGCGAGAATCCACAGAGGGGAAACGTGAGGAAAATGCAGTCGATCGGTGGAGGGGATATCGTTTGATAGAGTGCGAGCCTCGACGCGGAGGAACGAAGACGGGGTTTTGAAGGAGGCGAAGTGCGGGCTAGCAGAGGGTGCAAGAGGGACGATGAGAAACGGAGGAGAAGGGGAGAGCCGGAGGGAGGGTAGAAGCGAGGAGAGAAGGCAGCTGCACGCGTATGTATTTATGTGGTCGGTGCAAGGGAGAGACTGTGGCCAGGGTAGGAAGAAGACGGGAGCAGTGTCATGGAGGCAGGTCTGGCTGTCCGTCGACCTGCTCCCTTGCTCTACCTCTACCTGACAGCGCCAGTGTTTCCATAGCCGCGTTCACCGATGGATCGTCCCGCGATCCTCTCGTGAGTTCGCTAGGCTCGAACGCGCTCGGACGGTACTCGCGTACGGACAAGACTTTTTCGGCCTCGACAGCGTGGTGAGCCGGAGCGAGGGGCGAGAGGAAGACGGTCCGCGAGTAAAACGTTAAAAATAAATGAACGAAACGTGATAGAAAATTATCGAGTGAAATTGAATAAAAAGAGAGCAGGAGAGGCGAGGAAAACGCGACTCGAGTAAAACGTTGAAGAGAGGGGAAGAGAAAGAGAGGAGAGCATATACGTATAGGTACCGAGAGAGGGAAGTGACACGTTGCGATACGATCGATTCAACGGGTACAGAAGTTGTATCGCGCGTACGTTCTTCAAGCACGTTTTTTTTTCGAAAAACCGATCGGGTACGATGCGCTCGTGACAGAGAAGACAGAGGCTGGGCTCGAATTCGACGAGGTATCGCGGAGTCGTTTTCGGGGCGATCGGCTCGAGAAGATCGCCGAGCGAAAGATAGAGCCGGGATCGAGAGAGGAGGAAACGGATACAACGTGGGCGTTGAGTGATTGTTGTCGGTGCTAGTTTCCATTGGGAGTCATGAGAGATACTAGCGATATGATGGAGGACGGCTTGTGCGAGGTACGTACACATTTGATAAATCGACCTCGTTTCCCGAACGGGCTACCGATCTCGCAGATCTCAAAAACTACCTAAATTCACTACGCTGCACCGTAAACGCGCGGACGATCATCGAAATCGATGTTAAATCATTCAATAGAATAAAAGATAATAAAAAAATGAATAAATCTGCACGTCGTAAGAAACGCGACACGACAGTTTCGATAGGGTGGAAAAGATAGGAGTTGAAACGATTCGAGATTACGGGACATTCGCGATAGCGTGAACGTATAAACGCGACGATTTAGAAACACCTTGTGCACCACGATACGTACACGTACATAGTGGCCCGTTTATGGGGTCCCGGAAAGGAAACGCGTTCTCGGTCTACACATGCCACAGAACTTCGTTCCGATCAAAGTTTAATACCTAACAAACCTACGCTTCTTCGCGTTTTAAATCTATTTTCGCCTTTAATACTTTCAACGTAGATTCGAGGCATTCATATAAAAAACGCAAGAACATGCAAAATCGAATCGCTATTCGAATTGCATTTTCTAAATTGATTACAACTGTTTTATTTTGTATACAAATCCGCGGTCTGTTTAAAAAAAGAAGGAATGCGTGGGACACAAATACAAAAGAGGATGAAAGTAATGAACGACGTCGTTTGCATCACCGATAATTGATGACGAGTCGAGTATCGTGTTCTCGACGTTTACTCCCGATTCCCGGTATTAAATTTTGCGCATACGTGGTATCTGAACCCATTATCGGTTATGTTCTCTCGTGTCTTCTCCACCGTACGTAAATTTGCATTCGTTTTATGTCCGGACTACACCCGTCCCAGCCTACAGCTTCCTCTATACAAGCATTTTATTGGACTCTCTTTCCTCATCCCCGGGGAATAGAATTTGCTCTCAATTTTCCCGATGTTATTCCCTCCGAGATGGAGCAAATTTTCTCTTATCCAGATTGCCGGATGGAAATCCTTTCTCGTCAGGGAAACGAAAGCGTGTCGCTAATAAAATTTCATTTCGACTCGGAAAACGACTAAGAAAGTTCAGCGAAACAATCGATTAAAAAAGTTGCAGCTTTCCTTTTTCGTTTAATGAAAGACCTGGCTAACTTCGGACAACGTTTCTCCTCTTCGATAACAACGATTAAAATACTGAAACACCGTTGAAACGGGAATGCTGGGATTAGCTTCTTTGAATGGATCGCGAACCAAATTGCGGCTGTCTCGAGAATTATTTCGCGATTCAAACTTCTCCAACTGGTTCGCGCGATTTCCATCAACGTTAATTAAAACTTGGTAGCCGAGTAACGAGCCAAGTTTCAGCGTTTTGGGGCGAACGAAGAGAATTCGACGAGAAACGCGCGCATCTCCGATTATTAAACACGCGAAATAACTGTTAATACGGTCGACGCATCGACTTTAATTGGTACGCGCCGACTACGGTTGGCGTTTTAATTAGCGTCAACCAAGCCCCCCTTCTACGTTCGCAGGGTGAGTTGATAAAACCATCTCTCATTCGAAATCGTTGCTCAAATGCAAACGAAGTGTCATCCTGACTGGGACCAGAAATCTTAATCCCTCTTGGCTGAACGTCAGCAATCAGCGGAGAAGAAACACACGTTGATGTAACGAGCTAAGGAATTATGCAAGCTCTTACCCTTCCACGAACGGCGAACTTCGAAAATGCGGTTCTATTCATTCAATTAGCAATTCAATTATCCCGGCTCTGGTATTCATTATAAATTCTGTCGATCCTTTGGAAAAACAAACGAGGCTTCCCGACTGCCCAAATAAGCCAATTTCATAATTAACTTCCCGTATACGCTAACTAATAAATGCAATTACACTCAGTATTGCTCAAAGTTTCGATCGTAGACAATCGAGTTAATTCGTGTTCTGCAAATTTAAATCCCACGATATTCTTCTCTACCACCTTTGGAATCGCTTTACTTCGGAGCAAGTCGAGATACCGGGGTCGCACGTTAATTAAAACCTCGTTTCGCTCGGAAACATTCCGCGCTTCCAATCTCCTCGAAACCATCCCCTTCCTCGAGGAGAGAGCACGACGACGCGACGTTATTTTTCTTCCCCCGATTCAGCCTTTTCCCTCTATTCCGCGATTTTTCCAGCGGGAACTTTTCATCCGCAATTTTTCCGTATCCCGCGTCAAAGAGGGAAAAACATTTTCTTCTTCCCGGCCGTTTTCACCGTCGTAAAGGGTTCGCTGGGACCGCGTCGCAATTACATAATTCACCGTCGCATCAGGATCTTGATAAAATACAAAGCGCGATTACGCGCCGGCTGCCGCTCGACTTCCTCAAGGCAAATATTACTTTCCATCGCGTCTCCCTCGCCCCGCAGCCCCATCCCGATGGTGCGCGGGGTGGTCCCGAGAAAAATTACCATTTTAATTTCCTGCTGCGCAAATTTTTTGCAAATTAAGACGAGCCGCAAGAAATTCGGTATAAAAACCCTCGTACCTTCCTCTTCTTTATCTAATATGTAACGACTAGACTACAGGCCAGATGCACTCATAGAAGGACTGTATGCGCGAAGGTGTGCAAAAATATAATACACATCACTGTTTTAAATGTGAATTGACACGGCAAACGTTTTATCCTGCATAGAGATTCGTAGCCTAGCGATAAGATTTATTTAGGAGCAGCTATCGGGACGGAAATGCAGCTGGCACGTGGATTGATTTTTGCTGGGAGCTACGTTTGCTTTTCGATAGCGTGTGCTCCGATTACATACATTTTTCATTCGTAGCAAACTCCGGTTCCTAAAAATCGCGGAACTTGATTGATAAAAGTAAGCCAAAAGAGTACGAGCGATAAATATTGGGTGCGCTACCAAAATTTCTACCGAGATTACATATCGTTCTTTTAGTGTACAACAATAACATTACGTATGAACATTATTCAGTACGTAAGTACAGGAGTTGTTATTACACAAGTTGGTACAACCCCGTGGCTTTTCAATATTCCCTTCTGTCTTTGAACCCTTTATCAGTTTTCCCCGTTCCGTCGCGCAATTTAAATTTCAAATGAAATCTTATTTCGCGACCGAAAACTTTTTCTTTTACGAGGGAGACTTCCCTTTGAACTTTGTCCCCCCTTTTCCGGTGCGGGATTGTTCCGCGAATTCGATCCAAAGCAGAGCCAAGACCGTACTGCTATTCTCCCGAGTTTTAATTCGGTTCAGCCGTTTCAAACACGAACATTAGTTTCGCGATTAAAACTATGATTTGTAGATGTTCTAACATTTTATGTACTATTGCACTGCGGAAAATTTGTCTATTTATGAATAAATGATAATTCTTATATTAAATTATGTGTGTAATGATTATTATCCGTCTATACATATAAATGAGCCGTTGAGTGCACACATCGATTAACTCCACTTTTTGAAAAATCTTAAATTTATGTGTCAAAGCACAAGTTATGACTATACCAAGTGCTTTGACAGATAAATTTAAGTTTTTTCAAAAAGTGGAGTTAATCGATGTGTGCACTGGACGGCTCAAATATACCCTCGCAGGAATCGATGAGTCCTTTGAATTTGCCAGGTTATCGGTGGAGATGGGATTATTCTCGTACAACAGCGATTCTGTTAAACGTCCCGTTTTATCGGCTCTCCGGTGGAAAATCGATTTATGACATGCAAAACTCGTATCGGTATCATATTTACGATACAGTCCGATAGCTATACCCATACATCGCATCGTTTACCAGGAGTTTTGTTCGCCTTTTTACGGCCACCTTGCACATTCCGAAGACTATATCGATATTCGATGTCGGCATCACCACTACCGAGCGCGATAACTACGTTTCAATAAAACGCGTTGCGCGTAAAAACGTTGTAAGCGAATTACTTCTCGATTATTATCACCACTCGGCTACCGTTTCATCATTCAAGCGCCAAGACTGATTCATTCTGGGTTTATCATATTCCAATCGAAAATTCTTCCCCTTACTTGATTCTCGTATTTTAAGTTCCATTATTTTCCTATTATACTTCTTTAATTACTGGCGTGCTGAATACTTCCCATAGATGATAAATAATAATAATCTTCACGGGATATCGCGGTTGCCTTTAATAATTTCTATATTTCCATCACAGTTTTCATTATCCTCCGCCGTTCTTTTTAATTACCTTCCGTAAAGTCCGTAATTCGTTTGTACTTTTCCTGCTTTTAATTACACTTTACGTAGACACCGGTACGGGATATAAAGTCGGATAATTCAACAGTAGGGAATTCAGTGGTCGTCGATGCGATCGTTTATTGTATCGAGTCAATATTTTACCAACCCCTTTTTCCAGCTACTCCGTAAAAATATCGGTTTTCGATAACGGCCAGCACCGACCTATGCCCCGTACCATTCTACCAGTTACAAGAATTAAACGTGCGAGCGACCGAGTAAAAATTTATTAACGATTCTTCAGATGATGACCCGTTAACGTAGAAAATACACGATCCTCCTCTCGGCGGGGAACGATCGGATTTCACGCTCAATAGACCCGAGGCTCCGCAAATAAAATTTTTGGGTGAACGACCGAGAGGTTATTAAAATTCCTACGTACGATATTATGCAGTATTTGCAATTTAGATGCCCGCGGTGGCTGGGGGGAACACCGGAACTAATTTAAGCGAACGTTTTATGGACGAATTAGTCGCGTTTATCGAGCATTTATGCGCGTTTAAAATTGATACGCCTGATGAGGGGTTACCGCTCGTAACGAGCTTGATTTGCGATTAACGTTTTGCAGATAAATTAGTGAAGTTACCTGGAATTATGTACATGAAATGCAAAAGAGGTACGCGAGCCTCCGCCTCGATTCAAACGAATATTATTCGAATTAAGGATGTATAGGCTATACACTTAAACAATGTTAGCATGTTGAATTT
>NW_017172225.1:403395-461221 GCF_001652005.2 Ceratina calcarata | reverse complement strand
GGGTACCTCTTCAATTTCTTCCAAATTTTCGTTTTTGGCCAATAACTCCCAAACCATTGGACATACGGAAAAATTGCATATGACCTTTCTTGTAGAGGACGGCGAGATCTACAATTTTTGTATAAAAGTTTTTCGCTAGCGTCAATAGTTAACGAGTTATTAACGAAAAACGAAAAAACAGTTTTTTGCAAATTACTCGTTAACTATTGACACTAACGAAAAATTTTTACATGGAAATTATAGATCTCGTCGTCCTCTACAAGAAAGGTCCTATGCAATTTTCTCATAAGTCTAACGGTTTAAGAGTTATTGAGGAAAAACGAAATCTTTTGCCAAAAGTTGGCTGTTTCGACGGTGGGACGGTCGGATTTTGTCAAGACCTATAAAATGCCGATTAATCATACTTATCTAGTAGAAGTAGTAGAAGTTAGAAGAAAAACAACTTTTATTTGAAGTATTTTTCGAAATTTTTGGGAATACTTTACTTTTGGGATTATGTATAGCCAATACATCCTTAATTGCGCTGCTCGCTTATTCGATCTAATAAATAAACATACGTATTCTAGGTCTGTGTTCTAATTCTTGCGATTATTATCAACCTGACAGACTTTTATTTAATGAACCACCACTGACTGTTACCATCTTCGTTTTTTATTGCGAACAAAAATTGATTGTCTCGATTCGAATCTACTTTCCACAGGATCATCAATTTGTATCATTATGTATTTATCGAAGATGATCATTGCCATTAGGAGATTTCTCTATAAAACTTCTCGAAACGAATTATCCTGTTTTGTCGGTTTGAAATGGTTTTGAACGACGGGAAATCGTTTCTTTGTCGAAAGGTACCGATGCAAATTTATGAAACGTACCGTGAGCGAGGCGCATTAAACAGAGTTTGTGGATTAAATAGAAATGACTCGGTCCTCTACACTTCTTTGTCCTCCACATTTCTGATAGCTATCGCACATCCTTGCTCGTGTCAAGGCCTCGATTGAACTCTGGACTATAATAGAAAACCGAACCAACCTCGAAAGAGTAATTATTTGCTCCTTCCACGAGTTCAGTCGATTTATTTTAAAAATCATAATTCTTCAACGTCTTTGCTGCCGGGTCGGTTGAAGTCGCTTTACGATGATAAAAAACAGAAACCAAAGGTCGGTTGGAAAGTTGGTTTTTTGACTTTTCAATTGGAAAGTTTTGCTACCGAGTGACTGTCTCGGTTTATGGTTGGTGTTGGTCGTCCGTAAATTTGAGATATTTATTACGAGCGGAGTACACGCGCGAAAATGCGTGTACCCAGTGACCCAAAGACAGAAGCCATAAACGTGAAAAGCTCGCCGGAACTATTGGCTTTCAAGGATTCTTCCAATCGGTTTTACTCGCTTCTGTTTACTGCGACCTTAACTTCTTGAAACCTCTATTGAGGTGTACTCGATTACACAATTCCTTTCTACTCCATAGATCTGACGATCGTTGAATAAAATTCGCTGCCCGTATTCGAATGAATAAAACGAGATACGTGCATTTTAATCGACTTTGGTTTCGAATGCGATTTCGGAGCAGCGTTTCCGAGTATGCAAACGATCCGGTATTTCAATCGTACAGGATAAAAAAAACAAACAATGTTGTGGAAATGAGAACGAGCGATTCTCGAGAACGAGCGTGTTTGCTGCTCGAGCAGGAAGCGCAAATTCGATCGTAAAGCAGATTCGAGTATGTAAATCCGTTCGGGTATAGAATAACTTTCGTCCTGATCGTAATTAAAGAGGATCGCTTAATTTATGCGCGATTAAACAAAGAGAATCGAACGGTTCCCGATGCTCGACAAGTGCCTGGACGTAGGAACTCGACGCACTGGCAAAAAGGATTTACTAAATAACGCATACGAAGTTTGTACAGTCGAGTGGGATACAATTTACAGAATGCAGTTTCCTCATTTTACGATGGCCATTCCAACGGCATTCTGTAAAAATTTATCTCGTTTTATCGGAGCGGATCGCAGCTTAAGGGATTTCACGAGCATCAATTTGCCGGTTAACGAACGACGTAATTTTACAGGGAATAATCGGAGAGTAATTAAGCTCGTTCGGTGAACAGTTTAAACTGTGCAATTTTGTAACAAGCAAGCTTGTTGTTCCCCCGCGGGGGGAAATCGAATAACGACCGTTCGATGATTACAAAGTGCTACATTAAACGCGACCGGTTGCTCCGATAGCTTTTTTAAACATTTCAATTTGGCAAATTTTATCACGACGACAAGTAATCTCGTTAACCTTTTCCAGTAACTATTTATCCCTTGATAAAGAAAACACGTTCCCTCGTTACGTATTTCACGAAGACTAAAAAGTATTATCCGTTTATAGTGACGCACGCTTTAGATATTGAAAAGAAATTGGACATGGAAACGTAATAAGACGAATTAATTATACAACGATCTGTTCGACTATCGTCTATAAAAAGGGTTGTTTTCTGATTGCAGGACTCGATGGAGTGCGAGGGTGACGGGAGAGGAGGTGGATTAGAGCTCGTCGATACAGCGACCGAGGACTCGTCCCCGACGATTCGAGGTAATTAAACTTTCGTTCTTCCACCCCAACCAATTCTGTCTCGGTGGACGAGATGTTTTCGTTTAAATGGGGAAGCTTTCAGAGGAATCGCAATTAAGGGTGGAGTCAGATACAATGTACAAACCACGAATTCGTCCGAACAATCAAGGGTATTAACGATCGGACTAATTAACCAAGAACTGAATGCGACGTTTCAAAGGAACTTTCATTCAACCTTTTCGCTATCAAAGCCCATTATATTCAACAGTCAGTTGCTCCTTCCCTTCTTTAACGTTATTAACGCAGAGGGGGCATTCATAAAGAGGACAAACAAGTTTCTCGCGATTCAAAACGTTCCTCGTTTCCACTCCTATCGCTAACTACCCTCTTGTTTTACACCGCTTTCATCGCGTTCTATGAGACCAGCGCGTTCTATTTGCTCTTTAATTAGATCGTCGAGGAAAGGGATAACCGAATTAAGAGAGAAAGAAAGCATAACGAGATAGAATAACGAATAAACTTTGCAATGGGTAATGACCGTCCCACGCTTACCCCTACTTACAAGTCTTAGTAGATATTAAAAAATCTATAACTGATGAGATGTTCAAGCACGATTTTATTGGCACGATTCACGATTTATTGCACGATATGTCGCAATGCGTGTCGATTGAAATAATCTCTGATGGCTATTAATTTGGAATATTCATCAGAATTTTCGATGAGCACTAATTATTTGAAAACGTCCCAAGACTTATGAACGTAATTACGTTCGCGACAAAGTATACCCTTAACCACTTAATAATCGAACCTTGGTTGTCCGCTTAAAACGCATCCAGGTAATCGCCCCTAACTACTCGCACCAATTTCCTTCTTCTCTCCTTTAGAGACGCGATACTTTCGATCACGCGATCCAGCCCGATCCAGCACCATAAATTATTTTTCTCTTTTTTACTTCCTCCGAATTCCTTCGAGATTTTAATTGCCTCTGCAGGACGATCGATATAATTTGTAGGCTCCATTTCGGATTGAAGTATTTATGTGCGAACGGGGTATTTTCAAGGTTTTAATTGGAACTGCTCTGGGAGATCGATTTCGATGGAATTGAACTCCTCTTGAGTTAACCATCTCACTAATCAATGCCATGCCGAAGTCACTTCTAGTTTCATTGCTACCACCCATCATCACGATATCTGTTATACTCGATAAAAAGTCTAATTTCTTTTAACGTCACGCGAAGCACTTCGTAGTTAATTCGTCACGATTACCAATCGATTCGGCCTATCGCGAGTCTCGACTATTAACGTTCGCACTAAGTACTGAATGACATGCCGAAATCACTTATAACTGACGCCTATACTTCGCTGAGACTATGCCTACACGTACTCCCTCCCCCAATGATACGTATGTATCGCGCTTCTGTAGTGGTAACTACAGCGATAACAAACACGTAAATTTACTTACTATTAATTTTGTAATTCTTGCACAATATGCGAAGAACTAAATAAATCCTGTAATTCAATTCGACCCATGATACTAGATTTTTGTGCACGATAAAACATTTATCATTTGAATTCAGAAAATCAGATTCAGATAACAATCGATGCGTTTTTCATTATTCATTCTAATTATTACATACTCCCACTGTCACAATGTATGTATAGCATTTTCTCCCACAATGTGTTTGCGGGACGTTCTAAATGCGATATCCTCGTGGTTTGTCACATGCGCGGTTTGAGTATCTGTCCCTTGCCAAGGAAACGAGGGTAAACTAGATAGTACTCACGGAAATATGGGAAATTCTACTTCAGAAACATTTCCGGATCTTTTTTCATTATACCTGTGCTACTGTGTATAGAGAGTAGAAATCTCAGGAAAATTTGATTCGATGAAAGGTCCTGCCTTTTCTAGGTCTTCCCACCCTTCGATCTGCCTGGGAACCTCGACCTAATTCTTCTTAGAGCCAAGGGAACGTTTAAAATACTTATTTAACTTCGCCCCTTTTTAAAATGCTATTGCAATATTAAATATGTAACGAGTGTAAGACCTCTTCGTCTGTCTTTATTTCGATAATAAAGGACCTTTTTGAATGTTGTCGGTGGCTGATAAAAGTTATTTCGTTGTAACAACGGTTGCTCGTACGTACATTGTATCCCTTTAAATCATTGACTAACCTGACTCAATCTATTCGCCCCACTCCCGTCCCGAAGGCCATAGAAAGGGACGAGACATTTAAATCTGGCTATCCCTGTGGGAACGTCCGGCTAGCCGAGTGTTGGGAAAAAACAGTGTACTGGGTCCAGACTTGGCTCTGGACGTCGATATGCCAAAGGGAGCGACTGATGTACGAGACTTTACAAAAGAAAGGATCAACCCCCCAAAAAACATTTCAGGTACAATTTTGTAAGGAACGAGACAAAACTCGAAAAAGAAATAAAAACAGTCGTATGAAAAATTGATAATTGTGTTTCGTTAGAAGATTTTGTGTCTTGCACTTTAGCAAATCGCAGTTCATTTTTATATCAAGTTTTGTTAGTTTAAAACTTGTCAGAGGGATAACCGAATCTGATTCTCCGAAAGTATATTCCCTCGCGCAGCATTAATCGAACACCCCCCGAGTGGACAGGATAGTCGTGGTTCCCAGGAACAGGTAAGCTAACTGGTCGTACCTGACGTCCGTTACGGAGAGGGAGATTTCTCACAGGGGTGTGCGATACGCGAATCAAACGAGAGACGAGAGAAAAGAGAGCAGAGGGCTCGTGCGAAATTCGATGATTCACAGCGGATGACGGGGTGGGTTAGCGACAGGTAGTTCCCATGGGAGGCTCGCACGGTGGATTCCCACAGGAACGAAACCGGCCCGAGTCCACGCGAATTCCGGTCGAGAGATCTCTTTTCACCATCGAGATTCCCTGCCTTTTCAGCTCATTTTCCATACATTCAAAACATACTCCCTTTTCAACTCGACTTCTCTCTTTTATGAATAATTAAATGATCTCTTTACTGTTACATCCTCGACATACGACTAAAACTTGTTCATAAAATATTGAGAAGATGAACTTCGATTGATAATGATATTAGACGAACGCCATTAATGACACTCTATGAATCTGATCGTTTTTAAAACTCACCCGAGTACTCGCAAGCCGTGAAAAACCTCCTCTGCTTAGATGCCGCGGAGAGACTGCTGACGTTGCTGGGCGTGGAAGACGACGAGGACTTCGGATCTTCCTCTGAGGACGAGGATGAGGGCGTCGAACTGGATGAACTCGAGGACGACTTCGAAGAGGAACAGGAAAACGCTAGACTGCTCCATCAACTCGCTGCTTCTTTAGCCAAGGAACTGAAACAATCCTGTCAAAAACCTCGGCGACCCCTGTCCAAAGAGTGGGACAGGAATCAGGTGAAGACGAACTGTTTGGAAGTGCATAGCCGCCTTCAGGATCAGAGCTCGTTCAAGGAAATTCATTATCGTGATAACAAATCTTCGACGAGGGAACCGGAGACGCAGGAGTCGATCCAGATTTACCAATGCAGAGACACGGATCGTTTAAGGATGGACCAGAATCTTGAAGAAAGGGTTCCACCGTCGTCGTCATGGAACGCCGGCTGGGACGCCTGCGCCACGGAAGCCCTCAGATACCTCGTCGAGGACGAAGGACTGCCGCCTCATCATCCCACCATCCTGGCCATGAAGGACCATCTGGATCTGCAGAGAGAACGATCCTTCGTACGGTACACCGCGTAAACCATGAGATTCTAATCGGTAGACTGCGGGTTTCCATGCGAAATAAAACATTCAGGAAATTAAATGTAAATTGGAATTTCCATTATCTTAATTGTGCATCTCACTTTCAATGTTCCGTACGTTTTCGAATAAATTTTTTATATCTTCTATGAATGCATAAAATCCGCAGTCTATTAACCAGTGGAAGCTCATTATAAGTAAGTATTTTTCTTAAGGATTGGCTTTTACGTAGATAAATCCTTGAGAGGATTGAATTTTCGGAAACCTACTCGCTTTCCTATTTTCGTTTTTCAATTCACGCCTGAGTTTTTGCGAACAAACTCGTATTCCATTTTCTACCTAAGCAACGTATTACAATTTTCAATCCTCGAAGAGATAGTTAACGGATTCGTAGATCCGTGGCTTTTCAGGTTCCTACATAGGTACATTGATGATTAGATTGCGGATTTTCATGCAACATCGTAATATCGAACTGGGAATTTCTTTTGTGCATTTCGCTAATAATGCATGAAATCCGCAGTCTGCCGATGATAAAAATAAAAGGCAACTGGAGGATGAACTTAACATCCAATGGCGCGTAACAGATTCCAAGCTTCGCGTTCAATTTAGTTTTTTTACTTCGAACCACTATTTTATTATTTTTTTTTTTAGCACAATTTTTTGTACTCCTTTTCGTTTATCATTTATTACTACAGTATCGTCGCTTTATCATAATTTCTTTTTTAATTATTCATTATTTATTGTACTCTTACCGCGTCTTAGGCTAAGGAAAAATTCTCGCGCTTTCGATCCATTGGACGTTAGATTCACTCCGCGGGAAACGAATGTCAATAAGAAATGTCAATAGTTCATACGCTGGATCGATATGAACGAGGGTAGAAATTTCTTAAATCAACGTCGTGTTCATTAAAAAAGACGTAAACCTGTAGATCTTTATCGCGTTTCTGCACCGTTGTTCTCTGCTTACACCCTCTGACTTAATACTGATTCATTAAAAGTATCTAAGAACGGAAAGTACGTTCGATGGTACGTACTCCAAAACGGATTTAGATCGTCGGAGGGTCGAAAAGCGAGTAAAAACTTACACTACTTTTAGGACGAACCTCGTAGATTATTTCGGAATCGCTCGAACGTCGCATCGCATAATCACCCGTTCTTGACCACTGCCAAGTGCCTCCTCAAAGATCCTTGAACAACCGAATCCTCGCAAGCTTGATTCATTTGAAATCTAATGAATATCCGTCACAGTCTATGTCTATGCGATGCAACGTTCGATCTCGTATATGAAAATAAAGATCCAGTGACCTCGGTGATCCATCGAGAATCATCAGTTTGAATTTTTAAAATCGTCCAGATAGTTTTCAATTAACCGAGTGGTCGACGTTAGATCGATGGAGTGGCCCAGGATCAACGGATTGACCCTCGATCCTGGATCACTCGCTCCAAGAGGATCGGACAGAATTTCTTTTGCGAATCTCGCGAGACTTTCATGAACCACGAGATCGACTTCATCGTCTGTACATATGTATAATATATCGTTTTAACTTATACACGACTATTGTTACTTTTACAATAAATCATTGTAGATAACATTGACCAGTAAAATAAACGAGCGCCGAGTTAATTGATCCGTCTTCGAAATTTTTACTCATCGGTCCCATCTTTCCCTCTCTCCGTGTTATTTTATAAAACTTGCGGGACCGTTGGGCGGGAAGACAATTTTCCAAGTTATCTGCCGCTTCAGCTGCCGTTTTGACCACAGACAAGCGGTAGGGGAGCGAAGGATGAGATCTATCGATGATCGCCGGGAAATACGGGAAGGTAGCATAGGAAACCCATAGGATCTGAAGACGTGGGATATCTGGCACGCGACCAGGTTCAAAAGAATTCGATGGGGCCCAGGATCAGGGCCAGGGGTTTATCGCGGCAGCTTGCCTCTCTACGCCAATGGGGCATCTGGTGTCGGTTCGTAGCACATGCCATGCATCTGCTCCGTCGAGGTACTTTTGTTGTCTTCGACGTTCGTCCGGCGAAAATAAGCTCGAGGCTGCTTGTTACCAAGCGAATCTATGCGCTTTATTCTACGAATCCAAAAAGATTCGATCGAGATATACTTCTGCATCGAGCCGATTCCCATCGATTGCTAATTAGCTATTCGAGAATTTTATCTGTTCTGATATACATTGCTCCGTATTTTTTAATCGCATCAAGGGAAAATCGTATTTCGATTAATCGTACGTTCTCGCGAGCCGAATTCAAATTGTTGTATCCTGAAATTCTAAGTCTTCGAAGAGGCAATCTATCATCGAACCGACGGAAAGTACCGAGCAATCCCGGGACCTGGATCGAAACTTAGAAAGCACTCTGGTTGGAACTTTGCGTTTAACTCCATGGAAACTCGCGAACTCCGTTAAGACCACTCGAACCAAATCTAAAATTCAACTATTTCAGCCCATCCAGATTATTCTAAGAGCTTTCGAACTTCCGAATTCTCCACGTGGCGAAAATATTTTCGTAAGCTTTATTTGAACTAGAATTTGTTGAGGATCAATTCGTTGTGCGAGTTAACGGCACTGCCCGATCTTTAATCATCCCTGGTAACGCATCCTGCCGGGTGTTCCCGAGTGGTCTCTTTTTTGTCTTTTTTCTCCCGAGGCGAAATCGTTTCGATTTTTTGGCCCCGGTTTCTACACGGCAAGGAACGAAACAGCTGTTCCCGCGGCAAATCCGTCGCGTCGTCAGGTGGTATCCCGGTGCCCGTCAGCTGCGGGGGTGAGAATACGATAAAGGGTTGAGGCTTCGTTCGAGGAATGAATTCTTCGGGCTAACTCGCACGGAAAAATTGAGACACGAATATTCGTGGGACCCCGGATCTTCGTCTATCACTTCCTTAATAAATCATGCTTGGCGTTAAAGTATCCCAACGGCAGATGTCAGATTCTTTGAATATCTTTAAGCAGTTCGATATCGCTTCAAAAAATTCACCAAATTACAGGTGAAGCATACACCTGTTGCTTTCTATCTATTCTTGCGCTTTTGTCTTCCGCTGCCCACCGAAGAGAGATTACTAAAGAATGGCAGCTTTATGGGACTTCGTGTCGCACGAAAAAGTCTCCAATTTTTACTGAACGGTGCTAAACAAAATTTCGAAAAATGTTTGAAATAGAAGTTGTTTTCCTTCTAACTTCGATATTTAACGAGTTACGTATGATTATTTGGCATTTTATTGATATTGACAAAATCCGACCATTTCAGCGTCGAAACGGCGAACTTTTGGCAACAAAATTTGTTTTTCCTTAATTACCCCTAAACCGTTGAATCTACGGGAAAATTGTATAGGACCTTTCTTGTAGAGGACGACGAGATCTACAATTTCTGTATAAAAGTTTTTCGCTAGCATTAATATTTAACGAGTTATTGACAAAAAACGAAAAAACAGTTTTTTGTAAATTACTCGTTAATTATTGATGCTAGCGAAAAATTGTTACATGGAAATTGTAGATCTCGTCGTCCTCTACAAGAAAGGTCTTATCCAATTTTTCCGTATCTCCAACGGTTTGGGAGTTATTGGCAAAAAACGAAAATTTCGCAAAATCTGAAGGGGTACCCCTTGGAAAAATCTCGGAAAAATCGGAAATTGTTGTTGTTGTTTATTATTAGCAATGTTCTTTCGACGTCTGATTTCTTTTTAAAAAATACGTTTCTAAAGTGCATAAACTTTTGGGATTGACTGTATAGCCAATACATCCTTAAATACTGAAGTTAGACGAAAAATGCATAGAACCTTTCTTGTAGAGTATGTCAGTATCTACAACTTTTATTTGAAGCATTTTTCGAAATTTTGAGTAAAAAAAGTTTTTATTTTTTCGATACTGGAGTTAAAAGGAAAGAGCGATCACCGACTGTGTTTCGAGCCCTATTGGGCCTCATTCGCTGTCCCAACGATTACACGGGCACTATCACTTTACAGTATTTTTTCGGTGCTCTAATTAAAGCGTGAATAAATGCATCTCGCGTTTATCCTCTAGGCAACCAAGTCATCTCAAACAAAATGAACGCGGTCAGTACGAAGCGCGAAAGAGTCTATCTCCTCGTCGTTAACCGAAGATAAATCTTTATTCATCCGAGGATAAGAAGGTTTGTTAAAAAATTGAATGCTGATCTTCGAGGCATCTACCCTTGTAACGCGTTAATTAAACCCGGGAACCGGTTATGAGGCATCCTCGTCGAAATCGATCAGAAAGCAACTTTATCAAATGCATACTACCCCTGGCAAAAAGACACTGAATAAGAACACTTGAAAAATAAAATGTTTCATACATTTCATCACAACTACAGTAAGCACGAAAACTCTTCATTTTTACCAGGAAAATGTAGCAATTCGATGTTCCAACGACTGAGAAGGAAACGCGATCGGCACGAGCCCGATCCTAATCGAGGATTCCTTCCTGGCAGATGTTTCCTTTTTCATTTTCCAAACCAATCCCGTTTCATTTCCCCTATACGGATTTTAATAATTTTTTTGCTTAGATCATTTTGGAAATGCTTATAGAGTAATGATTGTATGGATATTATGACCGATTGCAAATGTGGTCATTTATTATTTATGTTCGAGTCAGAGGAAAGGTGGGCCGAACTCTACGACACGGTTAGTAGGAGCCGGCAGATGTATACTTCCGGCAGCTGTTAAGAGCATCGTGTGCCTGTACGCTGCACGCGCCGATTGCCCATTAAAGAATAGAAGCAGCTGGAGATTCGATCGGAATCAATTTTCTGAACCATTGTTTCCTCTAAAAGTCTACAAAAATCTATGAACTTACAACGAAATAAACGAGATTCTTTTCTTATTAATCAATTTCACATCCATGATACTTCATGTATGTTTTTTAACACCTTGCACACGCCGCAAATATCTGGTGCAAAGCTTTTAGCCGTCTCTGCGTTCCACAAATAAGTTCTTCTATCTTGAAAACTTGTATCGTAATTATAAAACGACGATAAAATCATTAGTGAGTCTGTTTGAAGGATTATTCCAAGTTGAAGAATTTGTCCCGAAAGAGTCGGGAATTAATTTTGGAAGGGTGTTCCCGGGAGATCCGGGCGTATTGTGCACGGAAACAGCAATCGTCTCCGTTCGAAACGTCGTCGTAATTACGGCATAATTCGAACGATTCTATCTCGCATCTGCATCAGCGTGCTACGAGATTCTCGGACGTGGCAATTCAGCCAATTTACTCGATTCCCTCGACGTACCACAATAGCCTGCGAGGAGACCTCGCGACAGTATGGACGTGGAATGCCCGGACGGATTAAATGGATCCCTCGTTTTCTAAGCTACATCATATCTACCACGAACTGTCCTCTACATGAGGAAATACAAATATGTAACGAAAGAGGTGAATAGAGAAAATTGATAATCCAAAATTAAAATCTAATTAAAACTGCAAGAGTCAAATTAAAAGAGAATCACTGAGACCTCCGAGCGGACTTTTTGAAATATACATATTTTTGTAATGTGGAAAATCAAAAGCTGACATATTTAAGTGATGAAAAAATGTTTACCTAAAATTTTTTAAACCGATACGACTAATGTTTTATTTTCCATAAAATCTACCGGAAGCTCTGCGCTCTAGCCTGGATCGAAACTCGAGGGCATAAAGGGAAAAGGGTAGACACCCTGGGTGCCCTCGACTAACATTTTCCCCCCATATGGCCGGCACATGTGGGTCCCCGTGGAGGGGGGCATAGTAATCGGGAAACCAGCTGATGGTCGCCGTTTCTCGGCCTTCTTCAGTTACCGTTGGACCGTGCCGTGCTTCGTTCAAATCCGGCGTACCATCGAAATATCTCTGATTTCCTCGATAAATTCCACGCAAGGAACGACCTTAACCCGTTCCTAAACTGGACCAGGGAGCACGAGGAGAAGGGATAAAATAGGAGCTGAGTCGAGGTGAGTTCATTGCCTTTAAAATTAGTCCGATACATTTATGGTTGTACTACCTCCGGGGAAAATGTAATAACAGATGAGCGAAGCATGCGAAGTTTCAATTTCCATGCTACTGCAATTAATTGTCCTCCTATTTTTATTCTTGGAGATTCTTATTACTGTATTGTTTGAAAGCCTTTCGCCAGGGGTTGTTTCAATCTCGAATTCTGTTGCATCGATTAAATCTGAAAGTTTTGTTGCCTGAATGAAAAACTTTCCACTCTGGCATTAAAGATAAGAATGGTTTTCAATCTCGAAGTTCAAAGTTTAACTGCTAGTCGTTAGCTCGTTTTAATAGGATTTTTTTTACTCCGAATAGCGCAATTAGCGCTGTATGAATTAAACTTGTTAACTGCTCCTCGAAAGTTTCGAGATTACTACCAAGGTGGTATCAGACAAGCGTTACAGCTCGGGAACTTCGAAGACAGAACGAATTTCCATCTAAAGATGAACATTTTTAGAAGGCAGAAAGTCGGATTCACGGTAGCTCGTTAAAAACTGCGATATCAGAAAAGTTTCGAGTTCTTTGAGCGCCGGCCAACTTGGCTTGCGAATTTTCGAACAAGATAAATGTTTATCGTTCCACGGAACGGAAGAAGTTCGAGTAGAGCCCCAGAGTCTTTTCGGAAGTATCGTGACCCGTGCTTAAAAAGTTCACAAACGTAAATAAGCGAGGGTAAACTTTCTTTTTTCGTTCCCCGGCCATAAAGCTAACAATTCCAGCGTTATGAGTTCGCCGTTTATTGTCGAACCAATAGAAAACTTCGGCGATATTTTTAAAAGACGATAACTGTATTAATATGCGAGTTTATAGAAAAATTCAATGCGCAGAATGTAACATAAAAATATATAACAATATTTAAATGATGAATGAGGTTCCCATTTAAATTTCGCGTTTGCATGATTGAAAAAAATTAGGTATAAACGAGGATCAGGGTGTGGGGGGGGGCTTAGTAATTTTGGCCATTGAACCTCGGTGGTTGCTGGCACGGGGTTGAATCTGGCGACGGGGGATGGGAATCCTTAGTAACAGTGTAATGTCGAGTATTGATTTCGAGGGACTGGTCTTTAGGCTTGTGTTACATGTGTATACAAGACGTCCTACAAACATCGGTCAACCCTGAGCAAACGAGAGAAACTCGTGATTAAGCTGCAAAACGTCGAGAGCAAATTACTAGAGAATCTCAAGACTACTAATGATCAAACCGACAGTAAAAGAGTGTCAACAAAAGCAAAATGTATATCATTAGAATTAATCATCGCCATTTTTTCTTTGAAAATCAAGAAGCGACTTTTAATCGGAGTGAAAAGAAGTGTAGCTGAGCAATTCAATAACCACGCAACTTAAGAGCTTGCACAATTAGCAAATGGAAGAGCGAGAGCTTTCGATTTAAAAAAAACGACTGGAGACAAAACAGGAAACCGTGCACCGTTAAGATTTATTTATAGACTGTACGATTAGCAATTAAACATAATTAAAAATTCTCGAGCAACTTGAGAATCGTTTCTTTTTAATGCATTTACAGAAACTCGAATTGCATAATGTAAGGAGATTGCAGAATATATGAGGATTGAATTAAATTTCAGATGATACCGGATACGGACAGCATTTGTCAGAGTTCCGAGGCTGCGGTGAAAAGCACGGACGCGTTGTATCGGAAGATTAAGGGCAGACCGGAAGGGGAAGCGGCCTCGGTCACCGCCTGGGAACGATATCAGCAACTGGTAGCGGTCGTCGAATCCAGAGGCGGAAAGTTCAACCGGAAGTCGCTGATCGAGGCAATCTTTCGCGGAAACGATCTCGTCTACGCGAGCCACTGATCTCGAGATCTACTCTATCCGATCGAACATTATAATCTTACCAAAGCGAGTTTTAGTAGTTAGTTTTACGAGTACGAGTACGAGTACGAGTTATAGTTTTTATGCAGCGACGTGGAATTCAGAGTTCTCTCTCAATCGATGGACTGAGGATATTTAATATAAAGAACGCAACTGTTGTTAACAGTCTACGGTCTATCGATTAATATTAAATAATCGGAGAACGTTGAGATAACATTCCCGTTATCTAACGATCACAAATCATGCGATATTGGACTAACGAGAATCTATTAAGTAATCTAACGCAATCGAAAATCTTCATCGTATGATCTATGCGCTTACCTCGATCGATCGATGTCACCAGTTGTCATTGACTAACGATTAAGTACACGAATCTTTTCGATGATCGAGTTTCCACGTCGCCAATCAGCATAATTTAATTGTTAACGATGCCAAAACTATGTATTACTAGTCAACACGGCGCAATCGCAATAAGACGCGCTGCGTATACGATTTAAGTAGGTATAATTATGTGAAAACGGAATAAGCGATGTGTAATAACTGCGGTCGATGATCATTGAGATTTATCATGATTTCATCGTGTTGCAAAAACTGTAAAAAGTTTCTTCTCAGCGTGATAGAACTATATGAATGTAGAAACAAACTTCCTTTTTATAAACAACAATTATAAAACTATGACATAAACTCTTGACGTGTTGATGCGTATTATTCTCGCGTGTCTCCTCGACTAACAGGGGATCCAGTGGAAGGGATTAGAGGTGCGAGCACTTGCTTCCACGCACGCTCGTAGTATATTTAATGAGTTAAATAGTTCCGTACAAATGTACAAGATATATACAAAAAATAAGCGCTCGATCTCCATACAATAAAAATGCTTCTAAAGCGTTCTTCTTCACGTACATATACAAATGTGGAAAACAATGAGAGCACATATTTTCCACGCGTTATACTCCATATGGACAGATTACGATGCTAATGAATCGTTTTACTCGAACGAGAAATCGTTCATGTTTTGCATTCTCTTCCTTCTCCTTTGGTAACTTTTTATTAATTGTCATTCTGATCGCGACGATCACGTAAATTTCAAAGAATGTTTAAGCAAACCTTGCGGAGATCGTTACCGAATGGAATTAACGTGGAATTTCTTTAACTCATAGCATTCCTCCTAACTAACTTTCCAACTTGACTGTGACTTCCGCGCAAGCGTTATATAATCTTGTATTACCGATCTCGATCGCTGCGAATTACATTGATTTCTCGTTATTTTCGAATAATGAACTTCTATACGATATCCGTTTTCAAAATCCTAGATATCCTCAAAAAGTCGAAAAGAATTTTATTTCGAAAGAACACTTTATAGAGCCTCTCCATTGCTCTTGTACCAGATTTAAAAACGTCTCTTCCTTGTTCACAAGATTCAACCAAGTTTCCTACAACGAATAGTTTGTAGCTACACTTCCTTCCCTAACGTCTTCGAACCTATTTTCATCTTCGTTCACCAAAAGAAATATCGAAAAATCCTATATTTCGATCTCATATAAAGTCGGTGAGAAAAATCTTTTTAAAGTCGGGCACGGATCCGCCAATATCGTGTCTGCAGATCTCCCCGTTGTCCAAGTAACTGACGTCCGAGTTCCTCAGGGTATTTTTCAGGCTCTCGATTGACAGATTCGGAAGCATCTTCCGGTCTGCGAGTTTGTCGAGGTCGTTCATCGAGTAGCCGAATCCTATTCTCTGTTTCTTCAACCGATACGAGTGCACGATGGGCTTCGCGTTCGACAGTTTGCTTTCCTCGTTGTTCTCGATGATCCTCGGCGTGAAAGATCGCATGTTGACCTTTACCTCGCCAGCTCTCTTCGGGGGCAACAGTTCCACCTGTAAAACAGCTCGTTCTCACGATCCTCCATTATGCAACTGCCGATGAAAGGCCGCGATCGGGCGCGAGCCAAACGATTCCAATTCCTTTCAGCGCTTTTCTTCGCGCAACTTTCTTGGTTGGCTCGATATTTTCATAGCAAGCTGTCGCGCAGCTCCGTGCTGGGAAGGTTGAGGTAAGCAAAATCTTTATGCTTTATTTATCCATGCAGGATGAGATGGAAATCGTTGATGGCGAAGATTTTGTTAGCGAATTTTGTAGTACAGAGTTAGGTGATAGGTTTGCAAGCTGAGGTTTAATAGGGTTTTCGTGATTTTCTTCTATGTTAAATGGATCAACGGAGGATCGTCACTTGCGTGGTTGTTAAGTTTTGTTAGCGAGTTCAATAGCGGAGTTTCGTGCTTAGAGTAAGAAGTAGCGATAAAAAGATCGAAGAGAAATCGCAGTCAGAAGCAAAACTAAGCTGTCCTTAAACTATTTGCAGTTCCCCTTCATATTCCCCCCAAAAGTTTGCGCTTTATGAAACGCTCTTTTTAAAAGCCAGAGACAAATAATTGCGAAAACGAAATGGCAAACGAAAAAATTGCAAAAGATTGACGATACGAAAGGGTGCTGAAAATGTTACCTTAGTTTCCTTACGTTGAAAGTACTCGAAATCATCGTTGGCCACGGTGGTCACGGAACAGCAGCTCCTACTTCGACTCCTACAGGAACTCATCGTGTCGAAGTCACCGTTCTCCAGGTCGCAACTCTCATCGTCCGAGGTCTCGTATCCATCCCCATCGTCCCTTGGACTTTGTTCGTTCGCTTTCTGTATGATTCGTTGGTCCCTCCTCTGATCTTGCTTCTTCAAATCGTACGTCCTCGTGTCGAGCATCAGTCGATGGTAGCTGGAACAATTTTCCATTCCACGTTTCAACAATTATGATCATAGACGATTAAAACTGACATAAATTCTTTTGATTCTTTCGCTTTATAATAGCAACCAGAAATATAGGAATACAACTGCTTACGATTGACATTTAGCGTGATCGAAGCTTTGATTCCTCCTGAGAGCAACTCTGGGATATCTTTGCTCCTGGAAATCGTTATCGAATCCAGCGATCAAGTTTTCCAATCCAAGTACGCTCCTCGCGTGCCTCCTTGGTGGTTCCTCGCGAATCTCGTCCAAGCTGTTGGCGAACTTCCGTTTACTGCAAGGATCCTCTAGTTGCACCAGATTCTCCAGATTTTGTCCGAACACGTCGGTGCTACCGATTTTCCGACGGCTTCCAGGGAATTCCTGAAAATACTCGTTCGGCCTCGGTCGTTTACTTGCTGATTCAACGTTCCTTTTAGCAGTTTCGATCCCGTTCGTCTCGTGACGAGGTTCGAAGGTCGAACTGGCGAAAGAGGAAAGCTCCGCGGGAAGGGAAGCGTAATTGCCGTCTTCGTTCAAGGCCTGAGTCCTAGCATACTGTTGTATACCCATCGTGATCGTGCCACCGGTCTTGCCTATAACACGTTTTCTTCTTCTTTTAACATTCGACATTTTAATTCGACAAATCGCACGCGAACGAGCATATCTATCGATTTCCCGTTCTAGCAACAGCATCCATGATTCAACATATTTGCTTGGAGCAAGCGGCGATCTACTTTCCCACGGCAAACAATTACAGACAAAAATTGTTAAGTGAGGAAAATCGGTATACCTCTGTTCTGGTGACTGTGCAAGCGTCCGTAGAGGCTCCCATTAGTCAAGGGGAACTTGAGCCCGTGGTTCAGGTTCAATTGCATCTTGTACTCGGCGTCTTGCTCGAAATGGCGAAACTTACCATCAACACCGCCTGCAGCAGAATTAGACAGATTTTTTTCGCGAAATCGCATCGGAACGGCGGCCAACAATTTCTCTTCGCGGATTCTTGCGAAAATTCCCTTCGCCGCGATCTATTAGCGCGCCTTGAAATGGAACGTACGGTGAAACTCGCGATAAATCATCCAAAAGGTAAAAATAGTTCCGACGGTAGAAACGCGTACGTTGTATGCGATATATTATACAATCGTAATATCGTTCGTTGCGTTAGTTTTCATTACTAATAATTGCAATTAATTTATATTTGTTACGAATGCCTAATAGAATAACAGTGATAAGAATCGTTTCCGTAGATAAGAGATTTTAATATCGAGTAAAAGAGAAACGGAATCGGTATGCGGTTAGGGGAATTGCAAAATTGCGATGAAACGCATAACTGATATTTCTGCCCGGTTACGCGTCCGATGCATCGGCGGTTTCCCACGCGAACACCGCGAATCGATGTCATCCTCCTCCTTCGACCGTGACGTCGAAACCGATCGAATACCCCTGTATCTTTATCACGGTTCCCCGATCCGCGAATGCAACGTATAGAGCTTATAACTATTTACCGTGAGACAATCTCCTCGCGTGATCCTGCTTCGTGTATACCTTCGCCACGTAGCGGCAGAACATTTTGTCGAACAGGGCTAAGAAAACCGGGAGCAGAGTGTCCTTCACCAAGGGTAACCAAGTCGCCAGATTTTGGGGCGTGCAGAAATCCCTGAGGACACTCGGCCTCACGGACACGATCTAAAAACCAAAAAGAAGATCGTAGCATTACTTATCCAAAAAACCTATTGATAGTTTGTTAGGATAAAACCATGAGTATTAACTGAAAGAGATCTGAACCCTTTCGTCTATTTCGAATTGAATTATAAGACTTCTTAGTTAAATTTTGTGAGCAGATCTGGATCATATTGAAAACGTAGAACAAGGCGTTACGTTGATCGCAAAAAAGGGGTGCGCTTTCGAAAGCGCGTTTTCACCGCGTGAAAATTTCCCGTGTATGCCTCGTTGAAACTGAAAGTCCGCGGCTACGTAAGATGCACCGCGTTTCGACGTTTCCCTCGTTCGCTCTTTTTCATCGCCTCTCCGTTCCTTTCGACGCGACCACGAAACGCGTCTCCCGTTTATCGAACGCGAGTACCGCGGCAAAACGAGCCGGATAATTAGCGGCATGCGATGGCTAGCATTCCAGCCCGGCGAAAGCCGTTCGCTCGATCTCTCGTGGAAATCGTCGATGTCCTGGGGAAAAGCGGATAAAAGCTTCAAGAGGATAAGGAACAACGAAAGATGCTCGTATTCGGATAAAATAAAATAAAGTACGCGTAATATGGTTTGAAAAAAGTGTCGAGAAATCCTGACGCTTATGCAATAAGGAAAGTTGATAGTCGTGCACGGTGCATGGTTGGCTCTCGGCTAGCGAAGTTAACGACACGATCGACGCGAGAAAAAGGTTTTCGGTCGCTTGGGAAATCGCCGTACTTCATACGGAATTATGAGAAATAAACAACGCGTGAGAGAACAAATCCTGCGATTTAAGGGATTTTATGCATTCATCAATGAATTGAACGTTTAGAATTGGGAATCTTGCGTACCTGTTTGATATGAAAAGTGAATGCACCTAACAATGCTCGAATGACAACAGATATGCAATTTTTAAATCATCTACTACGAATATTTGTCTACGAAAACGAAATTGTGCGTACATTACCTTAATTGGGGAACGGTACGCGAGGAGAATGCGCGCGATGCTCGTCGAAAGCGACTCTCGAAATACATAAGTAGAACGTACATGCGTATCTGTTCTATTAACATAGTGAAACCGTTTTACGGTCCATCTAATAAAGTTTCAAATTTCACTCGAACTACCCGTCGAGAGGAAAGAAAATCACTTCGCTACTCTACGCTAAGACACGCGGACTTGAGTAGCAATCGATGATGATCTATTCGTTAACGGATCTCGCCTCTATCTGTTATCGTGTATTTATCGGGCTTCGCAATGAACATTCTACTTGAGATGATCATGATCAACGATTTATACCTCACCTTTTTTAATCACCGGTTGGAGAACGCGAGAGCGTCACGGTTTCGCTTAGAATTCTCGCGGTTCTGGCTTTCTTCGCGATCGAGGTCGATTCGGTTGACAGCTGCTCGGGGTGCCGAGAGGAAAATACAAGAGATCGAAATTTGTGCGCGATTCGCTTCCGAGTCACCGTTCGGGTCTTCGCTCACTTTTTACGTTCGTTATTACTTGAGGTCGATGATCGCGGCAAACGTATAATACCAGGATTAAGTCTATGCCTGTTCTAATCTCATGTTTTTTTATAGTATCTTTCCTAGCTCTGAAAATTCTATTACAGTATTCTTTTTTTACGGGTGATAGAGATTTGAATGCCTGTGTCGTATCGATCTATTGAGAACGAGTTTATTTACAATGAATCCGAAAAATCTGCTACGTATTGCGATGGATTATCTTTATGTCGATGATGCGTCGCAACCTAATTCAGAGAGCCGATAACAAAAACGGAATACGTCACGCGATCAATTATGAATATTAAACGGAAGGTCGAGTAAGTTTCTCCCGAGGCGAACTTCCCCGTCGAATCTTAATGGACTACGATATCGAGGTCTACCGTATTTAGTTCGCACTTTCGAATACCCGAGCCCCTTTTTTAGCGTCCCCCTTTTTTGTATTCATTGCGTCGCACATCCTTGAATACAATTTTGATACCAGATACGGAATATTCTCTATTTACGAATAAATTGTTATTACTATAAAAAACTGGATTGTTCGTTTCGATGATGAACGGAACTCCGGTGTAGGGAGAAAGAGAATGAAACCGGTGATTCGTTCGCTGAACTCGAGCAAGCTTCCGGTTTTCAAGGGTACCCTTAATTACTCACCAAAGGATTTATTCCGTATTCAATTATTGCACTCCACTTTAACGAACGAATCGAATTAGAAAGTTAAACATAAAGCAAGTTTTTAATCGAAAACGAATCAGATTCGATGCTCGTAACGCTGTCACGGTTCGTTGCTCTATTACGAAATACAAGTCTTACATTATCTTTATCGATCTTTGATCAAAAAAAGAGTTTTCCATCGACTATAATAAATTGACTGTAGAACGCATACGAATATTGAATCGATCAAAGTTTTTTAAAGGTGATAACACGTGAGGGCAGTACTTACCAGAATGGGGATGTATTGGAACGCGTAGCAAACGAAGAGTATGCTATAGATCGTTGTTCTCCCACTGGCCTCGTCCACCTGGACTCTCTTTTTCCTTAAACAGGCCCTGCTGTTGGTGGACCCGCTGGTGCACGAGCCACTAGAAGGGTCCCACTGCTGGGGATGGCATTCGAAGGCTCCCGACGAGTTCTTCGAGCTCGTCTCCGAGAGATCGGAAACTGATTTTAGTAACTCCGATTTCGGTGGCCGGCAAATGCTCCTGAGCAGGGCCGTGGTTAAGCTAATCGTAGAAGCTAACAGCAAAAGAGATCGCAAGGATATCACGAAGATCCCGTATTTAAACGAGATCTCCTGCGCCAGGAATACGCAGAGGTCTGGCTCGAAGTTGAGGACACCGGTGACACCGATGCAAGCGCTGATCACGCTCAAGCTGACCAGGTGGTACTTGAGATGGTTCTTGGTGATGTTCGAGCTTCCGTCCCGAGTGGTGATCGCCGCGAACGCTGCGATCGAGGTCAGGGTCAGCTCCTGGAGAATGCTCGACGAGTTCAGCATCCAAACGAGGGTCGAACAGAACTCTGCGAATCACAGAATCCTTCTCTTTACAAGCTTTTATTCGACTCTGGTCGTCAGTTCGTTAGTCGGTCAGCCTGTTAGGGTGCGGTGTATTATGGATCTATTTCGATCGCATATCGTTTCTTCAACTCGGATCGGAGAATCGATCGATGCCTCGTTTTCGTGATTTCCTGCGTGGTATACGTTACCTCCAAAGTGATTGCTCGGTCGGATGAGTGTAAGAATGGCATAGGAGAGCAATCCCAGTTGGTGCGCCAGACTCTGAGAGAGCACGGCTACCGTGAAGACGTCGATCCTTCTCTTCGCGGAAGATGGCTGGTTCTGATAAATCAGAAGCGACCAAGATAGCAGCAGGATGCATATCGGTGAACCTACGCAGGTGGGCAGCCATTCTCCTACCTCGCTTCGCATCTCTGTAATCAAACATTTAAGAAAAGTAAGAAATAAGGCACGGAAGGAGCAGCGAGAGAGAAATTATATTATTATGAATTATTATTGTAATAAATGTTTCGGAAAGAGTTCTCAGGCAGTGAGAGTGGCGATGCCTTAATCTCGATGAAAGCTCCGTGTAATTAGCGTCGCGCGCGACGAATTATTACGTCCCCGAGAGAAGGAACGGGCAGATTGTTAATCGACGGTTTATTATCGCGGAAGGAAGAACGAGATTCTCGGTTGGTTTCACAGGTAAAACGTCAACGAAGAGCGATGCATGCTTGCGCGCGTAGAGACATTTTTCTTCCTCGTTTCACGCGTCTGTTTCACGTGCAATCGATCGCCGGGCAACTTTCTATTCCGCGTGCACAGTACCACAAATTTGAACGCATTTATAACATAATCGGATGTATAGAATGAGAATATATCTAAAGCAGATTTTCAGAACTGGTACCGTGAACGTATTATTTTACTTGAAAATCTGTGATCTAGTAATGCCATCCGCGAGGAAGTGAAATTGGTTTAAAAGTAGAAAAGCTACCGGAAACTGGGTCGATTCCCTTTCCACTGATAACAATGTTGTTTCGAGGAAACCAGTCCGAAGATCTTGTCTCTATTATTCTCGGCTCTTTTACTGGATGCGAACGTTGCTGCTGTTTTCTGCCGGAAGTGGGTTACGAGGAAGAAAGTCGAAAACACGCGCGGATAATACCGCGCGAAAGGAATTTACTTTCGCAGAAATTCGGAAGGGTGGGTCAGCGTTTACTCTCTTCATCGAGAGACTGAACAAGGTGACTGGCTATGAGCTAAACTTGCAAGGCTCGAATTCTTTCCCTAAAAACGATAAGATTTTACGAGAAATTCCTCCGGACCAGTCGAGAAACCAGTTTAGAAACCGACTGGTGTATACTTCCCGATAGAAGTTTAAACGCGACGAAAGAAAAAGGGAGAAAAATGATCTCGGCAGTCCGAATACAAAACTGTACGAAGTAATTGCTAATCGAACGCACATTTCTATTATTCACGCATCTGTATAATTCGATCAGCCTGCAATGCCGAAGAATTATTATTGACGAACCATGCCAAGCGTTGACTTAAGCCTGATCTGGTTGACCCTAGCTCTGAGCAATTCGTAAGACCTGTACTGTTCGAATCCCGAAAAGGGAGACTGTAAAACCGACAGTGAGAAGATCGATTTCGCTCGCGAGGGATTTAAAATAACTCGCGCGGCAAGTAGTCAACGGGTTAAAAGCCATGCACGCGCGCTCAACTGGTTTGTATCAGGCGGTAAAAAATGTTTCCTCGCTTTGATCGAGGAAATCGAGCAATTTCACCTATTTAATTGTATGAACGCGTTCTTGTTCAAACGTCTGCGATACGGCTCGGTTTTATCAGTACCTATACCCAGCTGTTCGAGATTTAATTACGCGTAGCTCGTACGAAGGCGAAGCGGAGGTAACGGCAATTCTCGCAATTACCTTTAGCGAGATAAAATTACGTTTCATGATTGTGACCTCTCGCCAATTAGGGCTTCGCTCTGTCGAGCAATCAGTCGACCTACGTGAAAACGATATCGCGGTGTCACGGGGTACAACGTATCGTGGCCTCGGTAAAACTGGATGCTCTAACTCGGTCATGTGTGAAACTCTTACCGCCCACTCTTTTCACGGTATCGTTTCCTCTTTATATGCTCCCGTCTCTCTTCTCCGGAGACTTCGAGAGGACCCCGGCCTCCACCTTGAAACCGCTTCTCACGATACGATTATGCGCGATCATCCGGTCAGAAATTTTGTTTACATTACCTCGTTTCATCAAATATAATACGTAGTTACTTATGAATGAAATGCACGAACTTTGAACGTCCTAAATATGATAAATTGTGCCGCTATTTTTACTTTTTAAGGGATCTTACCTAACTGTTGCGTTACTCGACTTTTTGCCGAGAGTAATACGTGATCATGCGATCCGCTTCCACGGAACTTGAAACGATTTCATGATTCACGAATCCTAACTATTAAGAAACTACCGATGAACGAGGAGAATGATCTGTAACGAGCGCGTGTCCGAGCTCTAACTCCGGAGATAATTCTAGCGAATTAGAGGGGTCTAATTCGAGTAGTTGGCACCGGTGCACCGTGGTAAACTGCATGGGCAAAAGTGGGTTACGAATACCCACGGCGAGAAAGTCACCGATCTGTCCCGACGTCGAGGAAAGATTAGGCGCGGCCGGTTTGCATCGGCGATCACCGTACGTACGTACCTACGTACGTACGGTTCAACGTACTACCCAGACCGATCGTCTCCGCGTAGATTTAGGCCGGCCTCCCGCTCTACGGCTTCGGAGCATCGATACTTTTTGCACTCCACCGCGGTGTCGAGTACGCGCGTGCCAAATTCCAAACGTAACCGCTATGGTCTATGCACGCTGTTTCGAGGTCAGGGAAGAACGGCTATTTCTCGGGATAGGAATCTCCTCTCCTCGTGTCTTTACATCCTCTCGCGTCGCGTATCTACATTCTGAAACGCGTGGACCATCGGAATTTCAAGTATGAAACTCGCCACGGACGAATGATGTATTAAAACGAAAATTGCTATCTTGAATCTGTGGTACCGGACACGAAATTAGGATACTTCTAACGAGGGCAATTTCGCGAAATTGCAGCGTACCTGGATCGGTGTATCCGATCATTTACGTTGTTATGCTCATTGAGCGAATTAATGCAGCGTTCGTGAAGCCGGTGCAAGGACGCGAGGCGGAGATGTCCTTGATACACCACGAATCATTTCCGACGTTAACGAGGGATGACGAGCGGAAAGAGTAAAATAAGAATTTCTTTGCGAGCTTAAGTATGTATGTACTCACTGCAGAATGTTAATGATTATGCGGAACTGTCGCGCGAGGAATGCAACCGCATCGCTATTTGGAGGAGCCTGCGGATGCGCGCGATCTCGATCGATCGGATCCTCTCGAGCCGGTGCCAACGCGGTTTCTACGCGATTTTCTGCTTCCGCCTCTGGCAAAAAGTGGCTCGGGTGAACAAACCGAAATAATCTTAGCTCCCGCCAAAACCATTTGAACCAACTCCCGCACCACAATTACAGATACCTCCGACCTCGTAGAGTCCATAAATATCGGACCATTTTTTCAAATTGTATGACTGATAGAATCCTACTTTCTTTTTTTAATTTTATTTCGAGTACACGAGTGTGAACTTTCACTGTTTCAAATTTTACTGGTCCTTCTAATCGCGGTCTCAATATGGGCACCAAATTTAACTCGGAATCGCAGTTCCAATGCGCGTAACAAATAATACGAGTTGTCGCCGAATGCTCGTAGGTACGAACGCGTTTTTCGCGGTACCAGCTGTACTCGGGCGGATAATATTGCCGCGAAGAGGCTCGGACCGGGACTGACTAGCCATCGGATTCATTTGGGTCAGCAGCGTAACGTAGTATAGCGAAAGGTAGGAGGACTCCGAGTATACTACTGTCTGTTATACGGGCAAAGTGAAGGTGTGTTATAACGGAGCTATCTTCGCGGTGCGGTATAGTTCGATTCGTATCGCACTAATAAATCCCGTGAAATTCAACCAACTTTCGTTCGAGGAAAAAATAGAAAAAGGAAAGTTTTTTTATGTGGACCGCTTTCCGTGTATCTAAATGTAAAGAGAGGTGCGGTATCGCGTTTTTACCGCGCTTCTCCATGTAAAAAATAATATTACGTAAGTTAGATATAGAATTTGTCGCGTTACGTAAAAGATAGGACTTGAAAATTAACTCACACTGTTTTGAGAGCGAAGCGAAGGAGGCGGAACGTGCAGGAAGACAAAGGTACGTTCTTCGCAGGAACATCCAACATCAACACTTTATTATCACGCGTAATCCATTAACAACTCCTTTGGCTCGCACCCACGTTTCGATAAAAAATATACTACGATCTCGCGAGGTACTTCGGTTCCACTTAATGTCATCGGTCGCGCGAATCAAGATTGATAAAGGAGAGAACTCTTTGGCTTTAACTCGACGTAATACGAATAGTCGAGTCGCAGAACGACGTAATGACCGTTCGCGAAGACTCTCTTGAAAGGATAAGCATTCCCCTGGAACAGGACTGGACAGAGCGGTTGTCTCACGGCTGCTTTCGACGTCCCGTTGTCCACCTGGTCCCACAGATCGATCATTTGGCACCCAGTTCGACTGGAACAAAAAAACGCTCGTTCGTGGATAAGTCGAAATGTCTACTCTAATTCTTGAGTCAGTTTTCCATTACAGATTCGCGTATCCGAAACACTGAGGCTCCTCCAAGACGATGTACTCGACGCTTAGCTTCTTCAACGTGAAGTACACGGACGAGATGTCCTTCCTGCTGAAGACTTCGTAGACCTTCATCGTCCGGTCTCTGAAACAAAAAACACCTGGTAGTTATTAGTAAATGATGACCGAAGATGCCTGGCGATACCTCATCTCCTTGCTCTCGTAGTAAGGGTTGTTCACGATGGGTCTCCCAGTGGAGAGCATCAGGTTCGCCATCAGGGACATCTTCCCGGCAAACACCGCGCGTTCGGGAGTCGACTTCTTGATCCACTCAAAGAGCTCCTCTTGTTCAATGTTGCTGTACTCGCCTTGTCATCGAATTATAATAAGAGCCCGACCGACGTTAATCGGATTAAAGAAGACGGTTCAATTTACCCATGACATTCCGCTCGTCCTGGAACCTGGCTAACCCATAATACGACATCGCCGATATCAGCAAGAGAGTGATCAGAATCCTCGTTGCACCACTCTTAACACCGACCTTCTCCAGATATCTACTCGAACAAACGGTGCCGGCTATGATGCAAAGATGCGGATTCATAAAAAGTTTCAGTCTCATGATGAACACAGCCATAAGGATGAAGGCCCCGGTCTGCAATCCATTGTACGCCACGTCCGCCTCCACGCATTTGGGATATCCTTTGTTCCTGTAATTCCTGTACCAAAAATAGACCGCGAGGATGCCCGCGAGTACAGCAGTCGGCAGGAGTAGCGTCAACGTGATTGTCTCGTAGCTCCTGTATGGAAGAAAGTCAAATTCTGGGGAACAGGTGTACAACATCGTATGGAAGTTCTTGTATCCGGTCAGCTTCGCTCTCAGCAGGTCGAATACGTGCGCGTGTTCCTCGGACAGCATGTTGTAAATAGATTTTAAATATTGGGTGGAAGCGACGGTGAGGACGACTTCCATGGAAGTTTGCAGCTCCGTAGCCAGGAACGGGAACAGTCTTTCTGTCAATAGACTGAAGACGCTGCTAGTAAGTAGAAAACACAGGTACAGAGAGTAATGTAGAGCGGTTCCGTCGGTGATGCACATTGCTATCCCAATGGACCAGGCGTGGACTACGCAAATAGCCAAGTATAAAAAGTTAGAGATTATCTTCATCCATTTTAGAATCAACAACGCGATGATTTGTGTGGTGAACACGTAATGTGAAAACTGCCAGCAACACAGGCTGATCACGGTGGCCATACCCATCATCTGAAATCCGATTACGTTCTTTTTCGTTTCGGAATTCTATATACTAGTTGGTCTTAAACTAGTTTATACTAGTTTCGAGATCCTTACGAACCTGAAGTAAATTTCTGCGCACTTTTTGTACTTCACGTACAGTGCCTTCCCTGAGGATCATGGTCAATGCATACATCTGAGCCAGTAGAGCAGGGTACGCGAAACTTTCCCTAAGAGGTGGAGTCCACTGTACACGAGTGCACTCATCGTGGTTGTAGAAGAAAAGTAACACGGCAATAATACCACTGCTGAGACTGTTCCCCAGATACGCGGAATAACAGAAAAGTACACATGCCGTGAACACGCTGGCGGACCAAACCATTTCTAAGTAAAAATAAATTGGCACCCCCAGTCCTTCGCAACTGGTAACCGGTGACAAACCCTCGCCTCTTTTTATCTAAAAACGATATTCCCCTATCTAGCTCTCTATTGTAAAAGATAACACCTACTGTATATACATATCAAACAGAGATCAATCTCACTTGCCAACACTGCTTAACAAATGTGATGTCCAGACTTTTGGCCCAGTGATAAAGACTCCCAGCTAACAACTATTAATCAAAAACTTTAGCTCACGTGTCACGACGGGTACTATTTTCTGAAAATCGTCTACGATACCTCTGGCAACAAGCTATATTTTCTAGCTGCGTTAATAACTGTCCCGTATTCCGAAATATTGTCGTGAGTGATTTTTCCCAATCCATCCCAGATCGTCTCCGATTCCACGATCGTCTTATAATAAGAATAGTACATCCCCTGAACCGAGACACGAGAAATTTATCGTTTTACGCTCGAATCAGAACAATTTCATTCGCGAATACGTACCATTTCCGTGCGGAAGGACATTTCTCTTTCCATCTCGGACAAATGCGAGAAGTGTCGGTCGTTTTCAAACAACGTAGAGACATGCCACCGGTGAAAAAGGCCGCATGCCAAACCTGTCACGGGAGACGAGAGAGAAGATTTTATGACCAGAGAACCACGTAATTAGTCTTCTTCGTTAGAACACTTCTACCTATTAAGAAACACGCCAAATTGTACGAATTCATCGTTTTCCGACACGATTTCGCGGCACCCGAACAGTTGTTGTAACGCGCACCACCGTTAAGCCGTTAACCGCCATCAACCGCCACTTAAGGACGCGCCGCCATCTGTGGATCGAACTCACGTGACCTCATGCAATTTAAATTACGCTAAGCAGATTTCATTTATAATCTACGAGTAACGCACTAATCAAGATCTGTCATTAGTGTTTTACCAGTACGGAATAGAACATCTTTTTATTTAAATATAACAATACTAAAATATGATTAACGATTAGTAGAAAAATACTGTGGTTTATTTTTTCCTGAGGTATTGAACGGTGTAGCATGCGACATATTTTAGTTGTTGAAATAATCTTTAAGTCTCTTAATTAACTCATCCTTCTTGCCAGTCCTTTTTAGTGGCAACGTCTCTAAAATCATCTTCAATTGCGCTACAGTATAACCGTCTATCTGTTGAGAAGAAAATAAACATTACATACCATATTTTTGAATTGGAACGCCTGTGTTAACTTACTGTATTATTTTTCACGAGCTCCCGTATCTGTTCCTTGCTCATCGTATCGAGTTTACCCGCGGCTTCCTGAATTTTCTTAGATTTCTTCGTTGGTGGTTCGTCACTCTTAAATATTTCATTATATTCTTCCAAAAGATCTTTCACACATTTACGCATTTTTTCGGTTTGTGGAACTGAAATTTTATACATAAGTATAATGGAACTGAAGTGTAAGATCTCGTAAAAGAAAATTTAAGATGAAACTTACGCGTATCGTCAACGATGGGTTCGCTCTTCTCTAAATCGAGAGCTAAAGTTTCGACGGCCTTAAATTGAGACTGAAGTTTGGGATTAGAGCACATTTTTGGTTCATCGTTTATTCCTATTCTTTTTATGATTTCCTCCAGTAGTTCGACTGCCTTCGGACTGAACGGGCACTTCGTCTCGTCATTGAACACGTACTGCGACAATATATCGCTGAGGCTTCGCACGTCCTCTAAAACGAAACGTTTGCATTCGTATCAGGGAACCACGATATGTAAAGCTTGTATTGTTTAAGATGTGCACCTTTGTACGGTATTCTGTATAAATAAAATCCTCCTTTCTTAACGTTTGGTAACATGGTATAAAGTAGTGGGATAGAATATTTTCTTATAGTTACCAAGACTATTATCATTAACTCCTTCTCGTTACATTTGTTGAGCAATGCGTCGAATAACAGAGCATTATCTACGAATTAATAACATATACTTGCAACAGCAGCTCGCAGAATACAATTCCGTAAACGTGACTGATTATTGGTACCTTTTCGAGTACTTTTGTCCGACGGTAAGACGAAATACGGCGTTTCGAAATGGTACAGAAGGTGAGACGAAATAGGTTTCATACAAACTACATCGATGCCTGCTGGTCGCATCGACTTCATGGACCTCTTTTCTCTCGAAGTGAAACATATACTTTCACCACCATATTTTATACTCCATTCAAGATCCGTTGACGCCACAGGCTGCGACGTCTCTATTTCGTCTTCATCGTTTTCATTCTCTTCATCTTCTACTTCCTTCTATGATATTGAAGTGAATAATTGTATCTATTACTCAAACCCAATGAATCATATACAGAATGAATTATTAAAATACATACTGCCACTACATAGCACGTCTTTGAAGTTAAAGGGGCATTAGTTTCTTTGCTCATATTTTCCTTCTTCAAATATTGAGTCTTGCTGAGAACGAAAGAACGATTCAAATTAATTTCGTACATCCATAATTGCAACAATGGATCTGAGCAAGTAATTTCTTACGCAACGAGATTTCGAAGAACCACGTCTATATTCACGTCTTGCCCGAATCTCCACGCAAGTTTGGACATATTTCTGGATAACAATACTACTTGATCCATCAGATCGTTTAGAGACGTTGTCTTATAATTGTCAGCGTCAATATCTCTTGACAATATTTCTAGATCTTTATAAAACAAGTTGTGGTCCCAACTTTCACCTAAACCGACAACAAACAGCTTAATGTTTAAATCATTGTAAGCCTTTGCCTGTGCCCTTATTCTGTGTTTCTCATCGCTAGTTAGCTGTGGATTATCTTGGCAAGTGAAAAGAATTACTCTTCTGAGTGGCATAGTGACATTCTTATCATGGAATAATTGTGCTGCATGCCATAGTACATCATGTAACGGATAGTCAGTTGAAGAAGCTGAATCTCTATACTGTTCCCATTTATTTTTTTCATCTGTGTACAAATACAAACATGTTTAGAAAAATAATGTTTAATAATGTGAATGATCAGATAAAATGGAATAGAAATTGATAAAAGAGTAAACTTATTGATATTAAGAAACTACCTATTTTGATGACTTCTTTTAAACAATCAATTGAAACAGGAAGTAATTTCTGAATGGTCAGTATGTTTTTCATATCACTATTTGGGTCACATTCTTTTGTTCCAAAAAATACAAGACCCATCCAATCTTGCCTGTTCCAACTCAGCTTCTGTTTAAGACTCTCTTTGACACGCTGAATTAAAATGTGACATAAGAAGTCAGTCGCCAAGAATCAATTAAAGAAATGGTTCAATGTAATCTGTACCCTTATAGATTGTACAAAGTACGAGACTTCTTTTTCCTCAGGCCGATCACGGCTATGATTTTCAAACATCGGTGGACTTGCGTCCACGATAAAAAGTGTTCCATCTCTGACACCGTATAGTTCATTGAGATCAACAACAGCTTCTTGCGATTCTTCGTTATACGACGACATCGTACTTAACGTATTTGCAATGATACAATTAACGCATGGGAGCAAGAATAAGAGGATGGAGGATATAACTGAGGAGGGTCAAGCTGCAACCGAAAGCTAACGCCTCTCAAGATTTCGTAACAGTTGACCCATTAAAAGGTTACACAAAACAGTAGAATAGACCGTTAAATCTAATGAATGATCCGCTGATAAATACATATACGCACGAACAGCACGAATAAGTATATCGCGAGCGGTGGTGGAATAGATCCAGAACACGAGTATGCGCCATGCGCACGACAAACTTGGCAAAGAGAATGACGTATGTAATATGTATGTATGCATATGCATAGGTAGTAAAGTGTGGAGTAGGGGCTATCGGAGTATAGAATATAAAGAGTACAGACTATAGACTAACACGGGCTCGAGTGTAACCTTGATCCGTAGCCCATTGCAGCCTCTCTCTCCCTTTACCTCGCCATCCTCCCGTCTACTATCCACTTCGTACAATTTCCAAACTCAACCCAGCTCTGATCATTTCGGGACTCGAGCCTCGAAGCAAAAAACCGATGTTACTAGCGTGCAACGTGTCATCCGTTGGAATACAATCTTATCACAAGAAATCGCGAAGTACCGAGTGAAATCGTATCACCGTATGCTTGTTCACCGTTTTGCGGGAGGAAAGGGGACCGGGTGAATAAGGAAGTGGCGAATGTATTATCGATTCGCCAGAGAGCTCACGAGTTAACGGTTTGTTTACACGAGCGTGGGGGAAAATACGCATGCGCCGCAGAACCAAAACAATAATAAGAGACTAAGGTTTGTCGTTGGCCGACGAGGCGGTCGCTCCGTGTCTCGTGTTCAACCGTTCGACGGGTTCGACGCAAGAACGTTACTTTCTGATCCGTTTAATTCGAGAGTGTGTTCAATCAACGAAACAAAAAACATAGAAATATCGGTTTCCTGAACAAAGCAGACGATTTCTCCGAAGATCGTAAATACCAGTGCGACGACCAGCCGAACGGACTGCAGAACGAGGGCCAGGCTTGCGTCAAAACGTATATTATTGTGCAACGACGAGTGCGTGCTTGTACCAAAATGTAATACCGCGACGGTGAGATAGAGATACGTCGACGTCGATGTAATCGCAAGCTTCGTTGAACGTAGACGAAGATTTGTACATGTACAGTCGTTTCGAATGTGCACTTTATGTGGTTGTGCGTGAATGCAATCACAATCTACGTGTGCGCGTTGACCGGAGTGTACTCATTCAATTCTCCGAAGCCAAAGTTATACGAGCAAAACTTTACGCGATACGTTCTGACATCCGAGGAAGGGAAAGGCTTCTCTTGAAGAGGGGGCCGGATAGGTGGTGCGTATTTACCCAGTGAATCACACATGATTGACTCCATGCGATTACGAGACGCCGCTGGTAGTTTAGGTCATCTATGTTTACGTGAACACTTCTAAATATACTCGTAAACAAACATTGATGTCCACTTACACAGAGGAACTCGCTTAGCTGCTAGCAGGTTCAGCGAGAATACGAGTTTTCCTCTATCTGTTCGAGTTAAATAGCCACGTACCTCGCTGCCACTGCTGCCGCTGCCCGTTCGTTAGAAGAAGACAAATATTCGCTGTGTCTTGCGAAAAGCGAAAGAAAGGAAGAGAACAATAACACGTTGCGTCGGTCGAGAGAGCGTGGCTTTATTGCGCCCGCTGCTCGCCTGTATCGTGGACGTGGAGGTGTAAACACGACCGTTGGTGCCATTGTCCTTTTGCTTTCGCAACCGGCGAACAGGGGAAGTGATACATTCATTGCGTACGCCATGCCGAGTGCCGAGGAAACAACGTATTTAATTAAAGTGCTGCCCGACACGACGCAGGACTTCCTTTCACGCGACGTGGACCTCCTCGTATCGCAAATAAAGGAAAACCTTCGACTGTCTAGTTTAAAAGCGAAGTCTAGCATCAGTTACAAGAACCGGCCGTCGCCTTATCAAATACCGTCGAGGTCGTGGGCAGACCCGAACAGTTGCGAGATGTGCGGCACGAAAAACACCGCTGCTCACGAGCATCGTCATCTGAATCATCACCATCATCATCACCATCACCTACACCACCACAAGAGGCCCACGGCTAGGGACGATGACCCGTACGAGCTCCTGCAGGAACTTCTTAAAGAGGGTGGACTGATAAAAGAGGCTGTAAAAAGACTTCAAGCAAATTTGGACGATTTAGATAATTCTGAAGAGGAAGTGGACGATGAGCAATCGTCGGTGATATATCGCAGAAAACCGTATTTCTACGATTCCGAGGACGAGCAATTACCGCCTGTATACAAGCCGCTCGAACTGTGAGACTCAAGTTTTAAATAACGATCCTCGATCGTATAGAGCAGAGTGAGAAAAAAAGTTTCGGTGTTCCTCGTTAACCAGTTCTTGTTCCTTACTTTACCTTTCGGTACGGTGCATAACGTTAACATAAAATGTTGAAAGAAAAACCGTATGATTCGTGCCGTAAGAAAGTACAACGAGGTAAAATACAATTAGCCGAGAGAACTCGTCTTGCACAGCAGTGTTTGTAAATATGGTATGTTGTTATTCGAAGCAGTCACGCACACGGTTTCGTGCAACTTCGGCCAAGATCGCCGGCATATCGACAATCCACGATGCAAGATGCGAGGCTTACGTGGAAAGCATGGCTGCCTCGATTCCGAGCCTCTCCGGGCTAGATTTACATGACAACAGCATTTCTCCCCCTTTCCTTTTAATTGAAACTTAGCATACTCGTTGGATAAAAAGGAAAAGAAGCTAAACAGTTCCTGACTGATGCTCGCGTCCAGGGTAACAGAGTAAAAGATAGTATGTCTATTTCGAGGAGTAGTTATAACAAATTTTTGGAACCGTCTGTATACGACTCTTTTATTTAGAAGAAACAAACGATCATTGTTATTTTTAATCGGTTCCCTATTTTTTTTTTTTTTATTATTCTTTTCATAGCGATGTAAAGTAATCTGACAGTATGCGGTCGACGTAAAGTAGTTATTCGATGATGAAGCTAAACGAGTATTGAGAAGCAAGTGCTATATGACACAAATCGATAGCATAATAATGGACATAGTAATTAAATGCTTACATGTTTAAATTCGATTGTTACCTCTGTTATATGTACAGATATGATTATAGCTTTTTTAATAGCGTGAAGTACGGCAAAGGGCGCGTATGAAGGTATCCTATAGGATATATTAGTTGAGATAAATTTCGCTCGATTTGTCCGGGCTATTATGGTCCAGTTGCTATGATAATTAAGTATAAAAATTGTCGGAGAAACGAATCAACGAATTATTAGAAAAGTCATTTGACAGAATTGTATAACTATCGCGACTCCATGGATAGTGATCTCATTTATTTGTTTGTTTCCATTTCTTTCGCTCGAACCAGCTATTCAATTACGATAGAGAACATTTTGTTATGTAATGTTCGTTGCCCGAGGCATGTGTATGTGTACGTTATTTTCAAATTAAGATAAGTTCTAATGATCACGCGCACACATATCACCGTTCATTTCGTCCACTGAAAATATAGCTGACCCGTTTGACGAGAAAGACAGAGAGGTCCCTGGCTCGGACCGATTCGTTTCTATTATAAATCGTAGGTTGCATAGCACTTACACACGACCCAGTGAATTTACATTTGTTCCACGCGTATTCCATACTATATGTATGTAGTTATTTATCACTATCGATTCTTAGTGATACAACTGCCGTGTGCGCGTGTAAATTTGTACGTACTTATATTAGATATTCTGTACATACACGCGTACCGCGTATGCATCGTGTCCATTTATGTGGGTTTTTGCAGAACAGTGTATCGTTCGTTTTCGTCTTGCGACATCGGAACTTTCAATGAGAATATATTGACTACGAGTTGTATGAACTTTAATGAATATTCAGTTGTTAACTAAAAATGTACGTACTGGGTTGGATCGCGAACGCGTGATCGTATGAACAAATGTATTTGAGGAATTACTACGAGATTCTGCATTTTGCGTCCTATGTGCGTGCATGTGTGTGTGTGTGTATGTGTGTGCGTGTGTGCGATGATTGCGTTTACGTAGGAATGTTTAACCAGTGAAAAATTTGTCTTTGAATTCATTGAACTGTAAATTAAACAAGCTATATACCTCGTTGTGATGGTCGGATTTCTCATTCGACAAACCTTAATCATGTGAATAAATGAATAAAACATTTCATTCTAATCCTGTTTTCTACTTATTTTAATTATCGATTGTCCCCGATAAATTGTTTAATCCTCTTGTGCGTAGCTTACCGGCACATATTATAAAAAGAAATGTAATATCTGTTCGAAATTATCAATCATTAAATACAGAAAAGTGATCGTAATTTGTTGATCGGAGTTTATCAGCTGTCTCTTTAAATTACTTATAGATAATGACAGATAACAGTTCTTATAAATCAAGTTGAAAATTCCATTCGCATACGAGATTACTGACGGACGACGGACAGAACGGAGAATCAAAAATTTATCGTCATTGTCGCAGTTGAACACGATGGAGAATAACATGGCCAGTGTGACCTCGTATGTACACTTATTTGTTTAATTCATACATCGTTATTGTAAAAGAAAAATCATTCTAAAATCAAGTCATCTACTAAAATGATCAATATAGATTTATACTGAAGTTGAGGTTATGTAAAATATGAATAATGCTTGTTATACGATCATGTTAGCTGGCACCTTTTATCCAACATTGACCTTTACTTAGCTAATCTTATCGTGTACCTTAATTTACGTACATATTCGTTGTAGAAAAGAATTGGAATCGTGCTTTCAAAGAGGCAATCATACTTTGAAAGTACCTATGTCCCTCTTCCGAAACAATCGCGAGAGATTAGCTGCACGTATCAGAACCAATGCAAAAGTACCGCATGCAGGCACTTTTGTAATCCTCGAAGGGGGGGTTGAAATTCCATTTAATGATACAGATATAAACTGGCCATTTAGGCAGGTAAATCATTGTTCTTGTAGTCTGTGTAAGATCAGTTAGACAGTTATTGTGGTTACTTAAGCTTCTGTTTGGAATCATTGTTAGGAATCGTTCTTCCAATGGAGCTTTGGGGTAGAAGAACCTGGATGCTACGGTGCTATCGATGTAGCGACTGGAAGCTCTATTCTATTCGTGCCAAGATTGCCGGAAGAATATGGAATCTGGCAGGGGAAACTGCTTAGTTTGGAAGATTTCAAAAAACGGTACGCCGTAAACGAAGTTCGCTACACCGATGAAATAGCTGCAGTTTTAAAATCGAAACAAGTAACTCTTCTTCTCACCTTGGTAAGTTCGCCTTCGAGCCACCTTTCTGTTACTCTAACTGTGTAAAAGTATTCTTAATCTTCTTTCTTTGTGCTGTCAGAGGGGTCAAAACAGCGATAGCGGTTTGGAAACAAAAGAGGCTGTCTTCGACGGCATTGACCAGTGAGTACCGAGCTTTTTCACGTCCCCTCCTCACATTTTTGTATATATGTATGTTTTGTTTTGTTTTGTAGATTCAACGTAGACAACCACACTCTGTACCCGGAAATATGCGAATGGTAAGTACTTATTTATAAAACTACTGCCAACTTTTGTTTTGTAAAAAATAGTACTAAACTGTCTACTAAATTGCGAGTGCAATCGTCGATCGGTTGTATCGATATACAGCGCTGTAATTATTTTCTTTACGTTTGTCACGAGTCTTTTATATGAAGTCTTTTAATAATGACACAATAGTCTCACCGTCATTAAATTCCAAGTATTATTAACAACCATTCAAGATACCTCTTTATAGAACCGTATTATTAGTAGGAATCAAAAAATTCAATCAAAGATATCTCATGCTGCCGCCTGTTTTCGTACTTGAAAGGTACTGAATCGCGATGAATTTATTATTAAATTTAATCTGATTAGATGCTTGTATGCTCTACGCAGATGATACTTCTCGGTCATGTATGGGGGAAAGTTTTAATGCGTATGCACATACAATCCTCCGTTTTATGTTATAAACTTTTGAAACGATGGTACGAATCGAATTCTGGGAAACATGCTGGACAGCAGAGTTTGACACAGACCAGCATTCTCGTAGAAGAAGGATTAGCGATACAGGAGGTGCCTTTGATCGTGCGAAAAATCAAAGACATCGAAGCGATGTGTACCAATAAAACTGAAAAAAACATGCCCCTTATCAATAACCATAACAAGCTCTCCAACGTGTCTAAAAAGAGTGATCCGCTTTCGCTCAACATTAAAAATGCTAACAGTCCTAAAGGTAATATCGATATAAAAAAAAAACTATTAAAAAATCGAAGAATAGACATCGAAACGGACGAAGGAACCGCAATATTATTTTGCTCAGACCTTGATTGTTTTAAAGATTTAGACATAGAAGAGACATTGCGAGGATTGCAAGTATTTAACAACACTGACGGTATGTGTTCGTTGCTAGAGAATAAGATCTCGCAGGAGATAAATTGTAGGGTCGCTTTGGAGGGATTGAAGAAAGTGATAGATTTAGAAAATAATTGGGCCAGGCAGAGGTCTCGCGATCGGTCGTCGAGAAGTAGACAATTCGACATCGACAACACAGCTAGAGATATGATAATGAAGCAGTTAATTAAATTGGTTATTAATAGTAACGACTCCGAGACGATAATACAAGGGCTTATCGCGTTGAAGAAGGATAAAGTCAGTCCATCTAGGAACGTGTACAGAGATTTACTTTGCGACGAAGCTTTGAGCCGTGCAACGGATGGAGAATTCTCGCCTGCGCAGTTAATCAATTTGATCAACATTCTATCATCGTACAAAGATTCGAAATACCGCAAATCGATAGACACTCTGTGGGTTGGCATACTTCTTCGAGAACAGGACATTAATATGCATACATTGGTGGCATTATTTAAAATGCTCAAGCATTTTAATCAGAGCAAGAACATGGTGAAACTGATTCTGGAGAGAAAGCTTTTGGAGTGTTCTTTACAATTAACGGGCACGCAAATCGCGAGCATATTGGATTGTTTTCATGACAATGTCTCCGCAACGAAGTGTCTGACCAGCGCCAGTAAATGGGCAGGGGCGAGCATGAATTCCTCCAGCGAGAAAGATTTAATCAACTTCGTACACAGTTTACACGTGAAAGATTACGTCGACAATCAGATTGAAGAAGCTTTGCAAAACTATTTGAAGTCCAAAGGGTTGCAAATCGTCGACTCGAAATTGATAGGAACGGTGATGAATTATTGTAAAAATCTCCAAATCAGAAACGCGAGCATCTTATCGGAATGCGGTGAATATTTTATAAGACACGCCACGAGTATACCGACTAATCTGTTGTCCTCGATACTCACACCGTTTGGGTTGTTAAACGTACAACCACCGAAGGATAAAGAATTTTGGGAAGCTTTTAACGACGTGTTATCAGTGAAATTTCATCATTTGAAATTAGACGATGCTCTAGATATTCTTCTCTCGTGTACTTACTTAGAGAAGTATCCTATCAAGTATTTCGATAAGATTTTTATCTCGCAGTTGTTGCACAAAATTCATTTGAGACACCATTCCGCTTTCTTCAACCGTATAAAAAATAAATTAAGGCTGCTGGACGCTACTATGTATTTGGAATGCAAGCAATATCAGTCGTTGTACTTCCCTTCGGGAAGGATAGATAAACCTTTGTACTTGGACGCGCGGATTAGAAGAGCGGTCAGTATGATATATCAGCCGTTGGCATCTTTGGTAGGAAGTGAACAGAAATTAAGTAAGAATGTGATCCTGAATCGTTTGCCACCCATTAGTTTCTACGTACTCGACATTCTGATACATCCGCACATGGTATCGACGTCGGTATTTCCTTTAAACTTGGACCAAGAAAAGAACGTGAACACCGCGGTATTTATCTACTTGCCGGAATATTATTGCAGGAATTCGCGAGAATTGATAGGACCTCAAGTGATGAGGAAGAGACATATGAAGAAATTAGGTTTTAAAATCATGACATTAGACTACGCGACTATACAACAAGTTTGGAATCGATCCGACAAATTATCGTCTTACTTATTGGAAAGCTTACGTTCCGCGGAGAAAGCTTCGTAATCATAAAACAAAAAGGCCTTTCTAATAAAAATTGTAAAACAAGTCTAACGATGTAAGTGGTACGATGTATAGAATAAAAAGTGTTTACAGATAGATTTAAAGAATTTCTTGTAGGACAATATGTATAATTTATCAACAGCGTTACCCGTGTGCCGTGTATGATTATTCTTTTTTATTTTTACAGTCGCGTAATAAAGACACCGCAAGAAATCGAGGTGTTGGAATACGTGATTAAACTAAGCTCAGACGCTCACAAGTCTGTGATGCAGATGGTGAAACCAGGAACCGCGGAATTCCAGGCCGAGTCCGCTTTCCTTCATTACGTATATTCCGTTGGAGGTTGCAGACACGCGTCGTACCAGTGCATTTGCGGATCCGGACAAAACTCGTCCATACTGCATTATGGACACGCCGGTGCCCCTAACAACAAAATTATAAACGACGGTGATATGTGGTAAGCTATGGTATTTACGAGAAATCGTGTTAAGGAATCTGACGCGACCATTCAATCAAGCCTTTTCGATATGGGTGGAAACTACTGCGGATACGCAGCGGATATCACGTGCAGTTTCCCAGTCAATGGGAAATTTACGGAAGATCAGAAGATGATATACAACGCGGTCCTCGCCGCTCGCGACGCGGTAATGAATCAGGCGAAGCCCGGCGTAGCTTGGACGGATATGCACCTGCTGGCGAACAAGACTATGTTGACTTCTCTAAAGGAAGGGGGTCTGCTAACGGGCGACGTGGATAAGATGATTGAGTCAGGATTACATGCGGTGTTCCAGCCTCATGGGCTTGGACATTTCATGGGGTTAGACGTTCACGACGTTGGTGGATATCTTCCGGGACATCCGGAACGTCCCACGGCACCGGGACTAAAAAAATTGAGAACCAGCCGCATTTTGAAACCCGGCATGGTGTTGACGATCGAACCCGGCTGTTACTTCATCGACTGTGTAAGTGGCCACGAGGGAATATTCGTAACGAAGAGCGATGTAATTAATTGGAGTAATTGCTACAGCTATTGGATGCCGCGTTGAACGATCCGAATCAATCGAAGTTCATAGTTGCCGAGAAATTGAAAAAATTCCGCGGACAGGGCGGAGTTCGTATTGAAGATGACGTTCTGGTAACTGAAACTGGTGTTAAAAACTTGACGGATGTCCCACGCACGTAAGTTTCGATGTGAAGAATGGTAATCATTTGTACATTTCGATTATATTTCATGTTTTAATACTGTTTGCTTGCAGTGTGGAAGAAATAGAAAAGTGGATGGCTGCTAAGAAGAATTAATCGATCTCAGCTACTCATTATCGGCACTGAGAAACACGCATATACGATGTTTGAATTCCATGGAAAGGACAAGGAAAAAACTATTTATAGATTCTATTTTTCGTGTAAGATGAATTGTGATACGTAACGAAGTATTTTTGAACACGTTTCATATGATACATTGATATATCTTTTTTGTTTATATATATATATATATATGTACGCAGAGTACTCTTTCATTTTTACAATCTGCGCTTCGTTATTTCTTATCCGATCTTCGCTTAGGTTCATTTGAATAATCGAATATTTATCTAACGGTGTTCCCAAAGCACATACGTCATTCATGAGGAAAAAGCGATAGCGCGCGATTACCCATTTATCATTTCCTCCTCCTTTACTAAATTATTATTCCGTGCGCGTACCGGTTAAAAACTGGTTATTGAAAAACTTAATTCTAAATCGAGCGGAACTATACCTCTGTTTTCCCAGTTCTTACGAGTTATTAAAACTTCGCAAAAAGTTCTCGATATAGTATTCACTATCGCGAACTAAGACGGAACATTTACATTGATTCCGGTTGTGCATACAACAATGATGTGTTAAAAACTAGACTTACCTATGACGCAATATGAGTCCTATGTAAATTTATGATCAATATTCACGTTATAGTTAAATAAGAAAAGATTGCAAACCATCGGACAATCGCTCCATTGATCCCACGCGATCTTCAAACAAGAATGCGATATATAACATTTCCATTAACAACACACACTAGATCACACCCGTTAACTCATTTATTTTCAACGAATCACGTAAAAATAGAAATTCGGCAAACCTAGGAATAGAAAAAGAGGGAAGAACAACTATTCTTGGATCTGATCATCGCGATCATCTGAAATAGTGAAGGGACAAACTTCACGTTTGTGGTACATAATTATATATGTATATGTATATACTACACATGCATACGTGTTAATGCCTGGCACACAGACACGATATATAGCATCAACCCCGATAATCGTTAATCGTCGAATGGCCAGCTGTCGCCAGGGCAGAATGCCCGAATGATAACAATCGCGCAGTGATCCAGCTTCTACGTTCAAGTCATATTACCCTACTGTCACTCGCAAAGGTATAAAAAAAGAGTAGCAACTGCAATGTGCAATGCAGTGACGACAATGGTACCGGCATGCGTCGCGGCAGCGGAAGATCCTCTGGAGTCTGAATAGTTTTGAATCCATTTTCGGTCATCGGAGTTAAATTATATGTTTCATTTCTTTTTCTGTTGCAATAAACGATAAAATATCGGTACTGTAAAATCCGTCATCTTTCTGACCAATCACGCTTCAAGCTTACAATTAGTAAATCACCGACACAAGCGCGATTACTGAGGACGTGAAGTTAGTTCGCGCAAAATCTTTGACGTAAAGTGAACAGTTTAAAGCTGTGTTTATTCAATTTTTGTTCGAGCTATATTTATTCCGCGCTATTTCCCTTGGCTACACCAGGACAAGATCTGATGAAGCGACGAAAGATGTGCGTACGGAACAGGTGTGCGACAGGTACGAAATAAAACGCGTGGGAGATGAGAGGAGAGGCAGCGATAATGCGAAGCAAACGCGGTGTTCGCTACCATTTATCCATCGATCGGTCACGAGTGCGAGACAGCAAGCGCCGCGACGCCTTCTCTTCTTTTCTTAAGCCCGGCGCGTCCCCACCTGTGCTGCCTGTGCTCGTTCACGATCGTGTCAGACATTTGAGCACCACGTCGGAGAACACGAATCTCCCTCTTTCTCTCGCTCCCTCCTCTCTCTCTCCCTTTTGTTTCCTCTTTTTCCCTCGCGCGCGCACACACACACGCACTTGCTTTCTCTCTCTCACACTATCTCCTCCGCGCTCTTTTCATTCGTCGTTCATCGACTCGACGTCGCCGTCTCGCGCGAGCAGAACACCAAGATTCCGTCGTCGACGTCCCGTGCGTGCGATTTCGCGTATTCGTTCCACGAAATCCGCGAGTGACGAACGAACATAGGAGCCATGCGAACGTACGCTATTATTCCGTTTCGTCGACGACCGTCCCGCTTTCTTCTCTTTTTGCTGATAAAAGAACGCGGTGTTCGCCGCGCGAGTGTTACTACCGTGTGCGTGTGAGTTTCGCGTTGCGATTAGGCGAGTGACGATCGGTGTCTTCGAATATCACGAGAAAGGCACCAGGTAATTACGACTTAGCGTGAGACCTCATCGAGACAAGATGCGCGGAGCGATCAGCTTCTTCGAAGTGTATCCCGATAAAACTTGAGAAACGTTTCTTCCGCGAGTGTTCAGTGGATGGAAAATCAATATACCGTTTTTCAATATTGCCGATGTGCGAGATTTCCTGTTTTCCCCGTGTCACCGTGCGCTTTGTCCGCTGAATGGCAAAGCGGTGAACGACCGTTTCTAGGTCGAGCAAGATTTGTGGTAGGCTTGGTAATAAGGGATTTCAGGTGCTGCTGGGAGGGAAAGGAAATTGGAACATCGAACGTTGCCGGGGACACCTTCGCTGTTGGCCTCTGACGTCGGAAACGTTTTCTCACCCCTGACCGATCACCACGTCGAATTGGGTCACCGGGAGGCAGCAGCGGCAACGATATCAAACGGAATTCCTAAACCTGAACACCGGAACCTAGCGACGATTCGACATGTTCTGTTTCCAAACGCCGTTCACCCGCGCGTCACGCGTGCTCGCCTCGTCTCTCTCGTCCAGCAAGTCGAAGACCACGTCCGTGGACATGATCCTTCCGGGAGACAAGTCGCCGAACTCCAAGTGCGACAGACAGGACTCGGAAGCGACTAGCGAGGGTTCCGGTTCCTCGATCGGATACATCGACCAAGAACCGTTGGTCTCCGACACTAGCAGCACCGACAGTACGCTTCCGGATATCAAAGCGGACTACCTGGATCCAGAGACCTTGTCACCGGGACCGGATTCTATCGCTCCCGCTTCCTTGGACGTATTGGAAAACGGGATAGGCGATCCACGGGATTATGACAAACGGGACCCTGAAAAGCGATCGTATAGCAATAGACGGTGCAAGAAATTGTTGCTCCGACTTTGTTCGAACGAATCTTCGGGAAGCAACAAGGAGATCGACGACGAACTATCAGGTTCGATAGGGGACGAGAAGAAGGATTACAAAGCAGAGGAAGAGATAATCGCGTCTCTGGCGTACTCCTCGCCGTCGGTGTTGATCGATTCCGTTGACGATGAGGACGATGACGAGGATGACGAAAACGCGTTTGGAAACTCGAGAATAATCTCGGAGAACGATATTCGGAACGGGTTCAGCGAGTCGGAGAAGGAGAACGCATCGAACCAGGAAACGGAAACGGAAACCGAGGAAGGATCCTCGTTGCCGTTGAGTCCCGCTGGTCCTACTACTGGTTTGTCTTCGTCCACCGTACCTTACTACAATTTCCTCTGCGTAAACGGCGGAGCGATGCGCCAGGAGATGACCAGCACCAGTTCGCCGCAACTATCCTCGAACGGTAACCACCGATCCAGCGTAGAATCTACTCCAGCCGATGTTCGCGACTCGTTTAACGCGGGTAACAGTTTCGAGATCGAAACGAAGCCGGAGCGTTTGGAGAGCGCGTTCTGTTTGCCCGCCGCGAGGTCTTGTCCCAATTTGGAGAGACAGAGCGCAGGCTGTTCTCCGACCAGCGGTTCCAGCGGTTCTAGTCCTAGTCCTGGCCCCGTGGGACCCAGATTCAAACCGATAGAGGAAGGGGACATTCAAGTATGCTTCCTGAATTACACGAATCTCGTTAAGAAGATCCTGTCGAGCAAATACTTGAGGAGATGGGAGACGCATCATCTTTATCTGAACGACACCTGTATCACTTCCAAAACGGTGAGTCTCATGAATAACAAAGTTTAATTGCGTTTCACTGATACACGATAACTCGTCCGTGCACGGTTGGCGATCGACCGCTGCCGTGAATGGTAAATCAGTGACGTTGATCGTTTAATTAATTTCGTTGCAAAGCAGCTACTTACGTCTTTGAATTTCTTGTCCGCGATTACGGATTCAGCGCGACACGAACTAACAAGCGTGTACTATACGTTTATAATAAAACTATGCGTACCTCGCTGTGAGTACGTGGATACCTGCCGTTTTTTGTGGTCAAATTCTGTCATCTATGAATATTTAATGGAAAAGCAAGATAGGTAGATGAGAAGATATTCAATGACACGTCGAGCAAATGAAACTAGCGTGTACGTAAAGCTGAATAGTTGTTGCGATGTGTATGAAAAATTATCCGTCGAAACAAATGCGCGAAGTAAACGAAGAGAAGTAGGAATCGTTCCAGTAGTTCCGTTGCAAGCGTTCGTAAAATTGGGTTGTAAATCTCTGGTCGCCGTGCTGGTTGACCGAAGAAAAAAAGGGAAGAAAAAAGAAATGAATCGACCAGCCTTTTTTTGACGATGCAAGCATAATCTGAAGAAGCGGTCACGAGATGCATTCAGGGTCGGCTTTGACGTAAGTGAAGCGGTCGCACACATGCACGCACGTGCGTCTCTCTTTTCGTCCGTGTCTCTCGCAGGTGTACGAACGCTCGCGAGTGTAGGTGTGCGCGTGTAGACATACGCCACAATTTTTCCAATTTTTAATAAGCAAGTTAACGCTCTTTATCGATTGCTTCTTGTCGAATAAACGAAACAGTTGCGAATTTATGTACGAACGAATCGTTTCGCGAACTGTTTCAGCGCACAGGATTTTTTCGACAACCGATACCGTATAGCAACATGTCCGATATACGGAAATACGCTGTTGCTAGATGGGATCCTACTTATAAGAATTGCCTGAGCATAGTTCTACCGAACAGTTCTCTTCTTCTCCAAGCGAACAATGCTTACACGAGGGACCAGTGGTATCACTCGATACTGTGGAAGGTAAATAGATTTTGCGACATTTCCCTGCGACGTACCTGCAACAAAATCTCCGAAATCTTCCAGAGGAGTATCTTCAAATATCAACATTTGCTGTCTTTGAACACTCGGGAAGAGGTGATTATCAAGGAGCTGAAATCGATGGTGGATTTCGCGTTGTGGACTTCGCTGCAGGACGAGAGAGTGTCCGTGGCACCGTTGGAAGCCGTTGCGAAACACTTGGAAGATTCGGTAGTGGAGGATCCGTCAGATTCCGAGAAATCTACCGAAGAGATATCTCGCTATCGGAACGATAGGAAGCACTGGGCGGAAGCTGTACTTTCGGTAGTGTCCCCGCTTTTGGACAAAGTCGCGCTTCCGGTTTGTTTGGCAAAGGTTCTCGTCAAGTTGGCCCAACAGCATCCGCAGTCGTCTTTGGTCACGGCCGTGAGCCCAGCGATCACCAGGTGTCTCAAGCACACGGTCGACTTCGGCAAGTCCCTGGACATGAGGAAACTGTTGCAAGTTTTCATCGCCGCTCTGTATGCGACGGGCGGAGAGCAAGCGGTCAGAGATTACATCATTTCGGTTCACGGACCCGGAAGCGACTGTCCTCATCCGAGAGTGCTACCGAATTTAGTATCCGTCTGCGTTGCCGCGATTTTTCATAGGTAAGTAAAGACATACGTTTACAAATCGAAACGAATTGGTTTGAATTTCGTTCGCTCGCAGATTCGAGGTAGCTAATCGTTCCTTGCCGGAGAACGATAAATCGCTGAGTCTGCCTCCGCTGAATTGCTATCTCTTGGTGTTAAATATCACGTAAGTAAACATCCTATTGGTAGACCTCGTTGTCTACGAGCTTTATAATAGCGTGGCGTCATCATATTTTTCCTAGCTCCGAATACGCCGATTGGAGGCCGGAACTGGGTGCTCTATTGCAGCCGGTCCCATTTCCCGAGGAGGCCTTCACGGTGAAAGAAGTACAGCAATCGATACTGATGCGCGTGATGGATCGCTTGGCAAAGGATACGAGATGCGTCGTACATCGCGTTCTGCTCCCGGTCAGGGAACTCAGGCCCGGATGGATCCACATCGCGGCACCGTCCAGTCCGGATTGTCCCGATCAAGGAGAACTGTTCGGACAAATGGTACGCTTCTCTCTTTCATATCGATTATGTAATGGCTTCGTTCGAAACATGAATAATAATCTTTATTTTTATTAGTTGACGACGTTACTGGCGTGCTGCTGTCGACGGAAGAAGTTCATCGGCTGGCTAACAAAGCAGGTCCGCGACGATTGCATACTCCTGGCGGTGAGAGGCTGTGAGGCGGCGCAAGAAGCTCTTTGTTTGATGCTGGAATGGCATTTGTTGCCGAGCAAAGAAACCAAATTGCAAATAGTTAGCGCGCTGGAATCAACGGCCACGGGCAAGGAACACTACGCCGCGCTATGTCAGAGGCAAAGGAATTTGCAGCAACTGGTAAGTGAAGCAGAATCGCTGAAAAGGGAGGATCACGTCATACCAGATTTTATCATGAATTGGCATTGTTCAGTTACGGAAAGGTGGCCCCAGAAGGTTGACGCTACCAGCCAGGGCGACGGACGCCGACGTCGCTCTGCTTCTGAACGGGAGAGCTCTCGGCAGTCTGGAGTACCTTAGCTTGGCGTTCACTTCTGTCACATCGGCCTGCGCTGAACAACTGATCAAATTGCCAGCGCTTAGGCACTTAAATTTATGGGCGACGCAATTCGGCGACGCTGGCCTACAGATGATCAGCGAGCATTTGCAGAAGTTGCAGGTTTTGAATCTCTGTGAAACCCCGGTCTCCGATAAAGGAATCTCTGCCTTGGCCTGTAAGTAGAAGATCCGCTGCCGAACAACACGAACGGATCGATCGATCGATTTTGTAATTGAATATAATTTGATTCGCAGCACTGACAAGTTTGAAGAAGCTGAACTTGAATAGCACGAAGCTGTCCGTTCAGACGTTCGAATTGCTGAAAAAGTGTTTGCCGGCTCTTCAGGAATTTGACGTTAGATACACGGACGCTTGGTAGCCAGAGCTTTCGTTCGGTGACTCGAGCGCTCTAGAGAAAAGACAAAACTCTTTGAATTGAACGCGAGAGACGATAAAACGTAAACAAATCCGAAGTGTCTGTTACGATCGCGCGGTAAGATTTTTCGAGCGAAAGGTATTTACGATCATCGGTGAAATTGGTCAAAAGTAAAGTACGTGACCAGGAGCACGATAAAAGCCTGGAGGATACACGAAGGGGGAACGATCAAGGAAGCTTCCAAGAAGTCGCGTATTGTCCAACGATCGTCCGGATTAAAAGGTAACGAGACATTTGATCAAACATTAAAATAGGTGGAAATCTGAATAATAAAAAATAAAGATATCGTGTCGAACGGCACAGGGACTTGCGAACACTCGAATCCGAATTACCGCTCGGTCGATCGTAAGTCTCGAAGTGCCTTGCCTTTTACGCGAATCCTACGTGTTTCGGTCGTTTCATTTAATACACGTATAATTTTAGTCGGATTAATATTTATTGACATCGACGATGCGTAGACCATGAAACGTATAATAATTTATAACGGTCGTTCGTCGAAGTGAGCGTAGTAGACTAATAACTCGTACGTATATTTATTTGAGATTCTTTTCCCTTCTGTAAATATCATTCGACGGACTCATTATTCTATCGAAAGACATTTCTTCGAATGTGATCTAGCACATATACACGCATGTATAATTAAGTAAACGTAGCTTTATAAAGGGAACAGAACTATGCATTTAACGAAGGTTCAATTTCGATCGTGCTAATATCAAAAGGACACCAAATAGCGAACTAGACAAGGATAGTGTGTTTTACGTTTAATAAGTGGTACGGTTTCAGTTCGATCACCGAATTAAGCGCGCTAAGACTCGTTCTTTTAATCTAAGTAAGTACAATTTGAAAAACACGTCGTTGAAACGTTCAATTCTCAGAATAACTATATTAAGAATCCAATGATCCTAGCTCGTAAGAAACAAATTTCGTGTATAGTACTGTCGACAAAAATCTACTCTCGATGAAGATATATATATATACGTATACAGGGTGTCAGGAGGGATCGCGAGCTCTTCGAATTTGGTAGAGGTACGTAGACGTACTATAGTCGTTAACTACGCATTTGTTCTAGTCAACCACCTAAAGTTGAACGATATTCTTTTTCCTACGTTTACTACTTAAGTATAATTTTACTTTGACTCGCGCGTTCACATTCTAAAAGTTCGTGATCCTGTTCTCCGTATCTTCTACATTATAAATGCCGTCTATACTAAATTTCTTCCAGATAGTTGTACTATAATTCGACAGGATTAACTTGGTCGTGCATGTGAAACCACGCGAACTAAACTCATTATCGACGCTCGAGGTGTTCATTATAGTCGCGACAGCCGAAAATTCGAAGAAAAAAATTGCAAACGATTATATGTATAAGAATGCACGGTGGAAAGTCAGAAAATCAATCCCTTCCAGTTTTAAAAAAGTTGTTTCTTCGCGGAACGAGTACACGTTCCGAGCCGATCGATAATCCGATAAATAAAGAGTTAAACGAACGCGGTAGAGTTACACGCATGCATGCACGCATGTCGTCGCGCGTGTCACTTTGAGATTCTCGCTCGGTTTATTGGAAAACAAGAGAATTCCTCTATTTTTTGACTTTCCTTCGTATCTCGATACGGGAAACGAACGTCACAGTGAGACTCGACATCGGACTTATTTTATCTATACTTGGCTGATACATAAATATGGATGAACTTTTAACCGGAAAGAAAGAAAGATGCATTTTCGAAAAAGATTTTTGCTCTTTTTTCCTTTTTGAATAGCGCTCAACTGCCTCAGCGATCAAGCTCTGAGCGACCACTGCCATAACGCGTGCCACAACTCGCGTATTCAGGACGACTGTCCCTGGCACGCGTTACAATCGAATTTTTCGTTTCGACTATACCATTAGGGTGTTTCAGAAATATAATACTCTCCAACAAGAAAAGGGAATCGGAATACTCTTGAAATATTTAGAAACGATTATACGTCTAGTCGCTTGCTTAAAATTTACTTCTCAATACGAACAATTCACATTTCTTTACGTATTATTCCATCGTTACACGTTCCAACTTGTTACGTACAGTACAATTTTTAAATATTATTCGACGAAATAGAAATCAGAAAATTCAGAGATCGATTCTTCTCTTCGGCCTTTCCCGTGTCTTCTTCTTCGTCAATGTGGATTTCAAGAAAATCTGATTATTATCTAATAGTAAGTTCCGTTTGTAGATATCGTTCGGATATACGTATTTCCGAAACACCTTGCGAACGCTCGATTCTCACAAAACGAATTTTTCCTAGAAAATTTATAATCGGTCGAGATGTTAACAAGTAAAATACCACATGTTCTACCTTTTTCCCTCTCTTCTCGTTCTCCTTTTTTTTTTGAGAAACGGTTCACATTCGTACGCTTAAAGAGCAATCAACGATATTTGCAGTTAGTACGTACGTTTAATTTCCTTTGCGGAATACGAAATTCCAGCGCCGCAGTTCTGCGTCATCATTTATTGTTAATAAAAGTAATTCCCGTTTTCGTGTCGTGGGTACTTAGGACGTTACGATATACTTGTAGTATATAGGTATAAGCTTATTTGTTATCGCGGAACTTTTAATTCGTCGTTGATCGTTATACAAATTCTAAACTCTTCCTTTTTTAGTATAATGTATTTATAACACGAGTACATTCGGTCCTAAATATAAGTATTTATTTGTAAATATTTTAGACGCGTACATACGTGCGTGCATCGATTTCTTTCGCCACTTAATCACGTGATCGTTATCCTTCCCTCCTGTTAATTAAACTGAAATTACTGCAGTTCAAAGGACACATCTACCAACTTCGAGTTTTGGTTGTATATTTTAATTATGATCTTTATGGGTTGAAATAAGAATTTTTACTACGTGGATATAGAAGGAGAAAATTGATATCGTTTTTATTTAGACAATTGTCACGTGGTTGTAAGTACTTTAAGACTTATCTATATGCCCGTTCTTCATCCGAATTACGGATAGTCATCAAATTTAAATGAGATGTAAGTTGCCCGTATCTATGTCTACTTGATTTCTCTTGTCAGGCGGCAATTCGTTCCACACCGAGAGCGGGACAGATTCTGGAACAAAAAGAACAAACGCGATAAATTGGAGAATCTGAACTTCTACGTAGTTTAAGCAAAGCCGTTGGGTCGAATTGTAAATAATTAAAGGAACGTATATATTTTGATCGAGTCAAGTTTAATCGAAAATTCGTGGTAGTCAGTAAGAGTTTCATCGGTTTTACCTTTACAAGAGTAGTGCAAGTTGGACCAAGTGATGTTCTCCTGGGAGAAACAGTAGACGCCCAATTTGCCACCCCGCAGAGTATGATCAAAGATGTTCCCTGAGTCAGTTATTAGGTCCTTTCCCCTGTAAAGAGCGAACCTGATCAGACCGATATGAGGTCTGTGCAGAAGCTGCCACCTATACGATGTCCACGGCTTCCAGCCTATGCCAGATGGATCGTGCCATAGAACTTTCATCTCGTTCACTACGGTATCGTCGCTCCAGAGAGTGTTCCTAAGGATCTCGCCAGGTCCGGATGCCGAATCGACGAGCCTCAACCTGATTCCGGCACTTGCATGCGACCTGAACGGACGGACGTGCCAGTAGATCTGCTCGTATTGCTTCCAAGTCACCACGTAAAATTTCCTGCTGCTCTGATAAGCGAACACGAATCCAACGAAATCGTCGTCGTCGTCATCCCCGATGTAAAACGTTCCCTCGAAATCTACTCCGCTAAAAACGTCCTGTCCTGTCTCGGAACAGACATCGACTCATTGGCATTCATATTTATATATATATTTTTTATCATTTCGTACGATGCGAACGTTCAGTGTTCACCCTTTCCTTACCGACAGCAATACCAGGGTCGCTGTTCAAAAGCTGTGTAATTTCGGCACCCATGTTGCGTATTACCCAAATCGGATCTTCTTGCGCCGTGCCGATAGGATCCAGATTGATGGTCTTGTACTTTCTGAAGTCTGTTGTCCAGACCAAAGTGTTGTTGGGACAGTTGTCGTTCCTGTTTATCACGGTGTCGTTATCGAAGTCATCGGCGCAAGCGTAGCCGATACGCGGGACTGAAAATTCATTGAAACTCGGATGAAAATTATTCGTTGCGTTCAAACAATTACCCACGCGCATGGTACTTACAACGAGAAGGACGTTGATCCGGATTGTACACGTATAAGCAATTGTCAACATCGTTTGGTACATTATCATTATCCATATCGTTGTCGCACGCGTCCCCTATTCCATCCCTGTCGATATCACTTTGGTCAGGATTCGGCACGTTGGGACAGTTGTCCAGGTTGTCTTGTTTGCCATCAGAGTCTGAATCCTGATTGGTATCGCAAGCATCGCCAACCCCATCCCCGTCCGTGTCTGTCTGATTCTTATTGGGAACATCAGGACAATTATCGCAGACATCGCCAACCCCATCCCCGTCCGTGTCTAACTGATCGGGATTCGGCACCGTTGGACAGTTGTCGCGGTTATTTGGAATACCTGGCATCGTGAAAATTAGTGCGGATCAAAATCAGGACATCATATTATCAAACATTGAAATACACATTCATTTTTCGATCTCATTCATTATTTCTGCAGATTTTATTTTTTTATAAATGCATCGAATCTCGTTTACCATCTTTGTCGATATCGTTCTCGCAGGCGTCGCCTACACCATCGCCATCGGTATCCTCTTGCAGCCGATTGCTGACGAAAGGACAATTATCGCAAGGATCGCCCAGGCCGTCGTCATCGGAGTCTTTCTGATCGTGATTCGCGGTCAACCGACAGTTATCCTTACGATTCAGTATACCATCGTTGTCGGCGTCTGGATCGCAAGCGTCGCCTATGCCGTCTCCGTCTGCGTCCTCTTGTCCGCTGTTGGGTACCGTCGGGCAATTGTCCTTGTGACAAAACAGATCCTCGCAGTCAAGAGCATCATTGGGAAAACCATCGCCGTCCGTGTCTTTGCCGCAGAACAACCCGTTCCCAGCCGTTCCGTAGTTACACTGAAAATAATAGAAGTAATCTATCTCTAAACAAGCTAATGCTCTTTCATATGAGAAACACTTTAGTATGTCTATCGCTGTAGACATATTACGCACAAAAGTAAAAGACCGGAATAAGGTTTCGTTTTTACCCTGCAGAAGTGTTCGTAGACGTTGACGGCCCGGCAATAGGCGTCCTCGTGGCAAACTTCTTTTAAATTCGAACAAACTCGAATCGTCGGCTGGCAGCCGGCTGCTCGGCTGCCTAAGAATCCTGTCTGACACTCAGCACTGCAATAGTGCGAACCCTGAAACGCAAATCTTATCGTCAGAATTAACTGGTATACTGAAACGTAATAAACACCAAGCGAGAAATCCAGAGAAATTGCCGCTGTAATACGCGACGGTTACCGGCGTGTTGATGCATTCCACGCCTCGACCACAACCACCGTTGTTGTAGTCGCACTCGTTTATGTCTGTGCAGGTCTGTTTAACGCTCCTCGCGATCTCCAATCCGAAGCCCTCGATGGTAGGTCCGGTATATCCCTTCGGGCAAGGATCGCACTTGAATCCTGGTTTGAGGTTGATACATCGTACTCCGGGGTAACAAGGTTCCGTTACATCGCATTCGTTTATTTCGACGCACGCGGTCCCATTAGAGATGTACCCATGTGCACAAGCGCCGCATCTGGTCGAAACGTTTTTAAAGATTCCATGTTCGAAAAAACGGGTCACCTCGATACGCTAAATCCTTTGAGAAGAACCGAGTACCTGTAATAAGGTGGACGGGAAATCCGCTCGCACGTAGTTCTCGGGCCGCAGGGACTCAGCGCGCAGGGATCTCCTTGTGCTTCGCAGTTAATGCCGTCGCCGATGTGGCCGGGAGGGCATCTGCCGCAACTGAAAGTACGAGGAGTCGAGTCGTATGAAGTTAATCGAATAATTAATAAATGAAATTTACGTACATGAACGATCCGTTTCTGCGATTGTGGCAAGGGACCGAAGGATAGCAGGGTCTGTGCGCGCAATTTATTTGAATGCAATGGCGACCGTCGCCGGTGTAGTGTGGTGGGCAAGCTCCGCATCGCGGTCCATGCCTCGTATCATAACAAGTAGCACCCGGGAAACAAGGCGATTCGTATTCGCAACTGGATTCTTTCGGCCTGGGAGCTATGGAACCATGAACGAACGATCAATCAGGATAGGAAGTTGGAAACGCTAGTCGCTCGACTTGCGACTCGAGGTGGATCTTTTGCGCCTCTGATCCTTCAAAAAGATCGTGGCTTTCGCAAAAGAGCGTTGCAAAGAAAAATGAATGATTACTCAGAATTTTCCATCGTTTGCTTATATTTGTCGCCAATTAAACACATACATTACATATTTATTTGTAGATCAAAGAGAAAAGCGGTAAATGCCACACAGAGAGAAGAACAAAAAGCACGAAGACTGCACGATAACGCTTTCAATAGAATGACTCACCAGGAGTACGGTGTGTCTCGCATCGTTCCATTGCTCGCCGCAAATTTCGCAATTCCTTTGTCTGAAAAAAAATAGAAACGATGCACCTCCTTCTTATTCGAGATATAAGATCGGTACTCACATTCTCTTCTGTTTCAAGCCACAACCTGTTGATCGCCACTATCAGTGTGTTCAACGTTTTTACTATCCGATCGTCCGTCAGACAGTCTGCGAAATCACGTTCTGTTACTTTAAATTCGAACAGGGAGTACTACCCCTGCAAATCTTTGTCTAATGTTGCTGCATCGTTCAAAGATTTTTGTCAGGAGTAGTATTCGATACGCGGTTGGATCGAATTTATACCTCTTTCGTCCAAAGATTGAATCCCGATGTCTCCTCTCGACGTTGCCCTGGCCGTGCGTCTCGAATCCATCTCCGATTCATCCGATAGACTAAAACCACGCAGATCTCTAGTGTTTCGATAGCCACCGTCATTCGCACCACCGTACCACAAGTACTCGGAAGAGGACAATTCGCCCGAATTGTTACATTCCTCTTCTATTTCAGCTTCGTCCAAGCTGAGCGGGTACACGGTCACTCGGGCTTTTCTTCCCCTAAACTAAACACGGGCCAACTTCAGCGATGGAGAAGACTCTTATTCAATGAACGATTATTTCGTTTTATTATCATTTTTTTGATCAACGTTTCCGAGAGAACTATAAATTGCGTGTACGTAAAAAAAGTAACATAGAACAGTTACGATTACATGCACAACTCATGAATATTGAAGATCAAGCGAGGAAAATCTCAAGTTTTTGCCGTCCCTTTCCACAGCGTGAATTAATCGCCGGGTCTGGGTTCAAGATCGACGACTACAAGAAAGTGGGCGACCACGGCACGGATGAATACCGAGCGAATCTAAATCGATTTACCGCGGCTAAACGCGTTACGCGCGTGACAAAGTCGGACAGCCTTAGAAGTCTGACCATATTTGGAAACGCATAGAAGCTTCATCCTACGACGTCCACCGTCACCGGTGCACCATCAACGATCGCGAGAGAGAACGCCTGGAACTTGTTTAAACGAAACACATTTCGCTCTCTCTTTCATGCTCACCACTTCGATCCTTTCGGTAGATTTCAATGGGCGAAAACCTCTCGTCGTCTCGATCGTTCCTTTGAACTGGCAATTGGCGTATACGTCCAGGAAGACTTTCTTCTGGTACCGTCGTATCACGAAGATCAGATGCTCGGACGTTGAACTGTGGGTATCAATTTTCACCTTGATGTGCCCGGAGCTTCGACGGTCGCCAACGATGTTTTCGAGGATTACTGCAATGAATTTCTCGTTTCTAACGCGTCCTAGTTAATCGGTTCTACGCAATTCTCTTTTACCTCGTTCATTCGGTCTATCCAGGATTATCATGTTCTTCGCTCCATTCTGATATTTGATTATGAGTAGAATGCTCGACGAGTTATGCTTCTTACTCATTCTAGTGTTCATAATGTCCAAAGTAAAATTGTTGTGCCATGCACGTCGAATGTCGCTCGCAAGTTCTGTAAAATAAATGAGAAGTGTGCTCTTAAATACGCGGTGTTCCGCTAGATCTCTTGTTGAACCGAAGACCGGTTTAATTCTATGTAAGAACTCCCGCCTGCCACTAGTCTAATCAGAAACGAACGACTTCTTTCTCGAGTCATTTTATCAACTCTTTACGAAACGGAAGAGCTTCCGTCGTACCTGGATCCCGTAAGACGCTATCGACGACGTGAGCGAGAAGAAACGCGGCGAACAACGCCGCGATCACGCGCATTGTCACGTCTTCTATTCACCGATTACACCGAATTATTTTGAAGCGCGAGACAAACTCGCGCGTCGTAAAGCTAATTCCGACTCGTAGATCAACGCGAAAGAGCAACTATGCGCTCCGATCGTAGACCGGCTTAAGTAGATTCCTTGACGTTGGCGTTCGCCGACTGGCATCGGGGAAAAGCCTACGATCGACTTTATAAATCACCTTCGAGTTACAGGAGCACAGTCCACGGCTGGGAGAGTTATCGTAGGCACATAAAAATATGTTGATTAAGCTGTTAATATCGATTCGAAATACCACCCATTCCTTTTCACGTTTCTATTACCTTTATATCCAATGACGATTCATACGCGCGTAAAACGAGTAAGTAAGTACGACGATTAATCGGAAAAAGAGATTTGCAACGCGTTAAATGATTAAATTATTCGAAGAAGCTTCGATGCTCTCAGCCATTTCCTCCTTGATCCAAACAGAAATGGGAAAATCGTGTAGATCTGGTTAAACTGAAAGTTACGCTTGATTGAATAATTCTAGGAGTTATTGAGATATCTCGAAATTAATTTACGTTGCAATCAATCTCCGTAGTAAAAATCAGTTTCAGATAAAGTTGAATGGTTTTCATGGGAACATATTCTTAACGTACTAATTCCCATATAAGTATTACGACTTTTTCTTTCAGCAATCTCGCGAAGGACACAGGAAGTCGAATATGCTTTTCTTTTTAATGTCCATTGAGTTTTATCTGGAACGTTTTTTTCTACGGATAACAATAGTAGCGTAAACCAAAATGATATCAGCTGACCCTGCATGCGTTTATTAAAGATATTTCTACGCCTACAGTAGGATCAAAGTTATAATGACTTTATTCACTTTTTATCGCCTTACATTACTTATGTCTTCATTATATTCACAAAATCCGTCAAAATATCTTATTGAAACTTTAAAGATGCTCAAATAGAATCTCTATGCCTGGTCTCTGCTGTCTCCCCGTGGTCTCTCCTTCGAGATATCTTCAAGAAACTTGGAGGACACTTAAATCGATCCTTCCTGAACACGTCTTTAAAATTTCGTTAACATTGGAACGCAATAAGATCAGATATAGCATTCTCCAAAGGCGAAGATATCGAGAAATCTGAAGGATCCCCAGATCTCTTTTATTCTGTAACTGATTTTCAAATGAAATAAATATCTTGTTAAAAATATATTTCACTGTCTATTCATTTAATGACCGGTCCAGTACTCCCACAATTACCAACAGCCCATTCCTTACCGAGAACTATCGTGGAGGAACATAGTAAAATATAAAGTTCCGTAACGAGGGACTCGAAAAAATAGCCGTGACCATTATTAAGGATGTATTGGCTATACAGTCAATCCTGAAAGTTTATGTACTTTAGAAAAACGCATTTCCAATAATTAAAAAGAAATCAGACGTCGGAAGAATAATGGTAATAATAAATAGTTACGTGCTAAAAAGTATAGAAGGAAATATCCAATTAAGTATTGACGCTGACGAAAAATTTTTTTTTTCAAAATTGCGAAAAATGCTTCAAATAAAAGTTGTTTTCCTTCTAACTTCGATATTTAACGAGTTACGTATGATTATTTGGCATTTTATTGATGTTGACAAAATTCGACCATCCCAGCATCGAAACGGCGAACTTTTGGCAAAAAATTTCATTTTTCCTTCATTACTCCTAAACCGTTGAATCTACGGGATAATTGTATAC
>NW_017172225.1:401950-402527 GCF_001652005.2 Ceratina calcarata | reverse complement strand
CGGTTTGGAAGTTATTGGCAAAAAACGAAAATTTGGAAGAAATTGAAGGGGTATCCCTTGGAAAAATCTCGGAAAAATCGAAAATTTTTTTTTGTTGTTTATTATTAGCAATGTTCTTCCGACGTGTGATTTCTTTTTAAAAAATGCGTTTCTAAAGTGCATGAACTTTTGGGATTGACTGTACAGCTAATACATCCTTAAATTAGTTGTAATTTAAATTCTTGGAAATGAAGTCATCAACAGGAGTTAGTGTCACCTCCTACGATATCATGTTGTCCTAATACAAAGTCAAAATTTTGACTTAAAATCAACTTTGTATTAGGAGAACATGAGGACATAAGAGGTGGTAAGAACTCCTGCTGTGACGTCACGATGCCAAAACTTTTTTTCTAGATAGAAATATAGTAAAATAATTAAAATATTTTCTAAATAGAAAAAATTTTATTATTACTTATTTCTACCTGTTTCTACTTATTCTAATTGTAAGTGAAGATGACGTGGAGAAGGGATTGGATGTAGAGCGTGGGTAGAGTTAAAAGTAAGTAACAACACGTTTGAATTCTATCTAAACTAATTC
>NW_017172225.1:391967-400921 GCF_001652005.2 Ceratina calcarata | reverse complement strand
CAATAATTTACAAATTTGTATTTTTAAATTATTCAAACTAGGAAGAAATTGTATAGGACGAGATTGTATCTGACGACTAGAGCTACAACTTTTATCTGAAACATTTTTCGATAGGACAACGAAAAGATTTTGCAATAAGTATATTTTTATGTATTGATTAATTACTGACGCTAGTGAAAAATGTGTGAAACAGAAGTTGTAGTCACTGCTATTGCCTGCAAGAAAGGTCATATACACTTTTCTTCTGTCTCGAATACTTCAGGCCTAATCGAGTAATTAGTTCGTCCATCGCCAATCATTCCTTAACAAGCAGAGTTAAAAGGAAATTTCATACAATAAAGATTTTATGCATTTTTCTTCTAACTCCAGTATTTAACGAGTTAAGTATAAGTAATCGGTACTTTTTGAATTTGGAATGCAGTAGAGGAAAGAGAGGAAAAATGGGAGGTAAGATATAAAGGAGAGAGAGACAGAAAATGGTATCAAAACTGTATTTAAATTTGTATTAAGATACAGAGTCATTATTAGTAACTGAGACCTGGGTTTCACCATTCCTCAATGCATGCCACATGGTCGAAATTCCTCAAATCTTACAACACTGTATCTGGGAGATCTGGACATTACGCACTCAGTATACGAAGATCTGAGAAATATAGATATTATGCACTCAGACTACGAGATGTTTTAAAGTTCTTAGGCTTGATATTAACTAATGAGAAAATGTACGGGAATGATGGGTCATATTATTAAAAATTGTGCACTATTTGGTTGTAGAATCTTATTAGCCAAATTACAAAAATGAATTACCAAAATTCTGTTTGAGTCTTAACGATGCATCAACGTTCATGTCACATTTATTACCTATTATTTATATTACTTTAAACACTAAATATCGCATATAATATATACATATGGTGTACCAAAATGTACAGACACGCACGTTTTAAACAGTACTTAAATTTTTAGAAAGACCGAAGATCAATTTAGTAATGGTTCTTCATATTCTTCTCCCAGCTGCGACTTGTAAAATGCTTTCAAATAATTGGGCAGGTGAGAGAAACCTCTACGCTCCAAGTCTATCACGTACAATAACATTAAACGAGAGGCCTCCGGGACGTCTTCCTTGATCAATATTGTCCTACACGTCAATATTAACTCCTTAACAGGCTCTTTGTAACCAGTTTGCAAACGATTGCCAAGTTTAACGATCTGAAACGTAATGAAGTAAAATAATTAAAATATTACAACGAATATAATCAAGATTCCAGCTTCGGATACGTACCATTTCCTTGAACAGTTTGATATCCTCGACGGAATGCATTTCTAGCAACATTTCCATATAACTCACCAGTGCATGATAGATCACTCTTGTCTGAATTTTGCTATGTAATGTATATCTAGTGAGTAAGAAAACTACACTATAAAATTCGGTCGGATCTTTTCGCCTGAGTTCCTCTCTCCCTAAAACATAACACATGAAATAAAAGATTATTACAGCGTTAGAGTATATACGTTATTATCAAAGCATAAATTTGCATACTCTCATAATCGATCTGGAAATTGTTTATTAACAACTTAAAGAAACTGCTTCCATTGTTATCATATATATTCTTTATCGTCGTAGAGTAACAGAATCTTACTAACTTGTCCCCAAATTCTCTGTCCTTTACAGCACGTTTGTAAAGCTTTCCGAATATATCCCTACAATGAAAAGCGAAATCTGAAGTAAGTATTATAAGTACGATTGTTTATTTCGATTGAAAGGCAACGTTTGTGAACGTACTTAAAACCTTGCGTTCTCATTTTATCATCTATCAGTCGAGACACTGAGTTTGCTATCTCCTCTACGTTCTCTACGTTAACTAGATCGATAGCTGTATCAAAATCGTCATGGTCGATAGATTCTTCTGATTTTGAATTCAACAATCTTCCCGGTTTAGGTAACGGGACATCGTCACCATGAGGCTTGGCCCATCCACGGCCACGGCCAAACGATTTAACTCCGGCCATTCCTGCGTGCAAAATTTTCTAACTAAACAATCCAGGTGGCCGAATCCGTACAACGATACACAGTTTGCAACAGCGAGTTAGGAGACCAAGCGATTAACGTCGACGTGTTTATCGCAGTCTGTATTGCTGGAAAACGAGCAGATATTTTAATTTAAGAGATGAAGTAACGTTTTGATGTCACTACTTCCATGGCCATCTCGTTCTACTGGCAGAGTCTCTCGGAGAATCCAGACTCAAAACTAACGATTTATATGTAATACCGAATACATCGAGTAGGACGAAGTGTGCATACAGTGTAAGTTGCGAGTACAGTGGTCTCTAATCTGTGCATACGGTTGTTAGCAACGTTAGCGTACGAAAGATATATGGCAGTTAATGAATAATAAGAGAAAGGAAGGGGATTGTACTTTACAACTGCGATCATTTAACACGCATGCGCCTCCGTGAATTTTGTGATAGTCAGTAGGTATGATCACCGGACGATCGCCAGTCATCAATCGGTCATCTGTCATTCCATTGTTGCGCGTCATTTTTAACAGTTTTACTGATCCAACCCAAAGAAACCGTCAAGTCATTTTTGTTACGTCCATACGAGTTGGTGCCGTAGCGAGAAATATATACCTTGTAGCGATAGTGTAAGGGTACCCGTCCTCGAACGCTTGAAAGTGTGTGGTCGATATAGGTAGACAGCCGAAACGAGAACGCGACTAGGCTATAGCGAAGTGAGCGTAAATATCTGTTCGTTCAAAGGCTGCGGGATCTTGCCATGACGACGGAAGAACAGTTTCAGGCAGCCGTCAATGTGATAAGGAATCTACCAAAAAATGGTAAAATCATAACGGACGATCGATCAGATAAACACCAGCCCGTTGATTCCTCGTAAACCACCTCCCTTCTGTTTCTTTCTTTCGTGACGATGCGCGATGCATTTAACGTTTCTGAGCTCGATATCAAAACACAAGCCAAATATTTCTCCTATCGTGGATATGCAAAATCGACCTGACACGATACGACACGACGCAACTATGTTTTTTTTCATCTTTCTCGCCTTTTTCTTTACTCTTGTCTTGTTCACACGTAACTAGACAGACCAGTTTTTTACTCGTCTACATAATTAACGAAGTAACTAAAGACATTTTTGCATTATATGTTACAAAGATCCGATTGACGCAAAACCATTTAATCGAATTTCCCCAGGTCCATTCTTTAGGCAAGATACAGTACGTAGATTATGCGCTATCTCTTGTTTTCGTTTAAGACGAGATAAACTCGTATGCTTCTCGTTTACACGCTATTCGCGATTCTGCCCTTTCTTCAAACAAAAATCTACGTCCACTCTTGATCAATAAAATATCTATGCATATGCATTTTATGGAATGAAAATTAAACGTGGAAAAGGATTCACGTAATGCCCAACTTTATATAAGCAGACTTTATACGAATCTTCTATTTTTTACATTAACCCGTGTCTCCTTACGTTAAGCATGCGATAAATTAAGCATTAGTCATAGATGTATCGATCTCGTGTCAGGGACATTTTTAATTCCGTATTATAAAAATTCGCAAATGCACACTTTCCTTTTATTACAAGTATAATGCATGCGAGTGTTCTCATTTCACTTTCTAACAGAGAACAGGAACGGGTAAAGTGCAGCTTGCATTTAAAACCAGAGCGTTCCCCTTGAGCGATCATAAGTATAGCTAAATGTTTTTTCAAGATTATAATTATTACGAGCGATTTTTCTATCCCCGACGTGACGTCAATTTTTATTGGGTAATAAAACGAGTTCACTAAAACAGTTATCTTCGACGATTTCAATCTTCAATCAAAATAGAGATCTTATCCTCGAAAATCTAATTTTCCTATAGGAAAGATAATAAATGTAATTGTCATTTCAGGTGCGTATCAACCTAGCAACGAAATTATGCTACGTTTTTATGCGTACTACAAACAAGCCACGGAAGGACCATGCCAGCAACCGAAGCCTGCTTTCTGGGAAGTCGTCAGAAAAGCAAAGTGGGACGCTTGGACTCGGTTGGGTAACATGAGTAGAACGGAAGCGATGAATAACTATGTAGACGAATTGAAGAAGGTCGGTTCCCCGCAAAAATTAGTAAATTGCATTGATTTAACGATGAATTGATTTGCGTACAGATCGTAGAAACGATGTCGTACACAGACAAAGTGGCCAACTTTTTAGACAGTTTGGATTCGTTTTGCGAGAGCGTTCCACCCGAGGATTTGGAATTACTTCTCGGCCCAGTGTTGGAACGTATGCGCTCGCAACCAGATATGCCGTTATCCGGCTCTCCCTTAGGTTCGTATGTCGTTCGCCTGCCGATTCGAGATAAGACTAATAAATACGAAATGAATTAATTTCTCTGGTGTGTCTGACAGCGTCAAGAGAAACCTCGCCGCACAGAGCGTGTAATATGACCCGGCACATCGCGAGCAGTTTAGAAACTAGTCCTGCTACCAGCCACAGCGCGACTCCGTTGGACACTGACGGAGAAGAAGAATTTATAGATACCGTTGAAGTAAGCTGCTCAGCGGTAGGATAAATCGAAATAATGAATCGTACTAAAATCGAATGTTTTATTCGCAGTCTGCCCCGGAGAGGACACAAAAAGAGTCGATGAAAACGTGTTCGAACGCGATTGCCGGTGGCCAGAAGATGAGCAACGGGTTGAACGTCTCCAGCGATAAAATAAATGAGTCGGTCGCCCGCAAAGAGAATTCTTCGGAGGCGACTGTGAACGGTTACGGTAACGCGAATGGTTGTAGCGGAATAGAAACGACGGTAACGGAAGAAACAGGTGCACAGGAGAAGAGCAGAGAGATCTCAAGAGTGAACAGAGACGAGAAATTGAATGCCGAGTTTCTCAATCAAATAGCCAGCACTATGCAAAATCTGCAAAGAGATTTAGACAGAATAACGGCCAGAGTACGCAGCTTGGAAGGTTACACGTTACAAGCGATGGCTCCGCCCATAGTACGTACGATGATTTATCATCTAATAATAATTATATGTACGTAATTGTTATTATTTTCCAGGAACAGCCTACAATGATCTCTTGCCCGAAATGGTGGCCTTTACCGGAGTGTTCGCCACGATTGTTCGCTCTCTTAATCGTATGGCCGTTCGTGGTGCAATTTCTGATTACCTTAACGCGGCGTAGTCGGCAGCGGAGTCTGTGATCGATGCTCAATACCTAATGTTATTTTATTCGTACCCTGTATCCCGCTACTTACTATTAGAAAACGTTCGATTCTATCTAATTACGCGAGATAGACGCATTTCTTTTCCTATGAGGTTCGTTACCATTTGGAAACTTTTATAGAAGGGTAAATCTTTTAAATATAGGCAGGAACGTAAGGCATTCGTTCTATGAGATGTTTGCATGCGAAACGCGCGCACGTTAAAACTATGTAGGAGGATATATTTATTTTAAATGACCGAGAGAATCGGGATGGTGTCCGATCGGTCTCTGTTCATTCACGATCTGTACGTAACAAATAATCTAATCCATTGCCTATAAAGGTAACTTATACGTATGTATTATAAATAGCGATCATATGTATCCATATATTGTAATATAGAAAGAAAAGATTATATACAAATTTTATATTGTACATTCAGGTTACGAGATAAAAAGAAGATGAAAAGAAGATTAACTCTATTGTAATGTGCAATTTCTTTTAAGAAAATTATTTTAAGTTGTGTGGTCGTTATCGTTTTCGATAATAGGATCCCTTTCCCACGCAACACTTTTCTGTTCATTCTTCTAATTAAGATGCATCATGGAAATTCTGTACAAATATTGTATAAAGAGACGCGATTCTTAACTAATAATGATAATTAGTGTCTGTAATTATGCTTTTCGGAAACGTTTTATTATGTGCGTGCGTGAGTGCATGAGTGGATGGGAGTGATGGGATGAGTGGATGGGAGAGCGATTATGAATTGTCCTGTTCGCAAATTGATACTTTTTACTTTGTACAATTTCAATAAAATATTTCGAAACATCCTGTTCAACTGTATTTTTTCCCCGTTCCCGGCCTTGCGCTTTTAAATAGTCGTCGCTCGTTGGAAAATACGATAACGTGGCTCGGGTGATTAGGTCTTCCAATTAGACTTTAAAAAAAAGCTATATACGTCTACATCTAACTGCACATTACGCATTTTTTGTTTTTTTTTTTATTCCGAGAAAACAAGATATCCGTGACCAATTTTAATTGCTCGTAATCATGATATTTAAAATAAAATAAAATTGAAAGTCCAGTAAAATGGATCTGATACAATTAGCGTATGAGATTCTGTGAAATCATTCCATTATTCTACAAATAGAGATACAGAGGTAGACGATTATATATAAATAATCCTGTTGACAATTGGTACACTGGGTAGATTGCAAAGTTGCAGAGTTGCAGAGCTCGAAAACATGGTTGGGTTTCGAGTGACGACGACGTATCGTTGACCGAGTTTCCCATGAATTTTGCAATGCGTAGACCTCTTATTTGTAAATTATCGACGAAACATTTAACGCTGTATGTATATTACGTAAACTCGTACTTTAACCCACTACGTAATTATATCGCATTACACATAAGAAGTCCAGTCATAGCGTTGTGTTAACAGATGTCAAAGCTCGAACGTGTATTCCACAGGTTGCGTCGTAATTAATAGATCGATGACTTATTCGACTTCTATATGAACGCTTTAGAGGTGCAAATTGCACATTGCAATATGAGTGAATATCTGCTACTGATCACTGTTCTCGCAATTTTTATTACAAATTTATCACATGCTCAGGATGCGGACCAAGGAACGATCGTTTTCGCGAATATCGTAAGTCGAAAATGTAACACGTATGAGGAGTATATATACTTACGTTACTCATTCAAATGTTGATATGTTACATCCTTTTTCAGTTGTACAGACACGGGGACAGGACGCCTGTAAGATCGTACCCGAATGATCCTTATAACGATGAGAGTCTATGGCCTGTTCCATATGGTCAACTGACCAACGTGCGTATACATTTATTTAGTAGAAGAGAGATCATACACCGTTCACCTCTGCCTTTTTCCAGCTTGGAAAACATCAACATTTAATACTGGGTCGTTGGTTCCGGAAACGCTATTCTCATCTACTCAACGACACGTACTCCCCGTATGATATTTATATCCAAAGCACGGACGTCGATCGTACTCTGATGTCAGCAGAAGCCCAGTTGGCTGGACTCTATCCACCTACGGGTAAGCAAGTATGGGACAAAATCAAATGGATGCCGATTCCTGTGCATACTATTCCCGAGGATAAGGACTACGTCCTGGCCGGCAGAAAGTATTGCCCTAAATACAACTACGAGCTGGGAAAAGTGCTCAATTCCCCGACGTTTAAAAAGGTCGATAAAGAGAATAAACAGTTGTATGAATATCTGACCGAGAAGTCAGGGAATAAGATTTCATCCCTCAGGACCGTCGAACAACTTTACAACACTTTATTCATCGAAGTAAGCACGCCAACTGCTAACGTTTAAACTCAGTTATTAATCTATCCTCGTTACAGAATATTTATAATAAAACCTTACCCGAATGGACGAAATCTGTATTCCCGGATGTACTTAAGCCGCTCGCTGCGAAAAGTTTCACGACCAACGCTTACAATAAAATACTTCAAAGACTAAAGTCGGGATCGTTGCTGGGTGAGATGATAGATCATATGGAGAAAAAATCAAAAAACGCTTTGGTACCAGATAGAAAAGTGTGGATGTACAGTGCACACGATGAAACGGTAGCGAACATGTTGATGACTCTGAACGTCTTCGATCCTCATTGTCCACCGTACACCGCTGCGATTCTGGTCGAGCTCAGAGCGAATCCAAAGAATCAGTATTTCGTAACGGTACGATGCAAGATGCTGTCATCGGGTAGTGACGGAAATGATATGAAGATTTCCTTATAGGTCTCTTATAAGAACTCGAGCGATGAACCACTACTTTTAACGCTTCCTGGTTGCATGGCACTCTGTCCGCTGGATGAATTTATCACCCTAACGAAGGACGTGATACCCGTGGACTGGGAAAAGGAATGCGCGATGACTTGGGGACAAGCCGTGTACAGCATGAACGCGACGGCAGTTATCGGTAAGTTCCTTCAACAACGGAATAATGAGGAGCCGATACAAGTTGATTGTGACCGATTATTTTCAGCGATACTGACATCCTCGATACTGATGTTGGTCCTGTTAATTCTATCTATAATTGGATTTATCTATTGGCACTACAAACGAGAACATAATCAGTATTACCTTCGACTAACGACGGACCCTATATAATATGTAATTGATATTATACGTATTTCTATTTTAACGATCAGTGTCATCGAACTTAATTAGCTAACGAACGAAACAATCGTTAAATTCGTTTCCCTATTCGTTTATACATGGATTGATCGTAAGAAACAGGTTTTACCCACTCTACAGACAAACATACGTGTTTCTACATATACATAACAAACAAAAGTCTGACGATACATTTCCTCCCTATGATGTTCGACAAATTTTTATGTATTTTACAGCAATTTGTACTTTTTTATTGGCGTCGAAAGTGTTTCCGTTTTATAAGACGATCGCAAAATTCAGTCGTACCTTTTAACGTTACAAGAACGAGACTGTTTTAACTTTGATCTTCGAATATATACGTAAGTAATGATTTTTAGAATTCTTAATAATACCGTGAGTAACGATGTACTTTACTTAAATCGACCGATTTCTATACGCGATGGTAAAGAGAGAAATAATTATCTGTGATGATCGCGAATAGTTTACAAAGTTCCCGATCGCGAAATATATAATTTAAGGATGTATTCGCTATACAGTCAATCCCGAAAGTTTATGTACCTTAGAAAAACGCATTTCCTATAATTAAAAAGAAATCAG
>NW_017172225.1:359297-391602 GCF_001652005.2 Ceratina calcarata | reverse complement strand
TTTCTAAAGTGCATAAACTTTTGGGATTGACTGTATAGCCAATACATCCTTAAACGTTCAAGTTCCAAGTTAAATTTGTATTCTAAATAACAAAAGAAACAAACACAACAAAGAAAACAAACTGGAACATTTGTATTTACTGTGTAGCATGACTCAGGGCTGGTATAATTTATTATCTATATATGTATTTTAGTTGTGACTTTACAATATGTGCCATTTCTTATGATTCCACGTTCTTTTTAAATTCGGAAAACTGAATCTAGTAATCTTAAGCCTGAGAGTCTGCCATATAACGTGACAAATATGTTGTCTAGTCATACCAAATTAAGTTACAACGCAAACGTTGATTACACGTTTCCTTCCTTGAGACGAAGAGACAATATTTATAAGCCACGCGAACTATTTTACGCCATTTCGCATCCATCGATATCAATCTAATTGCGTACTCGACTTTATGCGTACAAAACAATACGAATTACATTTATCTGAATCAAGATATTTTTGTGAAAGATGAAGCATGAATAAAGCAAGTATTACATGTGAACATAGTGATAAAAGATAATTAGAACGATACCTGAATATATTTAGAAAACTAAATCAACATTTATTTTACAATAAGATATGTTTATGTACAATTGCAAACAAGTACAGTTTTTCCTTATGATAATAAATCTAACCGCGAACGATGAGTATTCCGAGTTATTACCATCGTTTACCTAGAACCCGATATCGTTGTAAATTGTAAATCATTTTCTTGGATGTTAAATGCCGAATTAGTCCTGAAACGTCAAACGAATTAACATAACAACGTTGCGCGAAACACCACAGGACCGTAATTGTGATAGCGTGTGAAAAGAGTCAAAGTCAAACGTTCGTAAAGGAAGTTTCCCATAGAAATTGTACCTTTTCTTGAATAGAATTTAGAAAAAAGTCCAATTAACGTGGCAAGCTCATCATCTTTGAACCGTGAAAACGTGCATGCAATGACACTCCAAGTTAGTGCAAAGTGTATTGTTAACGAAAAGTGATAACGAGCAGGATCCGTAAATTAAACATAGAATAAGTAACAAATAAAAAGAAAAAGAAAAGAGAGAAACGAAGATGCTTATCTAGATTATTCTCAGTTTTTATCCCGAACTAGATATTCGTTTATTAGAAAATTCTATTTGATAGCACTTGTAGAAAACGATTGTATATCGGGAAAGTGTAATTTCAGAAGAGATATGAGTACACGAGCGCAGTTTGCAGCAGTTACATTCGTACGTACAGCCTGGAAGCTTGTAGATGAATAGGGCCGTCGAACTTATTTGTTTAACGATGTTTCTGACATACCGAAAAAGCTATGGATAAGAAAGGAACAGTTCGATTCGATTAAATACGATGCCCGTACTTAAACTGTAGTAATATTAAATCTAACAAACATTTCCCTTAAATATCTTGTAGTTTCCATTCGAAAAAATTGCCGAGCGTTAACATCGTGATGATCGCACGCATACAACACACTTTCCTTGGTTGATGTTACGTGTGTAATTGAACAAAAGCTATTACTTATTTGTTACTTATTATGTAGGCAAGGCTGTTGTTTGATATTATGCAGATTATTCCATTACAAAACATATATGTTTAAAAGAGTAATATTTTCGTCACATGACGTTACGTGTTTAATTGTAGGGGATTATTGGGAATGGAGGACATTTTGCACAAGTTATTAGATACGACGGTACGTTCAAACTGATACTCGCTGTTCTTACCTCGCGTATATTGCAGGGTTCGACAAACCAAGTGTCGTACTTACAGGAACTCCGATATAGTGTCTTACGAACTGTAACAACAGTTGATAATGATTAGTGTCAGTGTTCGATATCGTTGGTACTCGATTGATACGCACCCAATGTTCGCCAAGCCAAGTTGCACCCATGCTCACAGCCATGTGAATCGTTAGGTAAAGGCAGAATAAAAGGTATAAAATAGAATATATGGAGATGGCGAGTAGCACTGCCCAGTGATGTGGCAAGTCTTCTTTAACGGTATTTATCACGAAATATATATTAATGCTTATCACAGCAGCGGACAACAACGTGGCGACAATTTTATTCGTTCTGAAATCGAATGGTCGTGTGTTAAAAAATCATTAGTAGAAGCGATATACCAGAGCAAATGAAGAGACTTGCAGTCCATTGCGGAAGTCACCCATTATTTGACTGCTGCTGGTGAACGCTATCGTTGGCAAAGTCGCGAACGGTAATTGGAGAGTCATGATAGCGTTCAGGATGTCGTTCATCCCGGTCAAGTTGTTTATGTCGCTGTAGAACGCGACGAAGAAGGTCGGAACGATGGCGATAGTTCGCGTGAAGAGGACTCGCTTCCAACGAGCCCATTGAAGGTTCAGGAAACCCTCCATAGCGAACTGACCAGCGTACGTTCCGGTCATTGTGGAAGACTGACCGGCGGCAAAGATACCGACGGCCCAAATGTACATCGCGGCCGCGCCAAAAGCGCAACCGAGAAATATCCCGCCTTTGTTGAGATCCATTGAAACAGTTTCGTTGTCTCTCTACAATCGAGAATTGAAATGGTAATCGTCTTATCGAATAAATATGATTTCTTCATTTACTTACAGGGAACGTATTCATTCCTAGCGTGTAATTATTAGCTTCGCAAACATCATACTGAAAACGGCAACAAATTGTAATATCGACTATATTATCATGAATAGAATTTTTCTCCATGGTACTTACAACGTCCTTATTTGTCTTTTGATATAGGCCGTGGGCGAACACCGCGACGACGAATACGTTAATTACGAAAGACACCAAAAGAGCTATGCAAGCCTCGACAAAGTAATACATGTTCGCTTCGCTAACTTTCTTCGATTCTTTGCGGTCGATGTCCCTGGACTGAAAATCCCGATACGTTTCACCATTCATACGACGCGCAGCGAATATTTAAAATTGACCGAAATGCCTACTTGATAAAAGATTACTTAAACTCTTTGTTCTTTCCTTACTTTAACAAGAGCACTGTGAAGGTATAAGTTATGCGGCATTATAACCGCACCGACAATCCCTACGGCCTGTAGCAACATAGTTTTATCGTAATTGTTGTACCAAGGTATGAACATTCCGCTCATCACTTCACCTTGAGGAGGAGCAGATATAATGTACTGAAATAAAAATATATATATATGTGTATCCTCCGTTAACTATTTTTCATTTCATTTTTATGTGTACAAGTCGTTAAGATTGTTCGCTAAAAATTCAAACCTCGTAACCAAACGTGACTGCCATCACGGTGATAAGAAATCCGAAGAAGAACTCTAATTTTCTCAGGCCGTATTTGTCCAACAATAAAAATGTAAACGTGTCAAACACTGTGATAAGTACACCACCCCATACAGGTATCCTGAAGATTCAAGTTATAGCGTTACATCACGAACGATTAGAATACTCTAAATGAAAAACGATACGACGGAATGAAACGAATGGTATTCGGGACAAATGAGGAAAGAATAAGAAAAGTATATTCTTACGCATTGTTCGTCAGTAAAGACAAGGCTATAGCTGTTCCTATCACTTCTTGCATGTCGCTACCAATAATGGCCACTTCTATCATTATCCATAAAATCATTCTTGGTACTATCTTGTATTGTCTATAACACATTTCAGCCAAATGCAAACCGGTTACTACACCGAGTCTTGCACTCAGTCTTTGCATAATAAGGCCGAGTACTGTTGCACTTAATAATACCCATAATAACTAATAAAAGAAACGAACGAGTAAATTAAGAACGGAGCGAAACGGAAATAGAGTAAACGGAATAAAACAAATGAAAATCAACCTTATATTTAGCAGTTACACCGGACTGCAAATCGGATTCTATATTTCCAGGATCTAAATAAGCTATAGACATTAAGAATCCTGGACCTGTGAAAGCCCATAATTTCCTTAAACTAAAAAAATCCTGAAACGATCGAGCGAAAAATGATTTATAACGACAAATTAAATGATTCAGAACTCAACTCTCACTGAATTCCACAGATGCCTGTTTACTTACGTTACTCGTCTCTGGTACATGAATCTTTTCATCGGCAAAGTAGGCCTGATTGCTATTATGCGTCAAGCGAGTGTTTTCACCGAAAACCTCGTTATTTTGTGTTTCCGGGCCACTTTGGTTAGACACTGTTGTGATCGTTGAATCACTGTTAGATTTGATATTGTAACTGCTCGGCATGGTGTATCGATAGAATGAGTCTGAAAACGAGAATTTACTAAACTTCGTTCTACGTGGACGAACATGTATGTTTAACAACAGCAAGAACAGTTTCACAAACCTGGCTTTGTTAATTAAATCACTGAGGTTGAGATTGTGACAATCAATGAGATTCGTGGATACTGATAATAAAATTGTACTGTTTTACTTTACCATAAAAAACAAAAGAGGTTCGCGAACTCGTATTCATTAAATAAAATACATAATGTATTTAAAAACAAGTGATAACAACGAGCAGTAGAAATAAACTGACACAACGCACGACTGTATTTAGGTGACTGCGAGGGTGTAAAGTATGGACTAAAGTGAACTAGAGTACGAATACGTAGTATACGTACAGCCACTTGGCCACTACGGCCACTAACTATCCTCTCCACTCTCCTCTCAGTCAACCCTCTCTCTGATCAAAAGATACGCACATTATCAAACATGTGGCGTGGCGGGGATTCATCGTTGTAGAATTCATGCAAGGGCACGTGGATCAGGCAGAATGAATAAATTACAAAATATAGCCATGCAACACGTCACTGGGCATCCCGTTAATTTATCTATAAGACAAATCGACCCACGAAACTTCTAAGAAATTATAATCACTCGAAAGAAGATGCACATCAGCATTTGCTATTTCAGCTCTAAATTATATTACTATGGCCGGTATTCAGAGTTATTGCATATTTTTAAGATCGTCTTAAGCATTTGCCTAAGTCCCTGTTCCCTGTACAAGACAGGGACTGGAAATATAGGATAGACAGGGATAACAAATTCTTAAGAAGATCTTAAGAATAAGCAACAACTCTGAATACCGGCCTACGACGAAATAGTTTCTTAATCTTTTGCAACTGAAAATATATCGATAGTGATAAAAATGATTTCCTGCAGATCTACACGTACCATAATATCGGACACTGATCGATTACGATTAGATAAAGCATGTTATTTTTTACTTGTTTTCGGACGACTTTATTACAAAGTGGATCGTGTTTTCTCGCGATAATAGAACTGTGCTTATCGTGACAACGGATCCGGTTCAGTATCGAGGGTTAATATTTAATTACTGAGAATATGAAATAAAATATTTTTATTTGCGTTAGATACCGCGTTGGTTGTAGTGAAGTAGACTGAAATAATGATAGTATACATGATATAATCAATAAGCAGGGGATTGTGTAATCTAATTTAAGGATAAACGAACTTTGTGCATACGCAAGCATTATTAAGATAACAATTGTCCCATCATAATGTATGGCGCTTACTCGCTAATGTATGGCGCTTTACTAGTTGCCTACGAGTGAATCATTCTGGTAAGCCCCGCGTGAAAGAGGAAAACCGAGTACAGTTGATTAAAGATGATTTAATAGAAGTTTTCTATTCCCTACCTAAAATTGTATAACGAGTAATTGTAAATAAGAGTAATGAAATTAAAATGAAATGAAGTACAAACGCATAGGGGAATCGCGGAATCTAATCTATAATTCCAATCACGGGAATAGTAAATCTCAATGATTCATCTTTTAAATTCATTAATAAACGCGCGTAATCCGACTAATGCGTCCATCCATCATTATAAGTATATTCAGATAACTTTTAAATAAACAGGGAAAATTGTGGAAATTATACGTATGCGTTTCTTCAGGAAAATGTTACGGTGAAAAAATTCTTGGGGAATACTCAAACATAAGATGATGAAAATGTTAAAGAATATGCTCTCTGGGAGAAACCCTATCTGTTTCCTTATAACAATGAAATTATAAATAAAAAATCGAGACTGGAGTATTTAGTTCAACTATTTTTACGATCAATTATCTGCAATTACGATAATTAGTTTTAACTGTCTCCTCAGAAAGAAAGCCACGAGCTAAGAAGTTACTGTGCGGAAAAAAATTGACCATGAAATTTATGTTATCCCGTAAATAGTAATATAAAGATAAGTGACTTTTATGAATATGGGTTTGCAATGACAGGAGAAGGATTTATTTCGAACGTATGTTAACGTTCCGTAATTAATGGAGGAAGGTGAACTTCAAAACCTTGAATCACCTCAGATGTTCTCAGAAGAAGAGTCGATGTTCGTAAGTAATAACTCATAAGTAAGACACGAAAACAATTGAAATATTCTTGTATGTACGTATATGCAGCATACACGTATGCAAGATTGAATACTATACTATACATAACAGAGCACAATAATGGCGAGCAACACCAATGTAATTCACGCTATAATGCGTGTGTCTGTGTATGCTTTATCTTCACCCACAGCACACATATTTTTTGGACGAATAATGGAGGTGTAGGCGACGATCGACATTCTTCCGTGGTGAAAATAACGTTTCTGTTTCGTGGTATTTACTACTGATCTACAGAGATTCGAAACTCGTTCGCGTTCGTGGTAGATAGTAAATACCTGAAAGTGCTCCCGTATGCGATTGTTTCGCAGCATATTTTAACTTGATGCCTAAACCTCTCTCCGTTTTTTATCTACAGTAGTAGTTTTTTAAATTATTGGTCGAATGCAATGCCATAGAGTGGGAAAGGGCCACGGTCGAGCCCGAAAACTCACCGTAAAGGAATTTCACGTTATGAGATAAGGGAATTTATGAGTCAGCCATTCAATTCTGTGTCACGATTTTACCACACGGTGACGAGGATATAGGCGGGACCTCGGTGTAGTCACAAGATTTTCCGTGGAACGTGTGGAAAAGTGGACGGGACGGTTTTACCGAGAGTGTGAGAAAGATTTTGACGACTTACCAGGTGAATTGAAAGACTTTTTCAATGGTATCGACTCCATTTTAATATAGTACAAACACGTAGCAATTACACCTTGACGAACAAATAAACTTGAACTGATGATAATTTGCTCGCGATAACACTTTACGTGATTAACGCTCTGTTTATCGCACAAGTTTTGAATACCCTTCTATATTTTTTATCTGTAGATACGATCCCTTACACATTTTTTACAAAAAAAAATATATATATATATATNGACAGATATATATATATACGAGCGAATCATTTTAAATGGTGCACGTTTGCTTTATTATAATGCTTTCAGAGAAATGTCGAACGGTAATTTGGAACAACAAATTGCAAACCTGCAGATTAACCATGGGGACGGTGTCAAGACTGTTAAACCTGGGAAGAAAGTGGGACCAGCTGTTCCTCCGAAACCAAAAAAGCAGCCACAGGTAAGCGAACGCGAAAGCATACGAACGAATGTTGAAGCCACTAACATTTTAAATCTGTTCTGTCTATGACTGTTCCTTCCTTACAAATGGGAACACGTTAAATGGTAACGAAGCTTCCCGAAAAGCTTCTTCTAAAATTAAGCTTGAGAAGAAACCTGATCTGGGATAATGTTTGTTTGTAGATACCGCAAAGTTATACTGTGAAGGCTGCCACTGTGCCATCGTACAGCACTGTACTGCTTAATAACTCCGCGCAAACGAACGAGAAATCGTCGAATTTTTACGCGAATTCTCCGTCGTCGTACGTGCCATTGAACATAGAGAAAAACGATTTCTCGTTGTTGACCTCGCCCTCGAACGAAAATGGGAAAGACGTTCCTAACAAAAGCCAACGGAATAACGAGAATTTTTACGTGCACACGCAATCCTCTGATGAGAAGTACGAACCGAAATACGGGTACGAAGAAAAGAACTACTACTCGAACGTGGGGAACATGCCTGCCCCGCAAGTTCCGGTCGATGATCATTTACGATCGCCGAAGAGTGTCGTATACAGCAACATAGATCTACCCATGTCTATGTCTGCGAATAAACCGCCAAAAACTGAGAAAGACATTATCTACAGCAATATTCAATGGAATTCTAAACCGGAGAACACCTATTGCAACATTCCGTCTTCACATAATAATGGTAAAGAATTGTGTCGACGATCTCGCGATCGATACCGAACGAAATGTATGATTCGATTGTATTGCAGATGATTTACCGCCACCGCCGGAACCGTCGGAGTATGTGCCTTGTGTTCCGGGTAGTTCGTTTCCGCCGCCACCGGAGGAATTACCGCCTCCGCCGAGTCCCGTGTCGTCCAGTTACAGCGAGTTGAGACGTGCCACTTATCAAACTGATTTTCCATCCGACAGTTATCCAAACGACATTTATGGCCCAAGTTCGCAGTCCAGTTCCACCTATGAATCTATATATGAGCCGATCAATCCTAGACCACCGTCACAGTTGTCCTGCAATTACTCGATGTACTCCGGTTACGGATCGGCTACGTCCACGCAGCCTCAAGGAAAAGTATCGCCCGTTAAAGAGGTACGCGTAGCACGTATCATATTTTTCGTTAACTCTTTCACCTGGGAAGGGTTAAAGAGCCGACGATCGTCGAAGGGATCTCGTTGAAAATTTTACTTGATTGCTAGGTGGATGTTCTCACCGATCTGTTGGTCCAAGGGATGGAAGATAATTCCGAGGAAAGCGACATATACGGTATCTGCGCGCAATGCGGTCGCAAAGTCGAGGGTGAAGGCACTGGTTGCTCGGCCATGGACAAAGTATTCCACATCGACTGTTTTTGCTGTTACGTTTGCAAGGTCAATCTGCAGGGTAAACCGTTCTACTCGTTGGAGAGTAAACCGTACTGCGAGGAAGATTACTTGAACACGTTGGAGAAATGCTGCGTCTGCACCAGACCGATACTCGACAGGATATTAAGAGCTACTGGAAAGCCGTATCATCCGTCCTGCTTCACGTGCGTGGTCTGTGGTCAAAGTTTGGACGGGATACCGTTTACGGTGGACGCCACGAACCAGATCCACTGTATACAGTGTTTCCACAAGTGAGTGCCCGACCTCCCTTAATTTATCCGTAAGTTTCAGCGGTCACCGAAACAATTTATATTTTTCCATAGGAAGTTTGCACCGCGTTGCTGCGTTTGCAAGTTACCGATCATGCCGGAGCCGGGACAAGACGAAACGGTGCGTGTCGTCGCGTTGGATCGTAGCTTTCATATCCAGTGTTACAAATGCGAAGACTGCGGCTTGGTTTTATCTTCGGATTCCGAAGGACGCGGTTGCTATCCTTTGGACGATCACGTTCTATGCAAAAGCTGTAACGCGACGCGCGTGCAAGCACTGACATCTCACATGACGACAGAGTTGTAAACAATAAAAATTTTTAATGTTTCTAGCCGTTTTTAAAGATTTCTATCGACTTTACAATACAGAAAATTTCTTTTGTATCTTTCAATAATACAATAATATACGTTCGTTTCGACGATGAGCCTGTAATACGTTCGAAGAAAAATGACCGAATTAATGTTACTGCCTGCAAACTGCCAAGAGTCGAACTGAAAAAATGATTGTTAAACGGACCGGCAAAATTAGAGTGACACATATAAGAATGAATGGCGCTAATCGTCATGTATTCAAGGTGTTCCTAGCGTTAAAAAGAAGCGTCTACGTTACGTCAATAACTGTAGAAATGAAAACCGTTCAGTTGATTGTGCTCTCCTACTGATCTAAATATATAAAAGTAAAATGTTATACTCCGAGATGTATCGAACCCGTTATGTATTTAGATTTCCGCTTTACGACAAATCATGTGATACGATAGAGTTAATAGCATTATACAGCGTATTAGTGCAGATACCTTAAATTATACATATATATTATCTACTTAGCGAACGAAAAGACTAAATAAATCGAGTATCGAATAAACTACCTAATGCATTTAAAAGGAACGAGCGTACTTATTTTCCTTTGTTTAGAAATAATTCGAAAAGAAGCAAAACCAAACTAGAGAAAGGTAAGTTAACAAATACGATGTGCACGTGGGTACTGGAGCATTTTATATTTTGTATCTCCTCGATGAGATTTTATTATTATTATTATTATTATTATTATTATCCTTGTTATTATTATTGTTATTATATACTTGCAGGAGAGATTCACACTTATTTTAATCTATATTTTCCTTCTATGGCTCCTCTTCCATCTATGTAATGTTTCATGCGCGGGTATCTTTATTATTTTGTCGTTTTTCTTTTTAAATATATGCATCTCTTATATTTAATATATTCCTCTTTTATTATCATCGAGTACTCGGATAGCCTTCTTTCGTCGTACAATCTACATGTCACTCATATATAATTTATGTTTTTATCTTCTTTTCTTAGTACATCAATTTTCGTGTTTGAAGAGGTATGCTTTATATAGATTGTGGAATGTATACGTCGGCTTTTCGACGATTCAATCAACGCGACTTGTGATAGACTATCGCTATTAGAATATATCTTATCGATACGGAAAGCTAAAGACGAAAAAAAATTCTTTCCTGAAGATCGTACTGTACAAAATTCATCACCTTACAAGTATTCAATCGATCATCAAATGAAATTATTTCAAGATCGCTAGTCTTATCTATGTTAGAATTAATAAAGATTTTGATACGTGTTAATGGAACATAAAACATAGCGCTATTTGAAGGATAAGAATGTTTCGCACGTGCTCGTGAACTTAGAATAATCCACAATCATAGAAAGCACACCGCACGTATTTATGCGTGTTCGTGTGTACGTAAATATACATCAATTATATTCCTCTATGTTTAGCTACGCGTACCCACTAATACCTATCTTATATAGACTCTTCTTTTATATTATAATATACTTTTACCAAGTATATGCATATATTTATATATGTATATCATATTTTATATCGCATCAGCACCACTCTACGTTAAATTTAGTACGTGTACAATAATCGGAAATAAACAATCTCGTTCGTCCCTAAGTAACACGTGTTAATTCGTTCGCTCGTTAGACCGGTACCAAACTGAACATAGAATCGTACTTTATACTCGTGTTATCTTTTATCTCTCGTTATGGATGTATTATAATTAATTTAATATTTATATTATTATGTTCATTTATGGATGCGTCGAATAGGTATTTTGTATGCGTTTACACACGAATCCATATAATATGCCTTTTGCACGCGCATCTAACTTGCGGTATTTTTCTTCTATTTTCTCGCTTCGTTTTTACTCCCTTATTTCTGTTAAACTCGCATGCAATTATAATCACAGCCACCAGTCCCAGTTACGCGCTCGCACACACCCAAATTTATGCACCTATTTGTTCATTATCGCACTTGCATTTCATATACCTTCCGGTATACGTTTCTCATATATATTTTTCGTTCTGTTATACATACGTATATGTCTGTCTGTGTGTTGTGTATGCATATATGTATAATATCTATGCGTATATTAATTATAGATATATGTATATTGCTGAGATATCTTCGTGTGTATTATACATAGAAATAGGTGCCGAAACTAGCTGCTCATTCTTATTATTCTTTCCTGCTCTTTTTTCTAACATTTCTCCGATTCTATTATATACGCTGTAACGTCGTGTTCTTCTCAGTTCCATTTGTACAACCATAATGTAACGAGATAAGAAAAAAACGGGGGTCATACGACCTGTGTTTTCCCAATTAATAAACGCTTTAAACTTTCTTCTTCTTAGTTTTTCGTAAATCACGTTTTCCGTTCAAAATAACATACACCTTTGCGTCTTCGAAAATTCGCTTGGGTACTCACTTCAAACCGCTGCGAAGGGGCAGACTTTTCTTCTTCTTCTTCTTCTTTTTCTTCTTTTAAATTAATAAATAAATAGAGGAACAACATTCTTCAAACGTCGTATTTTTTCTTATAACAATATTAGAGACTCTTGGAACGTAACGCAACAAATGTTTAACAATATAATCACGAAAACAAATAGAAGGCACTCTTGCATTTTTTATTTTCTCAATAAATTAATTTCCCTTTTTTATTTCGTTAACGACACGGGTAATCTAATACGAGTTCTAGGCCTTTGTCGTATTCTCGTTTACGTATTCCTCGACTATAAATTAATTTTCTTTCTTCTCAATACTTCTTTCGTTCCACATATATTTCGCTCCCTTTAAGCTTCTTTCTTTCTTCCTGTCATCTTTTAATTCCTCTTCCGCAAATACGTTTCGCCGCGATATCTAACAATCACAGCGCTACGAAAAACCTTCATCTCGGATTCTGCCGGTTTTTCGTTCGTCATTTAAATAGACAATAATAGCTACAATATATGCGAGATATGAGATAACAAATTTCTCGTTTATAGATAAAAGAAATTCATACACGTTTATAACAATTAGGTAGAATACCGTTTAAACCTTTTTATATTATAATAATTTAATTATTGTTATTTGCTTGGAAGCTCACAGCCGACACATTTATTTAATTCATTATTACATACTTCTTTTTTTTTCGTGTATGCGTGTGTGTGTTTTCTTTGTTTTCTTTTTGTGTATCTTTTCATTCTTGGGTATTCGGGACATGTCTTTTTTGCTCTTTTTTTCATTTTTTCCTCTTACAAGAATTATTATTATTTCTGACTATCTTCTATTTTTCTCTTTTTTTTGTTCGTTTTCGATATTTCTTCCTTTTTGCGCGCGGATAATTGGTCGAAAGAAAATAACGGACAAATCAACGCGTGGACGTGTATGTGTTTTCTTCGTCTCAGCAAATTATGGAGCCTCGAAATGCACGAAGAGAATATTACGTGTAACGTTGTGTGTGTTTTGCGTGTTCACGGTTACTCTAATCAAACTATAAGTACCGTTTTACCATGTTTCAGGTAGAAAATCAAAACTGAGAGATGTGGCAGTGCCTTGAGCAACCGTTTTTTCTTTTCACGTATCATTTTTTTTTATGAAATAAACACTATTTCCACCTCCCAATTACCCTTTTCGTATCATCGACTTTTTGTTGATGTTGTTTTTGTTTAATCTTTTGAACACATAACAAATCGCTCATCTTTGTACAATAATAACGCGTTATTATACTTGTTGTCACCACATTTTTTTTGTTCCTTTTCTTCTGTTCTATCGTTCGTTTTGTTAGTCCGTCTATCCTACTCTAGCCTTGCTCGTTAGATTTAATGGTTTGCCGAGCCTATCGCGCATAAACATTTAAATACTGTATATATAACATATATAGATTTTAAATAACATAGCGCATTTGTATTGATTATCTATTAAGATATAATAATAATATTCTTTTCTTTATAATATTCTCGTTAACACTTCGATTTCCTGTTAAAGATATATATATATATATATATGTGTATGTATATATATGTATATATATTTAATGATAATAATAGTCTGACTTGAAATTTCTCTGATTCTCCTTCGTTCCACGTCTTAACTTCTCTAATTATATCTGTATTATTATTCTCTTCGACAGATGAGTATATATATATATATATATATATATACACACACATACACGTACATATATATATAGCGTGCTCGACTATACATACATGCGTACATATATGTATTAATCGCGTACATCAATTTCTTGTATCCACAACTAATATAATAATCTTTAAATATACCTTTTATCTTATATATATATATATATATATGTATGTATATATATATATATAGTATACCTTTTTATAAATGCTTAACAATTAGTATGTTTGATAGTTTCGTCGAAGAGTAGCAATTTACATGTACTAGTTTATTCTCTATAACTGTTTTATACTCACTTCTTCGTATTCCTTTTTGGATTTAAGATTGAGATCACAAAAGGAGAATATTAGAGAAATTGTGGTTGAATCTAGCTCGGTTTCGTTCCCAGCGCTTATCCGTACATCCAGATATCCCACATACACTTCGACCTAATCTTTTCCCCTCTTTTCCGAAACCCGGATGCAACTATATATTTATGTATATCTATCTATTCCGTCTAATCGATTATCCTAATCAACGTACGGATAGGATCGAGAGAATCCAAAGAAGAAAGGGAGGAAAACCTTATCGTCGAGGAGCCCGCGCGTCACGCTCTTCGACATCGTCGGCACGCGATGGAAGAACGTCACTCAAAGGGTCAATGCTTGCATCTGATGGCACGTGTCACTCAGCTGATTTTGATCGCCAGCTGGATGTCCCGGATGGGTCCTCGGCGTGCCCGGCGGAGTAAGCGGCATCCTACCGACACCCGGTGGAGCATCGCCGGCACCGCCGAGATTGTCATCGGTCACTTTACTTCCGGTCTGCATGATCCCGTTCACCTTGTACTTGCTCTGCCTGAGTATCGTCGTGGTATTCGGCTGGTTGCCGGACGTCGAATACTTTTCCGTCGTCTTTCTGCTCGCCGAAAGGGTCGGTGCCATGGTGTAACGTCGCTGAGCGTTCGTCGAAGATGACTGCTGCTGCTGCTGCTGCTGCTGTTGTTGTTGCTGGTGCTGATGTTGGGACGGGGCTAAGGATGGCTGGTAACGATTCGGGGCATAGAACTGCACCTGGGAGGTGGGCGGGGACAGAGTTGGGAGAGGTCTTGTCATGGGAGAGTACGGCGCTGGCGGTGGGCTCACCGGCCTCTCCGAATTGCTACTATCCTCCGTTCCCGTCGCTGTCACCGCAGTCGTCGTCGTCGTCGTCACCGTCGTCATCGCCGTCGTTGTCAATGTCGTTCCCTGTTGCGCGTTCGCGTTCGTTTCGACTTCCGACGGTTGACTATTACTATCACCGGTTTCAACCTGTCCAGCGGCACCGTTTGTCGCTCCGTTGTTTCTATAGTTTCTACGAGCCGAATAGCTAGTCGATCTATCGAGATACGGATGATCACTGGTGTTCATTCTACGACCGTTCGCGTAATCGAAGCTTAGCGAGGAATTGAATTTCTGCGCGTTCATGATGCTGTACGAGTTCGCGGCGTAGCTGCTAGACGGTTTCTGCGCGTAAGAAGGATTGCAGTAGTCGGACGATTTTTGTGCCACGAAGCAAGCCGGGGAGCCCACGCTCGAACCACCCGTTCTTTTATTGTATTGTGCGGAGAACCGCGAGTTCATCGCCGGCATTGTCGACGCCGGCATGTACTTATTGCTGTAACCCACGTCCGCGTTATGCCTGTACGAATTCTGACCGCGCGCGTACGGATTATTCGTTTGCTGTTGTGAGAACGCGAACCCTTGTTGACTATGCGACTTCGCGTGACTAGTTGGACCGTTCGGGGCAGCGGATTTCGCGTAGTCCTTGGAACTATAGCATTGACCCTTCGCGTTGTGACCAGAATCGAACAATTGCTGCGACACCGACGACACCGGTGTCGGTAGCAAGCTAGCGCTGCCAGAAGCATTGTGGTAAGTGGGAGTGTGGGTATGAGGAATGTATACGGTCGCCGGGTGATAGACGATCGCCCTGCAATGCATCTGATTACCGGCGCAATCGTCAGTCTCGTTTAGACAGGATTGCGAACTATACAAGTTAGCGGTGTGTATCGCGATCGGATGAAAATTCGTGTAACGACCGGACATAGGAAATTTGACGGGCATTAAGGACACCAGGGGTGTGGCCGAGCCTGAAGCAGCCTGCGCTTCACTGTGTGCCTGCTCCGAATGGCTCGATGTCGAACGAGAATCCTGCGATTTATGAGACATGATTTACAACGATGCAACCTAGTAACGATGGAAGGTGCTCCCTAGTCTCGATAACGACATTGAATACGATTTGTTCTGTTTTAGCCTCGCGCGCAACCGATTCGATTTTATCTAATAGGATCGTTGAACTACTACTCACCTCCTGAGGAGCAGCTTGGCCTTCGGAGGAGGACGTCTGCTGGCACGTGGCGTCGGGGGGGTAGAGCAACAGCTGTTGATCTCCGGTCAATCCCATGGGTGCGTGTGGAGGAAGCGGTGGGTGAGAGCCAGCCGTGAACGGATACCAAAGATGATCCTGGGGTGGCGGTGGTCCCGCCGGCACCGGTGGATGATGATGCGTCGGCGGAGCCGCGGGAGTGTAAAAATGAGCCGGTGGCGGTGGTGGTAACGTTGGAAGAGGCGCCGGTGGCCCGGTCGGCGGACTGGCCGCACCGGTACCACTGTTTCCGCTTCCGGAGTTGCTGTTACCGCCGCTCGTGCTATTCTGCGAATTGTTCGTCTGGTACAAAAACGGGGAAGCTCCAGCAGATGCTGCACCTGCGTAATACTCGTACTGCACAGAAAAAGAAACGTTCCTTCTGAGACTAAGCTCGTGTAAAAAGAACAAGGCGAGGAATCTGTACCTATAAAAACGGAACTAAATAAAACGAAATAAAATTAAATGCACATTGTTTTCGGTTTGAAATAATGCTGCTCGAAAGCATCTGTCAGCTGTTTCAATGAAATTGAAACGGTCAGGTACATGCCGATGTACGAGACAAGAAAGTTTGATACTTCGAACAACGCTACTTTACCTTTTTCTTTGTCTGGCACGAAACGTGTAATAGTGAATTATTTTTCAAATAAAGACGAGTGCGTATCGCGAAAAGAAGTCGAAAGATACATAAATGTGCAACACGCGGCAATTCTTTGCGCTTTGACATACAACTTCTGCTGCGATACGCGGCACAAGCGTAACGAGTGACTGTAAAAGTGATCGGAAATGAAAAATAACGCAAATGTGCGTTCGTTTTTTTAAAGATAATTTAAGAAAACGATTATTACGAAATAAAGACAAATGGTACATGCGTTAATAGGCCATGCAAATGTGTTCCGAACAAAGAGAGGAACGAAGTAAAAGAAACGGACAAAAAGATGTAATATGCGCTGCATGCTAAATTCTTTTTAGCATAGACCATGTACCTTTAGACCTCAATACTGTATAGCGTCGAGAAGAACGTAAGTAGGCATTTGCTGAGGGTTGGGTAGAAAGGCCGGTGGTATGGCTTCTCCCATCAAACCATTTGTCTGTCAAACCGCAACCGTATTTACCGTTTAATAGAAAAATACAAGCTGTACTCGTCGAAAGACAATTCATATGAGCAGGATGACGTGATACGAGGAGTCCAAGATGTACACGTATACGTGTGTGTGTGGTATATATATTTATGTACGTATGTATATATAGAACAAGTGTTAATAGAGAAATAGTGACGAGACACGGTTTGTCTTTCATTCGGTTACGTGTTACCTACCGGCATAGGCGAGTACGGATACTGCTGTGGCATATAGAGAGACGGGGCAGGGCACGGGTACATCACAGGCGCAAATGTTTGATGACCGGCAGCTTGTGGTCCTAATCATTGGAGTTCGAATCGTTCGATTAACAGAGACACTTGGATACTGTCGAGAGTCAATCGGTTATCGAAATAGTTTTAAGAAATTTACCGAACACTCCTGTTGCTTGATAGATGGTAGCCGGGTCGGTCGGCGGAGCGATCGGGGTCGTCGGTGTCGGAGCCGTCGTGTTATAGAACGTCATCCCATTTTGGTACGTCAGACCCATACCTGACGTAAGACCAAAAATAAAGTTGTTAAAGTGGCTTTAAATCGATCAATCGTGTCAATTTGTGATATGAATGTACTAACCGTTCGCGAAGTAGTAAGTACTAGTAGGTACGGAGGGTGGCGATCCGGAACCACCATCGAAAGATCTGTTAAAGGGCTGTTTCTTGATGGCTGGCGCTATATTTAATTTCCTTTCCCTCAACACGATGCACTCGGACTATAAATAAAAAGACTTCACGTTAGTACGGACAACTTCATCTCCCGTATCGTCTCGGTTACGAACCTCTTGCTGAAGTCTTTTAGCTTCTTCCTCCGTTTCGAACGTGACGAATCCATACCCTTTGGACACGCCAGCGCGATCCGCGATTATTTTTGTCGCCTTCACGTTACCATAGGAGGAAAATAGTTGAGCAAGTTCTTCGACACTGGTGTTAGCTGAAATGCCGCCTACAAAGATGCGATTCGGTACTAAGGTACCGTATTTTGGTGCAGCCATCGTGAGACTCGTAGCTGAGGCCGGACTAGAGGCTGGACTAGACCCCTCGGTGCCACCAGTTGACGCCGAACTCTAAATGGTATAACTGATATTAAAAGCGCAGCTAACATCGGTGGAAAAACGCGGCAAAGAATATTATCGTCCGCCAGCATGAATGAAGCATACTAGGTAAACGCTGGTTTTTATATACGCTAAGCAATAATAGTAGTGTGTAGCAGCAAAGGGTAAGGACGAGCAATGTAAATAACGCAATTCGTAATCCGGAATGAATGACCTACATAAAAACAAGCCACGAGAACGGAAAATGAAATCACTTAAATTTTCAATTGAGTCACCACGAGTGACAGTGACAAAAGAAGAAGGGGAAAACAACGGATTCCTCGGACATCGCGTACCTATTTGAAAATGCATATGTATATCAGAAACTCGGTTACGCACGGATGTATACTACGCTCGTAACCAAGAAAATCGCGAAACTACGCGACACCCAAACATCGACACGAGACAGAACGCGTTGTACTGTCATCGATCGTTAACGATTATATCACCGAAACAAAAACAACCCGTTAGCCGAGACGTGCATATCGATATCGTAATCTAGGGCGCTATTTACTTAACGGAGAGGAATAATAAAAATAATAAGCGTAGGTTATGCTTCGCTGTCAACGCACGGGATCGCGAATAAGCCTGTCTATGTCGTAGATACGAGTGCCTCACGATCGAACGCTGCCTAAAAATATTGACAACCGACCGAGATGAGAGTTTGTCCATTTAACAGGCGGACGAATTCGGAGCGCACGATGAAACAACTGAGTTAAACTCGATTACAGTAAGAGATACATCGATCGTCACACGTCCCATCGTCCCGTGTAAATGATATTCTTCGGACATTAGAATAATACAGAACGTGTCCACCGCGTTCGCGAGGAAACGTGGTGGATTCGCGTTTCGGAAAATTGCTCGGTGGTAGCAAGAATGGTATGCGTTGACTTACCATCTTCGCGAGAGTCGGACGTGCGTAAATGAAGTTTCTCGGCCGTGAGGTTGTCCCAGCAGCTTGATGGTACCCTGGCCTCGCACGAGGTCACCTGGGTGCCCAGGGACTGCCAAGGACCGTTGCAACCACTTCGAAAGGACTTCCAGCCTCCGGCGAAGCTGCTGTTCCTTCTCGCTAAACCTCCAAACACTACAGACACTTTTACAAGATGGCGGCGATATGCGCCGTTCAGGGCGCTAATTTCTCCCGATTTTAAATTCACGAATCGACGAAACCTACCCGTGAACTTCGGCCTCGACGCGTTTCTTCAACGCACGGCAAATAGAAATTTTCTATATTCTATTTCCCCTTATGAGACGGTATAACGTATGCGCGACACGAAACACGACGTTAAAACTGTTTCATACGAAATCAATGATCGATGTGTAGGGAGAAAACAAAAGATCGTAGATTATCGTTGATTGAAACCGATATCTGGAGTTTCTTTTAGATATGGCGATTAGACCAACTGACTATGATATAAATATTACATAGAGATATTAATGGGAAAAATATAAATACATTTCGAACATAAAATGGTTCCGATTTTTAAACGAATTTCGTTTACCATCATAATGGCGATTGTTAATGATGGTTACTACGGATGTTTCTAACTAATTTCCGAGGCTTACCTAATGTTGGGTACGTAGACGATTAGAGAAGCAGGTCGCAGTAGTAAACATGATCATCCGTGGGCTAGGTCGTAACGAATAACCGAATTAAAAACACTGAAATTGAAACGAGAAACGAGAACGGGGAGAAAAACGAAAATGTGCCTCCTCACAGCATTGTAGACTTCGAAAGACTGAAACATTCGCCGCCGTACTGACCTCGTCAAAGTGGCATCTATGGTTTTATCGATGTACCGACGAATTTATGTTTCCGGGTGTCTATTACGCTCGCTTAATTTTCTTTAATAAACCTCGCGACGAATTTTCGCTTGAACGCGAATAAACATAGCCTTTAAACAAAGCGATTTAAATTAAGCTTCGTGAAACGGAAACATGGTTCATTTGAACCCGGTTGTGACGGCGATTTTAGGAACTTACACATACGTTTGCCGTCGACGTTCAAATGTTATAAAATAATAAAAGAGGAACATCGATGAATGACGTGTTAGTTTCGCCCTCCTGTACAAAAATAATCAAACGTAACGTGAAAAATGATTCTCGCATTTAATAATGTCACAGTTATTTTTACGCGATGAATAATTGTCGAATAGGGATCGCAAAATTAGGGATTAGAAATTTATTAACTTCGTAACGCTTATACGTGTGTGTACGTATTTACGTCTTACGTATGTATGTACATAAAAAAGGTACATATACCATTCAGTTCTATGTACACAATAAGACAATAAGCTTTACAAACATGGTTCGAGTCGAAGGACGATTCAACCAAATTCTTACAATGCCCAGCTAGTACTTCGAAATCATCTCTTTGGATACATTCATGTCCTGAAAATCGAAAGATACACGACGTTTCATAATTGAAATACCATCGTTCGTAAAAAAGACCAGTACAGCTTTCGGAATCAATTACAGAAACAGATTTTAATCGTTATCAGAAGTACGCGAGTAACGAGCAATGTTAGTTACGAAGTAAACAATAGAACGTTTTTATAATTAATAATTTTTGGGGAAAGCTTAGGTAAATTCGACTTACGAATTTTTTATGCATGGCAAGACAAAATGTGCAAACTTGCGGTCTTCTCTGTGAATCGGTCCAACGATTCGGCTCGTAACTACAGCCGTCGTCGTCGTCCTCGTCGGTTAAACTTAAACGTAAACGCACTCGTAAGCAAGGCTGATCTACAGGGCCGGCTACGAGGACGGCACCCAAGTGATTGATGTAGCTGCTCGCCAATCTCAACGTCTCTATTTTCGATAATTTCCTATCCGCGGGTTCCGTGGGTATCAAAGTTCTCAACGCGGTGAATGCCGTGTTCACGCTGCACAGCGAAGATTCGACGTCTCGAGTCTCGTTAAAGATACTTAAAAGTATTCGCCCGAACTGTAGCTTTATTATATCATCTATTAAAATGATACAAATATATAAACAACGAAAATCTTTTTCACCTATGAGTGCGATCCCTTTCACGCGCGTTCGCTTGATAACGTTGCTTCGACGTTCCCGTTTCCTCCTTCTTTCGTGCAGCCATTCCGTTATCAACAAATCGGTTAACGAAACTGCGCCAAGTCCGTTCGCGGTAACTGCTCATTTCTGAATAGCTGCACGCAGCGTCGAGCGTCGGGAGCAGAGCACTTCCTTACTTTCCTCTAGGATTCCCACTTCCCTCATCTTTTTGTTGTTTTTAACACCCCTCTCCCTCCCCCCTCCACTACACACGTGTATCCGATGATCACTAGGAAGAATAACGAATCATTCGCTACGTACTAAAATAATAATTTACAAAAACGAATAAATAAATTACAGATCCTATTAGATCCGTTCTTTCGTTGACGTACGTTTATTAAAGGTTTCTTGTATTTCAACGAATGAGCTCGCGATGACTTGCAACGCGATACTCGCTTCCTCTTACAAACGCGAGAGATACAAGTGTCGCGCGTGAATGGATGGGACTCCCACACTCTCGTGTAAAGTGGGGCTGGGAAGCTGGGTTTCGCATTACACTCAATAAAAACAAGCCGACGATCGGTAGTGGAAAGAGCGAGGAAAACAAATAGGTACCATGTGTAAAACTAATTAGCCTGACGCGATGACAGCTTCTGAGCCCGTCGTACTTCCCCACTAATTCGTTTAGCGTTCACCGCATTCGATAAGATCGGGTGAACGGATTGTCCGGAGCCTGGAGAATCCATCTAAACGAAAGAAAGATATAAAAGATATGACGAAAGTGCAACTTCCTATGAAACATTTTACTTAATTAAATAATTAGATTACATCGAATTAATTATTTAGCGAAAAATTTACATGCTCGACTGATCGTCAAGAATAGAAGATCGCTATCATCTTTTTGTTTTTTTTTTTTTGTTTTTTTAAATAGCACTTGCTTTTCCTTCATCGGAGAAACGTTTACGCACTAATTTTCGGTGCCCGTACTTCATATACAGGGTTCATTTCAGCAAACTCTACGGAACGCACGATCGTGGGAAAATGATACGTTCGTTTGTACGCGTCTTTTCTCTATGCACATTCTCTCTTAGACTTTGGTCACTTTCTTACAATATTTTTGTCCTTTTTAAATTCCTAGTCAGCCATTTGCATCGAACTATGTAGGTATCAAATGCTCGTCTGGTCTTCCAAGATAAAATCTTAAAGGGATACATATAGAAAATATACAAATGTGCCCAACAGAGAGAAATTACAATAATCATTTTCAAATTTAAGTTACACTCTACGATACGCTAAGAACACGGAAATAGTCTACGAGAGAAGAACTGTCCGTAGATCACTCACGAAATTGCGGATGTATAGCGCGTTTTCGGGAAGATTATTCTAATAATGATTATAAAATGATCATTCGTCTTAAGGACGCACGTGCAGGATTCGTGGGCTCGTCGGTAGGTATCATAATTAATCGTGAAAGGAAACGGGTGAACGACGAAACGGTTTGCTTCTTAGCGCAAAATCACGAAAGGACCAAACGAAAGAAACAGAAAGGGAATGCTCGAGGACGAACGGTGAACCATATTTCTTTTCTGAACACTTTGGTATTATCACCGCTGTGAAAACGACAAATAAAAATCAAACGAAACTAATTTCGTTTGAGCATTGAGTTAATGTCATAGTAATATACATATATAATATATATAGAGATTTCAAACAAATTTACATGTCAAGCGGTTGCTATAACATATATATGTATATATATTATATAAAAACTTCAATCTATCATGCTAGTTGAATCTAGCAGTATATTTCAAATTGTCGTATTTACACTAAAAAGTTACGTTTCGTAACAATTCTTACGTTCTTCATTTACTCACACTCTCTCTCTCTCTCTCGTTCTCTCGTTTTAATCGCTTAGTTCTAACGGAAAACCGCAAAAATAAATTCCGATCTTAAACGTAAGGTCAGCGATCTCGAGAAGATCCTTTCTTTTTTTATAATATCCTTATACCACTCCTAATTTAAAAGCACGATGCCTCTCTCTCACACACTATCTCCTCAACCCCCCCTGTGTTTGGTTCGTTTCGTCTACATCGTGTTTCAGTCACCGCCGCGAGTTTCCTAATCACGAATGATAATCATTAGAATTCTATATATATAAATACACTTAAGGTCGTGATCCACGTGCCGCTTCTTCCAGTGCGCGAACTTTTAGCTCACGTTCGCGCTGTTGTCTAAAAAACACTCTTTGTTAGTCGACGGACACCATGAACATTGGTTGTCAAGCATTATTATTCGATATTGCATAATAGTGAATTGCTGTTTCTTTCGTTCAATGTTTATTTGATTAATACTTCAATTTAATATCAAAGGACGAACCTTAAATACTCCTCGTGGTGTGCGACGAGCGACGCGTGCGGAGGGAATCGGTCGCGTTCCATCATCAAGTGACGTTGCAACTGCTCGTGATGCGCTGCCATGTCCGCGTACGGTCTTCCGAGAAGTTCCGCGGGATGAAGAGCCAGGCCTGGGTCACGCGGCATTAAGCCTGGTCGCGGATAATTTGCACCAGCTGCGGCTGTACACAATGGAAAGGAAAACGGTAATGAAACATCGTCGGAGCGTCGAAACGGTTTGGCGTTCGCAGTGTTCACTCGCAACGAGGATAAATCGATTCGACGTTTCGGTAACCGCGATTTTTGCGAGTCGATGAGAGTGTATCAAGCAACAGGGAAATATATTTCAAGTACGAATAGACATGCGTGATAAAGCGTGATATTTCCGTCGGAGGATACGTATTTTCTACTTTCGTTCTCTCTTGACAACTGGATGAACCGAAAAATTTCTCTCTTTTCTTGTGCAAAGTATCGCGTAGTTCTCATTCACGCACGTACCACGCATACAATAAATTACAGTTTGCCGCGATCGTACCTTCACCCAAAAGCCGCGCTCGATGCGTAGCGAGAAAAGCGATAGGAAAATAAAAATAAAAGAAAATACGGCGGTTCGGATAGGAGGAGCTTGAGGAGAGACAATGACGAGACAGGTTCGCCGATAGAAGGAGCGATGATTCGCGAGGGAGCGTACTTTCGAACGTCCTGACCTAAGTTTGTAAGGACCTACCAGGCAGGGGGAATCCAGCTGCAGCCGCAGCCGCTTCCTGCTGTTGCTGAGCCTGTTGCTGGGCCTGCTGCTGTCCCGGATGTAAGTGTAAGTGCGTATGCGCATGCGTATGCGCGTGAGTGTGAGCATGATACTCGGGCGAAATGCCAGCCATCTGCAACCGGACCATCGGGTCAGCAGCTAGAGCCAGTCGCTCGTCCAGCTGGCCGTGGTGATGAGCCGCCACGGGATGGCCAGCTCCTGCACCCGCTGGCCCCCCGCCGGCTGCAGTCGGTATCCCTAAACCCGACAGCGCCTCGATCAAACATACTGATCATCCCAATCGTCCCACTCTCTCTTAATTCTAACCGGCTAACATTCCTTTCCTTTCGTTTCATTTATTTTTATTTGTTATATCGCGACACTCTTTCGTCGAATCATCAATTATTTCCGATCATCTATGAAAATTGTACACGCGAACTGAACCGAATTAAATCATATTAAGTAAAACTAATTAATTTCACGCTCAGTTCACATCGTATATAGATTCCTCTAGCGGAAACAGTCCACCCAATTGTCTTCTTCGGAATATACGCGTCGAGCGGTGACATAAGATAATCGTGGAACGCCGTTTCAACCGAGTGGTCGATACAAGATAATTGGATGTCCTGAGTCTCGGACAAGGAAAACCGCCCCGCGCGTGCAAGAAGAAAGATACGTTTGTTGGTTGGTAGTCGGGGTAGTAGTATAATCGGTCTCGTACAAATTTCAACGTTACCTAGTCTTTCTAAACGTTCCCGTTCCAACTGACTGGGTCCCGGTGGCGCTCCGTAAAGACCGAATTGATGTAGTGCTTGAGGAGGTCCTGAAGGTCCCGGTGCAAGTCCAGCTGCAGCGTAACGACGATGTATCTCGAGCCAATGGGGGTCTACTGGCGCAGGCATCGGCCTCGGCGTCCCCTTCAGAAGTTCCTCTTTCAACCGATCGTTCAGCTCTCGCTCGCGCAGCTCCCGAATCTCCCGTTCCCTCTTCTCGCGCTCCAAATGCTCCAACTCCAAGCGTTCTCGAGCGGTCGGCGTGTACATGTAATGCAACATCGGATCGGGCGGTGGCGCGGGATGCCTAGCCGGCGAGAACGCGGCATGTGGTCGAGCGTACTCGGACAGCTGCCTTAGAGCCGGCGTATCGGTGTAGGATCCCGGTCTCGCGGCATACCTATCGTAAGGTGATACGACGGGCTCGAGAGGACCCCTGCTGGGAGGCTTGCACGCTTCCGGTTGTTTCTCCGGAGTGGTCATTTTCCTGGCTTGCTGGGCCGCCGCGGCGGCTCTGTCGCGTTCTTCCCGCTCCCTTTCCGCCTGTTTCCTCGACCTCTCCTCCCGTTTCCTGGCCAGCTTCGAGTCCGGGACGGGTTTAAACATCAGATCCGTTCTGGTGCAAGAGTTGTTCTCGCCGCGATTCCAGTGTCGCAAAAAGATAGCGGACTGAGACCTGTGACACTCGGAATCCTCGATTCTTGGCTCCGGGGATGGACCCCGAGGGCTCGGTGTCTCCTCCTGCTCCTGTTCCACCAGATCAGGTTCTATTTTCGGTTCCGCGGCTATCGAAGGCTGCACCTGCTGCTGCTGCTGCTGCTGTTGAGGCTGCCTGTGGCCGTGATGATGCGAACTGCTCGATGTGAGACACGTGGCCGAAACCAGCGACGGCTTGCGTTGAGTATTGTGCGAGCTGTGCTGCGAGGACGAGTGACTGTGAGAGCTGTGGGAAGATATGGTCAGCAGCTTGTCGTGATGCAATGCCGTAGCCTGATGCATCGTCGAGGAGTGATGATGCGTCGCGATCAGATTCTCGCCTTCCTCTCGTGTGGTCACGCTGGTGCTAGTGCTCGAATGATGCGCCGTCATCATCGTCGTACTCTCTTGGCTTCTCGATTGCGGAGACGGTGGTGGTATTGCGTGAGGGACCGGGCCATACGGATACGGTGGAAACGAGGGATACGCTCCGACGGGAGCGTAGCCGGGATAAGCGTGAGGGTGGTACGGATGCATCGCGGTGAATAACGAATGATGCATCAACGGATGGTGCGGATGGAACGGATGAGCCATGTGAGGGCTCGGTTGCTGAGCCGGATGCATCACCGGCTGGGGAATGGACGTGGGAGGCGGCGGAAGCGTCGGCGTCGGAGACGCGGCGACAGATTGTATCTGAGCCACCGGCTGGTTGCTCGGTATAGAATGTTTGCTCGGCGTCGGTGGTTTGCTCGAGCTATCCGGGTCTTTCTTGATGTTCTCCAAGCTCGGACCAGGAAAACCGGATTGAAAACCAGGAACTTTCACCTCTTTCAAACTCTGAAGCGGATCCGGTTCGGGAGGGATGATCTCTTGCTTGATTTTCAAGTTTTGTGGCTCCATCGGCGGTGTGCCAGCTAGATTATACATGGAACTTGGCTTCTCCATGGGTAAAATTCCGCTGGGTTGAATCGGTTGGATAGGTTGAAACAGATTGTTCGATTCGTTCCTCTCGCTGGGCTCGCTACTGTTCTCCGATCGTTCGGCTATCCTTTCCGGTATTCTGCCGTCCCTCGTTCTTTCCGGAGGTAGTCTGTCGTCCGACATTCGCTCGGACATTCTATTCTCGGAGGACATGACTGTTAAACCGAGCGGTTGCGGGGAACTCGGCATCTGAGGCATCTGCTGGGTCATGTTTGTCGGTATACTTTGAGAAATATTCAAGTTCAACGGTGGTCCCGGTATGCTTTGGGGAATATTCTGCGCGCTCGACAGATTTTCACCGTGCGCGCGAATATTCTGCGTTGGTCCCATGTTTGGCGCGTTCGACATGTTCTGCGGCATACTCGGAGGCATTTGTATGGTCTGCGATAAGTTCTGAGGCACGTTTTGAACTGGAGGAACGTTCGATCCGTACTGCATGTTCAGCGGCAACCCTTGGTGTTGATGTGTCGGAGATACCATCTGAGAATTTTGCATACTCTGCGACCCGGACGTAGGGCAGATACCACTGTTTTGCATCGACTGAGAGAGATTTCGTGGCACGTTCATATCGTTCAACGACTGCGACGTGGTCAAGTTCAACTGTTGCTGTTGTTGCTGCTGTTGTTGCTGTGGGTCAGGCTCCTTCGTGTCCTCGTTCGACATAGCTGGAGACATAGCTTGTTCTATCGGCATTATTGGTTCCAACTTTAATGGCTGATTCATAGTTACAGGAACATCTTCTATTTGATCCTTGGTTTCCACCGATTCCTCCAGCAAAGTCGGTTTCTTATCCAACGTGTGAATAACGGGAACGGAGATCGGCAAGGTTTGTATCGGTGTCGGCACGGGCGTGGAGATTGGCGTGGGTTCCGAAGCCTCTTCCGGCGTAGTCACAGTCGGGCTCGCGGGCTCTTCGTTCGGCACCGCGACTGGAGTCGGTTGATTCTCGTTCGTATCACCTTCCCCTTCCCGCTCAGGTTCGTCCATGAGAGAGTTACTGTCGGTCGTAGACTCCGAGGGACTCTCGGGGCGTTCACCGTGACGTTTACGCTTCTGGGACTCCTTGTCCTCGTCGACTTCGTCTGTCTGCGGTCGCTTCTGACCTTTCTTCGGCGTTTCCGATTTACCGGAAGACTTCTTTTTGGTCTTGTCCGGTGTCTGTTGATGTTGGTTCTGCTGCTGCTGCTGCTGCTGCTGCTGGTGTTGATGCTGTTGCTGCTTCTCTTGATCTGGTGTGTCCGTTCCACCTGTACGTCGTGGTCTCGCGGGTCTAGGCGTTTCCTTGGCCTTGTTTCTTGTACGCATTCTCCCTGGGCTATCTGGCGATTCCGCGGGCACAGGCCGGAATAGATAAGGCGGCGCTGGCGGAAGTTCTCCGGTCTTCTTCAAATGCGTTCTGCATTCCGTACAGAGCAACAACCTGTCCTTGCCGGCTACTTGATAATCCTTCGAGTTGGTTGAGAAACAATGCTGACACGAGTGAGTAGCACCGTTCGTGTTCGTATCCCTGGAATCGCTGTCCTCCTCCGAGTTATCGTCCTCCGTTACGGAACTGATTTCACCACCGGGATTATTGCTGGCCGGCGTACCGACCGGCACAGTCTCCGGCTCCGAGATCGGCTCTTTCGGATTGACGCTGGCCGGTGGAGTGCTCTCTTTCGGCGGGATTGGAACTTCCTCCTTCGGGGTACCGGCGCGCGAGTTACGCGTGTTGCGTATCCTCCTGAGGGAACCTTGTCGCCTTCTACGATGTGGCCGATTGTTATTCGCTCCCGGTGTCTTCTTCCATAAATAATAGAACTCCACCAATTCCGGCTAAAAGAAGGAAAAGAAAGTTGTGGGCGATTTTATTCGATCGGTGTGGCGGATCATCGGTTTAGCATTTATCGTTACCGTGTCTTTATGAGGTAACAGATCCTTTCTGATTCTCGAGAAATTCTTTCCAAACTGGCGGAGTCCTTTGACGAACCGTTTCTATCACAAGACCGATCCTCATTAACCGCGTTTACTTGATTGCTGAAGAAGATTTCCCCCTTCCTTCTACTTACAGTTTCCTCCTCGGACCATTTTTTATCAATGCCTTTGGGTACGGGACACTTAACCAGGGCCTGCAAAGCTCTTCCTGGGTCATAGCCAGAGTCATGCAGGATGTCCAAAGCATTGATAGTCGTGTCGTCACGGGATGCAGCCACGCAACCGTCATCCGGGGATCCTCCATCACACATACCGGCGAACGCAGCCATCGAGCGAGCTGCCCTCAAGTACATCAGAAGGTCCCCGTCCAATGCCATGGCTGGAATCCATCTTAGCTCCTCGCGTTCTTTAGAAAACTCTGGATCAGGAAGCAGCTCTCCGGGAGGTATACCCGGCCGATACTCAGGCAAACGGGCCTGACAAGAAACCAATTCCTGTACCCAAACATTCCGGATTGTGCGCGGTTAGCACCAATGCCAAAAAGCGAGTTAGTCAGGTACGCACCTATACTCCGGCTTGCTTTCTCTATATGTATACACGAGCCGATATAATTTTTTTCCATTCTGTTCCCGTTTTGTTACGATACTGGTACGAGAAGCAGCGTGAGTACTTTTCTTTTACATTCTTTTCTTTACACAAACTAATGATCATAAACATATACAGGTAGCATGAGAAACCAGACGATTACGAAACAGTGATGTATCGAGAGTGCGAAGATGACACTTGCAGCGTTTAGTCGTGTTTAATCATAATTAATGTTACGAGTTAATATTGCACGGAAAACAGAAAAAAGCACATTCACGGTTGATCGTTATCGATGAATGAAAAACAATTATCTGACGAACAAATATTTGTAAGTCCAGCATCATAGATGGTTCAAGTAACCAATGGGTTATTAGATAGATGGTAAAATGATCGAACAACTCCACCGTGACCGAAAACCACTAACAGTATAAAGTTACATCCAAACGCTTATACAATATTGTCCTGCCAAAATGCTTAATCTCATAATAACTTTCATCATATTTAGGGTCGCTCATCGATAACAGTAATCCGAGGTATAGTACTTGAGTGTTGGGCTGTACTGTTAATCAAGTAAAATATTATCATTACCAGTTAAAGAATAACTATCATTGTTATTTGAACCATCGACGTACAATACAGCTGTACAAAATAGGTAACAGACAAGGTATTCGTGCCATTTGATGTTCGTTTAAATACAAAATGGACATTGTACACGATTTATATGAAATCTCAGAGAACGTGAATTCAAGCAATAAGAGCACAGGTATTTCGATGAATCCGTAGCTAAGTACACTCCTCATGCACGTTCTGATAACTACACTGAACGACATTACAGTTTTTAAATGAAGGGAAGTAATACTGCTCAAGTATACCCTCGTTTGTCTCGAAACATGAATAACTATTCTACTCTACGTATAATATGCGCGTTGTTAACAGTACAGTTTCAAACATCTTTGCTCTGTACAAAGTTGCTTAAAACCTAAGGTGGGAAAAATGAGGTATTGTGAAAAGTATGATGTCACAATCATCCTCTGTACACATTTCGTCGATGAACAACTATGGCCTTACCGATAAGTTTACTTAGATGCACGTTCGAGGGGAACAAGCCTTGAGTTAGGTACATTGTGCGAATATAGCTAAGTAGCAAAATAATTTTGCAAGGTGTATGGCAAACCTGGTGGGAAGGGCCAACCCGAATCTCGCCCTGGGTGCCGGCAGACATCTCCTCCTCCTCCGAAGCTCCACCGTCTTTCTCCAGCGTTTCGAGTGGCTTCTATCTTGGATTTTCAGTAAATTCCTATCATCCACCCCCTGAACTATATAGGTCATTCTATCAGTATATTTATAATTACTTTTCTAAGAAAACGTACTACTAACATGCTTTCTTTTGTACTTTTACTTTCACTCTTAATTTATTCAACGACCCTTTCTTCCATTATGATGTCAGTTATTATGACATTATACTTCTTTATTTCAATGTATTTGGGATAATACTCAAGTACTTTTGTTGTCGCTTACGACCTAACATACGTACATATCTTCAGTTACTTCAGTCTCAAGTCACAGTTTACCAATTTTTTCAGGAATAAAATTAACATACTTAATTATTATAAATAGCACGATGAATTATAATTACTAAAATTAGCAATTATGAAACTATACTGATCAAGACTTTAACCAGGCAAAAAGTTTTGTAAAGTAACAACTAAGATTAACGATGTACATATCTCCTATACGTATAAATGTAAGAAAATGCAGAAAATAGTGAATTTCGCTATTTTACATAATCGTTCGAAAAGTAAAAAATCTATTTTCGATCTAGCACGAAATTTCTTGTTAATCGTCAATTGAATGCTCGTGAGATAACCCATCTCACCGTCCTACACGAAAAACGTATATTTCTACTTTCTTTAAGTGGTCTTGAGTCACGGTGAAAGCGGTAATCGGCACAAATTCGAGTCTTACTTTATAAATTGTGATCGCTTTATCGTTTATCGTAACTCGTAACGTTGAAGATTTAGCTAAATAACGGTGAGCATCGTCGCGGAGACGAAAATCTCGATTGACTCATCGATGTGCGACGCGAACGATACGCGGGCAGGGAAAAAAGCCAGCTATTTACACAATTTCGTCATGTACGCAGGAAACGAGGAAGGAAACGGTCCGCGTATACGACGTATCGGTCGGCAAGTCGATTCGATCGTTAATTATCCCGAAGGATCCGTTCGCTCGGATTTCTCACCCGTTCGAGCCTCGCCTTGAATTGTCTCCATCACGAGCCATTCGAATAACGTGGAAAGCCATAAAATTTCAAGGTAAACTCACCCGCGATAGCCAGATAATGTTTCAGCGATGTGCTGCTCGCATTGTTTCATCCGACGCGACCCGCTCTTCCACGAGCACTTGTTACGCACGAACTAGCCGTTATGCACTTACGACGAAACGAGCAACAGAGATCGAACGATTCACTATCAATTAACCATTGGAGATTTATGGCAGACGGAGATATCTCACACAAATCAGTAGCCACAACACCCAAATGACCCAAACGCAGCCATCTTGTACTGCGTTTTGTTTCGTTTTTCTTCTGTGGGGGTGCGTTCCGATTCCACACGTTTCCACCTTCGCTTTTACCGACGATCTTCACAAGCTTCGAACGTCGATGCGAATCAAATATCGATACAATTATACGACACAATGATGACACGCTCTTGTACTATCAATGTAGAACAAAAATGATTTTTATATAATTCTTTTCATAAACGATCCTTCGGCATCATCTTCCTATAATATTCCTTCTTACTATCATACAGTTCGTGGAACACGGCGCCCGACGAAGAATTTATACACAGACGAGATGTAACGTAGTTTTATATATATATATATATATATATATGCAATGTATCTACACCTACTATATAGGTACTTAAGTAGGTGTAGATACATTGCATGTATAAGTCACAGGACTGTCAACATTCAATGGGTTAGACAAAGTTAAAGTGCAACTTTCTGTTATGACTACATAGCGGCTTCGTGCGATTAAATCCATA
>NW_017172225.1:297908-357140 GCF_001652005.2 Ceratina calcarata | reverse complement strand
TCTTTTTATTGTCTATACTGTATATACTACAGTATGCTCCTCTTCTTCCTAAAACTTCCAATTAATTTTCGACGATTAATTGAACTTTACACGCTTTACACCACTTCGATCACCACGATCACCACTCACACGAATTTAAAAGGCAACCGACTTTTTATAACCTCGAATCTTTATGAAACGTGGTCTTTCTTTTCGCGCCAAATTCTGGTTGACACTCTATACGCATGTGTAGTGCTGTCACTAGCGCCTCCTACCATTGGTTAACTAACTAAGCATTACACCGACAGTAGCACGAATGTGGTAGTGCTCACGGACATATTTTAAAGATGTGGTTGTGATGTTTAGTTCGTGAACCATTGGTACGAGGCGCTACAAACTTTGCTTCAACTCGCCCCACTTAGGTTTGCCCCCCCAGGGTGTAGATACATTGCATGTATAAGTCACAGGACTGTCAACATTCAATGGGTTAGACAAAGTTAAAGTGCAACTTTCTGTTATGACTACATAGCGGCTTCGTGCGATTAAATCCATAATGTCGTGCAATATTTGTCAAAAAAAGTTTTCATTTTTCACGAAAGAAGTAAGTTCGATCTTCGGCTCGATGTAAAAGATTCGCGTTGGGTTATACCCTGGTTATCGTCCGTCGCAGTGTTCTAACGCTGACGTCTCATTTCGCGTTCTCAGATTCCCAAGCGAGTCTATTCGAATTGATCTTTATTTCTGTCATCACTTCATTTTTTTGTTGTACCATTTAGGTTGCTTGCCCGGGCTGCGGTTTTGCGTACTGCGGTAAGTGCCTCAAATATAAATGTGATATTCCAGGTAAAGGAGTAAAAAAGGTCTGCGGACGTTGTTCCAATAAACAGCGTAACGATTCCGGTGCGAACAGATCCGATTTGACTAACGAAATGTCCGAGGAACGAGAGGAACCGATGGCTCCCGTGGACATCACCAAAAAGTATTCCCATTTGCGCTCTCCTAGCTATCACGCTGATGAAACGCGATATAAATTGGTTTCGTTTTTTGTATGCAGACTAGATTTACTGGAGAACCCGGCGAAGCCTCCTATCGTGATGTATGAGCACACCAATCGATGGGACAAATTTAAGAAAGGTCTGGAGCCGGCCGATCAGGAGATAGTCGATAGATTACGAAAATTAAAGGAAGAGGACAAAAACGCGGCTTTGAGCGTAGACGAAATTAAAAGGAGATTAGCATTGTTGAAAGACGAAGATCCAGATGCTAGTCACAACAAAATAAACGTATTTTAATTGAAACTGTATTTTCGAAGGTATACTATTCGTAGTTTTAGGAGTATATATATATATTATACACGTTCCAGATAAATCACGTCGATACGAGAACGGACCAACAAAAAACGGATGATTTGATAAAGGAATATTTGGAGCAACTGGAATTAACGTCGAGTACCAGTTCGATCGATGAGATCCAAGCGAGACTTAGATCTCTTCAAGGTATCAGCGATGAGTCCAGGAGACGCTCGTCGAACGACGTCGACGACGATGAAGGACAAATAACGAAAAGGTTAATAGCAAAAGCATTGGTGGAGGCAGAATTGGAAAAGAAGTACGAAGAGGACGAAGTCGAGAAAATGGAAGTGGAAGTACGTTCATGAAATGAGAGCTACGCTACTACGCGAACTAAATTCTAATGAAAATTGATCCGGTAGGAAAGGCCAGATATGGACGACGATAAGCCTAGCTGTGTGATGTGCGATCAAACGGAAAATTTAGAACGTTGTTTAGGCTGCCACGGGGATCTTTATTGCGCCATATGCTTCGAAGACAATCACGATGATTTTGAGATGCATAAACACAAGAAAGAACCGGCATAAACCACGATCTTACCGCGATATTATATATCTGAACACGCGTAGGCCGTACCAGATTCGCTGCACGAATATTTGCTACGTACAATAATTTTGTTACGAATAGCGTCATTTGTAATTATTTTCTATCGAAGTTACCGATAAGTGCATTCCTCGTAATGTACACGGACGATGCGAACTTTTATTAATAACGTGAACTAGTATTTAACAAGGGCACGAAGCTGATTTCGGTTGCGATCAGAGCAAACTTGTTTTTTATTTGCTTAGTTCCTCTTCGCGTAATCTATGCTCTGTGTATAATATATGCGTTACAATGAAAATTAGCTCCATTCATTTTATAGACAAAATACGTGGTCCTCACCAAATTTTTATACTTTCCGCTTCCTGTCTGTGTACAAAATAAAGAATAAATGGATGAATTTGTAGTTAGTAATTTCGAATTCCAGACAGCACGTTAGCATCATTTTCCCGGGTTAAATGCCGGACAGAATTCCTTTGGATCGGTTCGATAAACGACATCATAGAATGTCGCTCAGATTTTCCGAATGGTAGTACGCGTTACAATCGCGTCGCAAAAAAACGTCCGCTTCTCGAAGTCTAAGTAGCTGTGGCTATTTTCGGAAGACTCGTACGCGTTCGAGCTGTGCCAACTTTTCGACCGCGTACTATCCGTTGCCTAGAGAAGAAAGAGTTTACTCTTCCACCTTTTTCTGCTTCTGTCTCTTGTTAATACCCGGAATTTCCATCGCATCGTTTTACCTTCCACGCATTTCCTTTTTCATCTCACCTTGTTGCTGTATAGTCCTTTTGCGAAATGTTTTCTCGCGCGTGAGGAACAGAAGCCAGACGTTTATTCCTTTCCATTCCTCGTTAAATAAATAACTTGCAGAGATGGTCGAATTACTAGTGGGTACGATTTAAATAGTGGAGAGTCTGTATTTTTTTTTCTTAATTGAACGAGTTTGTTCATAAAATAATTATTTTTACTCGTTTATACAACGTTCTATCGATAGTTTTTTCATTTATTTTTAATCGTACACACATCTCTGTTCGCTCATTTATTCTTTCATGCACGCACGCGCGCTCGCACGCGTGCACACACGTACGCACAGTCGAGAAGTAATACAAAACTTACGTCTGAGAAAACACACGATCTTTACGTAAACGAGACACATCGTACAGGAAAGGAGAATAAAACAAAAGAGAAAATACGGAGAATGACGATGAGTTCCACCCTGCAGAAGGAACCCTAAAATAGTGCGTCCCATATTTCGTTACCATTTGTCTGTCCTCGAAGCGAGCAACGAGAAAATTTGATAACTTCTGTCAAGAACTGTTTAATTTCAGTTTAGGGCGATGTTAGACAAGATGCATCATTTCTCTTTCTCTTACGAGACGACCACATACGATCCTAATTACGTACACACGAGGTTCGTATGCACCACACTCAAGTCGTCGGTGACTACATAGTTGTTGGAGAAAGAAAGTCGATTTGCAAAAATTCACAGATATGATTCTTATTGGAAAATATAAGCTGTAAAAATAAATTTTTTATCTTACAGTAATTTGAAACCTTTTCCAGAAAAGAGGAAGGTCAACCTGCAAATTCTTAGAGGGAACGCTCTCATCGTTCATTACATACGTGTAAAAATCTGTGAATTCTTGAACTATTATCTTTTAGCAGTTTATTCCACAAGAGCACGGTGAAATCGTGCACGAATTGTTCAACAAATCGGCCTAATAAATTATAAATAATTAATAACGTTAAGATTTGTTCCATCATCCGGCAGGCCATGCGGAGTAATACTAAGCATAGAGAAGGCGCGTTTGTGAACGTAGAAACATCACCAACATCGTTCGATGCACTTAGATAAAAATTCTCGCGATCATATTACAATTCCAAGTAATGTAATTAAAAAACTGACGTGAACTACTTAGTTAAGTATAAGAACTTTCTTATACCTCTTATGAACCACATTGTCTCTTTCGATCGTCATCGATACCGTTTTCTCCTCCTTTTGTCCACGCGTTCCATTAGAATCGAAAGAATCAAAATAAATTATCCGATAAATGAAAAATGTTATTACTCGAAAAAGGAAAGAACAATCGCCGAGGTAAATCGATGGTCTTCCATGTCGAGATCATTTTACACTATCTACAGAAACAATCGCGAAGTATATGCGATACGGTAATTTCAAGAGAACGAAACACACGGAAAAGGGAAAAAAGACAAAAACGCAAGTTGCGCGATCGTTCGAAACAAGTCGATCCACGACTCCGTATCGACTGGCACCAAAAACGAACAAGCTCGAGAGAATGGAGGAGACTATGGCTGAGAAGGACCTTCTTCCGTTCATGTTTTCGAAACTTCGAACTCCTTTTTTAAATAACGATTCCCATCTTGACTAGCAAAGGCCAGGAAGAAGGCTATACGAAGAGACGTCTCAGTGCGAATAATAACAAATCGTGCGAACACACTCCGGTGTTCTATTCCAGCTTTTATTTTACTTCGTATTCGCCTCGGCATTATCTGGTGCCGGTAACGGTATCGGCGTGTCTGAAACCGGCGTCTGCTTTTTCGTCTTCTTTCCTTTCTTCGGTGATTTGGACGTTTTCGACGATTTCGACGACTGTTTCACCTCGCTGCTGTCCACATCCATTTTCTCTTCTGTTTTCTGGGTATCCTCGACTTTTTCTGGTTTTGCTTCAGCCTCCGTTTCACTGCTAACATTCTCCGGCTTGATCTCCTCGAAAACGTTCTTCACTTTTTCCGAATTTCCCCCTTCGGAGGTAAGCTCCTCTTTCTTCTCAGCGTTCTCTTTTTCTTCCGTAAGATTCGTCTGCTCCGAGCTCTGCTCCGACGAATCTGCTATCGACGAAGTCGCCGGTGTCGTGCCCGTGTCCATCGGTTCTTCCTGCTGTCGTCGCTCGGTATCCTCCGTCGCTTTCTCCGCGGAAGACTGTTCGCTCTCTTCAGACGGTTTCGTCGGAGAAGACGGACCAGGCGGTAATGGTATAGCTTCCTTGTTTTGTCCATCAGATTTTTGATCAATGTCCATTACCTCCGGCCTTGCTTCTTCCTCTGTTTTACTCTTCTCCTCCTGATCTTCGCACCTTGCTTGCTCTTCCATCGACGTCTGTCGCGAAACAAGTGGCGCTTTTGATTCCAACAAACTAATCGTTTCTTGAATAGTCCTTATCGCGTTTTTACGCGCTTGTCGGACGTTCTCCCTCCCCTCAGTCTCAATATCGTCTAATTTGATCAGCTCTCTGGTAAGCATCTCGTCCAGGTAAATGTACTGTTTGTCCGTCCTTGAGTTCCCAGTGTACTGGTTGACCTGTTCGGCTAGCGAGTCGACTTCTTTCTGCACGAGAGCCACCCTCTCCAAAGGATCTTTCGGGAGAGTAGGTTTAGGTTTCGGTGGTGCAGCCTCTTGTTGCTCGGCTTGTTTCTGCTCGGGTTTCTGCCATTGTTGCTTCGGCTGTTCGTCATGTTGCTGAGTTTGCTTAGGCTGCTGTCGCGGCTGCTCGTAATGCTGTTGCTGCTGCTTTCTGGGAGGATTCTCGAACGTGCTGGACGCCGGATAAAAAGAATCTTGAAAATGCGGAGGCCACTGATGGTGCCGCCCGCCGAAACGCGAACCGAAAGATGAATCGTGCCGTGGGAAATGTGGCGGTGTACTGAATTGTGTCGGCGACGGTTCCCTTCGGAAGTAGGGAGCCTCTTCAGCGAAACTCCTCGGGAGTACAGGCTCGTCCCTACCTTCGACAAAAATTGGAATATGTCTAACATTGCTTTGCTGCTGAGGTTTCTGTTGTTGCTGCGACGGCGGCTGCTGCTGCTGTGGTGGTGGTTGATTGTGCTGTGGCGTAATATCTATCCTCGAAACGTATCTTTGTCCTTGCTGTGGCTGCGTCTGATCTTGCTGTTGCTGAGGTTGCTGCTGATTATCAGATTGTCTGTTCTCCGGCGGAGCGGACATTGAACGCTGGTTGCGATTTCCTTTGTCTGGATTCTCCATATTGTGACGGTGCTGACCTATGTCCACTGTGTTTCGTAATCCGTATTGAGGTATCTTCCTGTTCCTATTTTGTTCCTCTCTTTCTTGTTGATTCCGATTATCCGGTTCTTCGTAAGAGCTACCGGCGCTGCTACCACTCGCCTGACTCTTCGCGTCTTCGTCACCGTGACTTTGCTGCTGCTGTTGACCGTTGTCGTTGCTACTGTAGTTATCGTTGGCACGATTACGATTGCGGAACGAACCGTGAAAAGGCACGTCGCCCCAAGGTGGACCCAACAAGTGTTCGGCGAGTTCCGGATGACGGGCAGCTAGATCGTCCAGATGAGCGCGTATATCGCTTCGTCGACCGAAATTGTCGTCGTCAAACGGGAATGCCTGAACAAAAAGAAAGCAGAAGCGGTCAGAAAGCCATTTCACATTTTTACTTTTATAGACGGTAAGCTATGGAACATTTAGAAATCACGTTAGGCGATCTAATTGCACGTAATACCATAATTAGTAGTAATTAAATCCTGAACAAAAATTTTTGCTCTATATAAACTAGAATAACAACGACCTAACACGATTTGCAATACGCAGAAAGCATTAACGTAATTATAATAATACTAATATCATAAGCGTGTAAAAATTAAGGGAAGGAAAGCAAGGAAAGTCATGGTCACCCATAAAAATGCAAACTGGGTGAATGTCAGGCGCCGGCTCGCGATACCTATATAAATACATAGCATACATATAAGTACAAACGAGCAACTGTGTCATGGCCTTTGAATCGAGCTCACGGTAGACACTCGTTTTATGGTTACTCAGGTATTTCCTGCTTTCGTCGATGAGCACTGTGTTAGGATCCACTTTTATTTCCTTTTTAAGTAATCTATCAGAATCAACAGTACGCATTGTCTCTGTCCATTTCCAAGAATCTGACGTAAAGATGTATAGCGGAAGCAGATCGCACGGTTACTTAAGTTAAACAACAAGGATTCCTATCTTCTTTTTCTACCATTCTTCGTATAGAAGATAGATAACGCCCACGCGACGTATGTCACGACGAGACGTCGTTTCGTTGCGAGTATTACCAATGAAACCGGTTTCTTTTTTTGCGCGAAAAGGAGCAACCGATTAGGTCACAGGTAAAAATACTATTATCGACTCTTCCTCTAAAGATTCTAAATCTACGGGCTAGCGAAAGTTGCAGCGCCTAAACTCTTAAATCGATTAGTATAATTGGTCAACCGGTCTTTTGTTTTAGATTTTGTGGAATATTATTTACATAATTAGAATAGAATGCAAACGAAGACCGTTTAAGGGTCGTAGGATCTTCAAGCGGTCCTAATACGGGAACAAGAGGAAATGAAACGACGCATCCGTGACATTTCTCGTTCTTTTTCTGCTGTCTCTCTCTCTCTCTCTCTCTCTCTCTCTCTCTCTCTCTCTCTCTCTCTCATTCACGCACGAAATCTATCGACTTTTATATATCTCTTTACTGTGTCCTCGACGGACAGAGAAGGAGAGCGGGAGAGAGAGAAAATGTTACCAAGAGAATCGTCTCACGTAGCTTATTATTAGCGCCGACATGCTTGTGTTTTGGAAGAATGGGACCACGTTTGTTCTATTAAGATTAGTTTCTTATAAGCGATACGGCAAATTATAAGGTGTACAATAGTAAAATACATAGCGGAGAGAGATGATAAAATATTGGCGAAAGAAACACGCGTCACATTCTATTTCTAACTTCCTCGCGATTGAGAAGGTCGAAACTAAAAGTTGTACGCGCAAGAATCGGAAGAAGAGCCCGTTTCACTACCTCTTTTTCCTTGTTGCACGATGGAAACGTTAGTATTCACGACAACGGTGTCTCAGAATGGGCGAAAACTGTTTGTTATATGCAATATTGCTGAAGGATCGCCGGTTAAAACTGAAACACGTGTTGAAAATGAAAAATCGATGATAACTCGGAAAGAACTAGAACGCACGAGGACGTGTGTACCTTGAATATATGCTTGTCCGAGTCTCGAACGGTCTAGAAACGTTTTGGCTAATATGTCAGTGTCGTCATATGTCAAGTATATTCGCGGTAAACGTGATCCGAAACGATTAATTAACATCGATCCTACTCGCTTTACTACCGGTTGAAAGTTGGATCGGCGAAGATAGATGGTGCACGCACTGCGCGTTCCCGTCGAGCCGCTGTTCCTCGTTCGTGACATATTTCAAATCAGGATTTCGAGATATAACCCACGTTTTGTTTGGATGGGGAATGGGGAGAAAAATTACACCACTTACGGGGAACGGACGGTCCAAATCGATCGGGTCTCCGAATTCGGATGCTTTGTCCACGACGACAGGCGAATCCATTTTGCGGACCCTCTCTTATCCGTTCCAGATTTCGAATACGTGGTGTTCCTTATTTCTCTTTTAAATCCTTTATTTCTCTCGAAAAACTCGGAACGTTTTAATTGGCCGGCGTTTCGTACACTAGGTTTAGTTCGTGCCTCTTCGCAGTTATACTTTGCTTGCTCTGCAGGTTAGGTACTTTTTTGGTATGTTTCAAGGTATCAGCCAAGAAGCTCACTAAACAACAGTGCCGACGTGTTAACAAAAAAAAGGCATAACGAAAATGTAACGTCTTATCTGCAACACACTTTCGTCCCCTGGTGTTTAAGGATTCTGGGTGAAAATTACCGAGAGAGCAACGCGTTTCCTCGCCCCTTCAGTATCCTCTCGACTAGCAAGTATCCCCGCGGTCTTCTTCCCTTATTTCGTCACTCGCACCACGTGTCGTGCACTCACGAATCCGGAAGGGAACGTGCTTCTCTTTTAGAGGAAATCGTAAATAGCAAACGCGATTCACCGTACTTCTTTCCAGTCAGTCGATAGCGAAACTGTCAGTGCGCTTAAATATATTTGTCGCGTGGGCTGTGTAGAGGACTGAGAACCAGGTGACCGCCAACCCGAATATACCCGAAGCAATGCGGGAACGACCGAAGGAATGCACTAGATGCTGCTAGAATGTTCCTCTCTCGTTGCCGCTTTCGTTCGAGATCTTCGAAACTTCGTGCAAGGAAAAACGAATTCAAATCTTCTGACAACCAGTAACGTTACGATCGATAATACGTCGTAGCTCATTACAATGTTAATCATTAACATACAACAATTTGAAACAGCGTCGAGATCCGAATTATCGAAAATGAAATGAAATGAAAGGAAAGGATCGCGTTTCAGGGGAAAATGCTCGAAACGATTGATACTTAATCTATCCCATGATATCAATTGGTTTCACGTATGAGAAACGCGTCTTTTAGTTACGTAACCATTTTGAACGCGATACCGAAAAATCGAAACGGGGTTGAAATAGCGTTTTAACAAGATTTATTATGAATCATGTCAATCTTAATCGAGCTTCGTAGAATCTCTTCAATTTTTTGTTTTGCGATCAACCTATCGAGCAAGGCTGTACTCCGGACTTGATTACCTATGCCCTTTTATAGTAATCGCGAACTCTCTTTCACGCGTTTGCAGCTGCGGCCTTTTCTGTTTCTAGAACGATTGTTGATCGATGATTCCCTTTCGTGTACGAGGGTGTACAAGGAGGGGCTCGTCATTGAATGTTAGTCGTACAGTCATGGAATTTGGCTCGATACCAAAAATCTATTCGACGAGAAATAGATATATATATGCACATCGAATAACCAGATTACCGTTCGTACAGGCCACGCGATAAGACCTTGCTAATCCTGACCTAACTTTATTCTTAGGACGATTATCGGTCGGGATATAAATCTAAATTCTATGATTCTACTCGAATCGCCTGCTACATTACGATATCTTAAAACTACAAAGATGAATTTAATACGATAACTTCTAAGTAGTATCGTGTTCCAAAGACGACCGAACGTAATATAATACATGCATAATACGGTATAGATCTATGCCAGGTGGTGCTATTGAGATGTAATTAATCAGGAATGGATACCTTCAGATTAAGTCGATGGTTGGACAAAGACCAAGTGCACCAGGTTACAAGTTACAATTTCGGAACCCGATTTTGAGAATCTCGCGAATATCATGCACAAAATTTCTTGTTCCGGATTTTCCTTCCGATGACGAGAAATATTGTAATAATTATCAGATCGACTTACGATAAAATTGGCGCCAAGAACAAGCACGTGCTGCAGCCGTTCACTAATTTAACGGTTCTTTATGCATGCGATGTATTCCTACCTTTTCACGGAGTTGTTTCCCGAGTTGGTAAAAAATGTTCAACACCGTTGAATGTTTACATCGCACTCGACAATAAGCAGGAAACACAAATCACACCTGGTCAAAAATGCCGATTCGCGCGTACTATACGTAACGATTCGAAGATGATTCATTTACGTTCACGTATGCTGTATGAGATTATGTAATCGATTACGATCGATGCATCAACGAACTAGCATCCACGAATTTTATAGAATCCCAATCACCGATAACGCGTATGCACTTAGACGTTAGGAAGAATAAATTAGACGTAGATCTGTACCTATGTATCCTTCTTGTTTCAATCCTGATCATGAGATATCTCGAATTGCACTTGCTTCGAATTAATGGTATACGGTACGCGGTAACTACGATTAACAATCATTTCTTTCACGAGACTCTTAGAGGTTACGCTTTGAATAATCTTCCTGAGAAACGAATCGTGAAACCGACGTTTTTCCACTATGACAACGACTGAAATTCATGTTTTCTATACACAGTTATAACGTGGTTAAAACACGTTTAGGTAGGCCACATTTTATGGAAAGCATCGCCATCTAACGGCAGATCAAAAATATTCATGTATTACAAATCACGCGTCATTGAAACAAAATTACAAAGTTAGAACTGTCTAATCGTAAGATTAAACTAATGTGTTCTGCGCGAAACGAATCTTACTTGCCAATTTAATTCAACAAAAAGATCTGATCATCGAGACGATCTATAAATAATTCTAGTCGTTAGATTCATCGATTTCGTCGATCACTCATTTCAAAACTTCGTTCTCCCGTTCTCGATTTTGCTTCTTGTTCCTCACCGGTCTCGATCGCTCGCACGATCATCGATAATGACGATCGATGATCTACGGTGATCGATAGGGGTACCAGGATCGTACGAAGCCCGAGGAAGTAATCGCCAGCGATCCGACGTATCGTGACGTCACCGACGACTGACATGCCTTTACGTATATACATATACAAGTTCGGCGGAAACAATTCCCGTGTAAATTATCATATAAGTGCATTCTGTTATGCACATTACGATCATTTAATATTCCAGTGATGATCCCGAAGTGATTCCAGTGATGATGGGCCTTGAACCCAATCCGGAAAATTCAATGATAATTGATAAGCGAATTCATGACAGAAGTTATTCTTAGTCCTATGCCATCGTTTATAGCATTGCACTCGCGCTTCTTAGAAAGTATGCAAAAACTTGATCGCACAATTGTAACGTTACACCAGCATTGTCGCAACATACCAAAATCGATTGTCGAGATAAGACACGCGTTATCTAATGTTTATGGTGACGTTTTTAAATACTTCTGTCTACCTAATCATCTCGATATTGATCAACCATGCCCTACGTTCCTTCTGAAAAAATATTAAACGATACGTACAGTTAAGTAAAGAAAAGAACATAAATGAAACAACGATTGTACCTTTGAATATTATTGGTCTGTTCGAAGATGTAGGAACGTTCTCGACGACGACGACGACGACGACGACGACGACGACGAGGGCCGAGACCTCTCAAAATAGCCCTCCCATTGATTCGCTTTCGCCATTCCAGACCGAGAATCGTTCGATATGGAATAATCTGCTGATGCACGAGAATATTTGTGTCGATCGATCGATCGCCACTTTCATTCTCACGCATTGATGAACTCATGTTTCGATAGTCCATAAAAACGTGAATAGAATCGAGAATGGCTCCCCTTCAGAAACGCGTGTCATTTTCGGGCAGTAAATGCCTCTCGGACGTTTGAACGCACATTCGGCAGGCTACTGTATTAAATTCTATGCTAGATGTAAGCAACTTTTCCGGTTAGGATGATACTGCTACTTGATTATTGCGTACTATGCAACTGTCTGCCAAGTGGGCAACTTTATTTACAATCTAAAAAAGATAACGCTGAGTCGTTCGCGACGTTAGTACCTTAATTCTAACAAGTAACCCTCAAGCTGGCTTAGTTATTTCTAATTAATGCTCGGATATCGGTCGAAAATCTATTGAAAGATCGATCGTTTTCTTTATTCTGTATGTGCGGTGTTAGTAAGCGCGATGATTCTTCCAAAACATCGAATAAGGACAATCTCGAATACAGAAATAGGCGAGCTCTGCCGAACTTGTTTACACGAAGGTAAGGTCACTGTTCGAGCCGATGCGATACGAAGATCAAGAATATGTATCCACTCAGGCTCAGGATACGAAAGGAATTAGAAATATCACGGATCATGGAAAAACATTGATCGGCAAGGAACAGCGGGTCATCGATACCAGTTTTTCAACATTTACAGTATAATTTTATTTACGTACGCTCGACGCGAGAACGAATCTACGTAGCCGCGCGCACTCGCATATTTTCCTTCGTATTTTTATACGTTGCTGCGAACTTCGCTGGATTCCGATAGCCGACAAATAAGACAGTTTTTTCGCTCTGAAAATATCGGAATCGCGACAAGAATAACCGTCAAGCACGCAAAACTAAATGTACATGCCGGTGAAACGACGCAGAAATTGGGCCAGTCTATAAATAAAAAATTTTCAACGTTTTTTAACACTGTTTAAATACGTTGTACTTCGTTCGTTGAATGCGTTAACTGCGTTGCCGAGTGGCTTCTTGATAAACTTAAAGGAACCGTCTTTCTACAATCTCTATTTTATATTCAACACGCAGCCGTGAAATAACAATTAGAACGAAACGACTAATAATGTAAATAAGAATGGCGTATACATGATTTGATTCCGCCATTAGAGAAAATAAATGATGATAATAAGAAGGAACGCACCCTCGAAAAGGTAGAATGTCGTTCGAAGGGATCCCGCCCCGATCTGTTGGTGGGTTCGAAGAAGGACTTGCTCTCCTCGTTGAGTTGCTGTTTAATCTCCTCCAGAAGCTCGTCACCGGATTTACCGCGTAGTCTGTCGCCGAATTTTGGCCAGTCGCGAAAATAGAATGACATCCTCGTTCGTCACACACAAACGTTTCATGCACAATCAGTAACGTCCTCGCACTTTATTACCGAGTAGGCACCTCGTAGCGATGCGCGACTACCGAATTTAACTTAGGAAACGTACCCGATTATCGCGATGCGATTCCCGACGCTTTCCTCGTGCGAAGCATTGCGCGTGACTGAAAGCTTACGCGCGAATCCTAGCCAAGAAAATCGAAAGTCTTTCTGGCGCGAGCCACCAACTGACTGGCCCCTATCCGATCGCCAATCAGAAAGCAGGATCGTCACCGATTTATCTCAAACTATCCAAGATTCTTGATGCACGTTCCGATTCCGATGCAACCACGCGACCGTTCACTAAATCTAAATTTAATCGTTTGCTATTTAAGTTTTGTATCTTTTTTTATTTATAAGCCTACACGTCACGCGTGATACTTTCATTATAATTACAACGTGATCGATCGGTCGTTGTTCGACTAGAAGATTTACCTAACGATCTCTAAACGAATAGTTATGTCAAATGTTTTTCTCTCATATTCCCGATTTACCCTTTCGAGTAACAAGTAGTCTTTCTTCGATTGTTATTAAATTCGAGAAATCTAACGTTAACGAAAAAAACAAATGATCTCACGATGCATGTATACCTGAGCATCTATCAAACAAAGTCTATCCTCACGTGGTCTTTTACGTACCGTTTCCAGTTTCTGTACATACATATAACAATAGATCGCATTATGTAAAGTACGATAAATTCTCTTAATTATCGTGTAATTTACGAAGAACACTCTCATAGATTAATTATTAGATTCGCACGTGATAAGAACAGTATTATTTGTAATCTTTTCGATCTCGCTTTAAGAATATTTCTATAACCTCAAACTGAGTTCGAATTCTCGAAGGTACATATACACCTGTATTCTAACGATTGCTGTATTTCGAGAGTATTTCTACTACCTAAACAATCCGTTTACATTATAGGCGATCAACAATATTACCGCAATCGAATTCGAACTACGTTCTAAACATTTTTACGTACTATGTGCGTATATACCGTGCAGCACTTGCGATCGTTTTAAGGATATATTCGTTCGAGATATACTACCACGATGCCTCTGCTCTACCAGTGCATCATATGTGAACACGCGAACAAATCAATCTCGGATCTCCACGATCATCACACGCAAGACCACAATCTGCAAGAGCTGTCACGGACTCTCATCGATCTCCACGGGTTCAAAATTTGGAATGACAAGACCCTCCCGAAGCCCCCGGGATCCTCGCCTCAACGTGATATGAGACCAGTGAGGAGACCATCGGATTCGGGTGATACAAACAATAACGAGAACTTGTACAACGGTTTCATTCCCAGACCTAGAGTATCGAGTAACAGTAATTGTAAAAAACAAAAACAAGTGATTAATTGGCCGAAAGAAAATGAACATGATGAGACAAAATGTGCAATAGACTGCAGCCCATTCATTCCCTGGGAGCGTGAATTGAACAAAAGAGAAGAGATAAACGACGATGAATTTCTCGATAGCGTCGAGAGCCTTTGCTATGATTTGGGCAAAAGAAAACGTAGAGGAAGGAAGAAGAAAGTGAAGATAGAAACGGAAAACAGAAATGAGAATGAGAACGAGAAGAATCTTATGGAGTACATAGAAAATGTTATAGGCGTAAAGCCCGCAGTCGCTGAACAGCCGATGATCAAGATCGAGCCGATGATCAAGATCGAGCCGATGTTCAAGATTGAGCCGAAGTATCAAGAAGAAACTTCGTCCTTGGAAAATAATGAAAATTCCACTAATGTTGATGCCAATGTTATGCCGAAGAGAACGAAAAAGGAAGATACGATTAGAAGCGTTGAGAATACGACTGTACTGGCCGAAACGAACGCTGCTGATAATAGTATTCTACCGACGCAAACGAAAAAGATAGTCGAGGACGTTAGGAATGACGAGAGTAAAACCGACAGAGATAAAAATATTTTAAATAATGAACCGATGTGTAATATTTTTTCATGGAACACTATAATCACCGTGCACGCCGACGAACGCGACACGTATACCGAAGGAAAGAACAGTTATTACGAATTGATGCTACCGAATATCGAAACTTTTCTTTGAACAAATTTATATATTATTTTATGCTTTCATTTTGCAAAACGAAAAGAAATATATATATATACAAAGACTGAATACAGTACAAACTAATCTCTCTTTTTTTACCCTCGTGGAAACAGTTATTTTTACTTTCACTTACGCCTATTCCTTATTCCTAAGACTTAAATTATATTCGTAATGTGCTCAATTAGACATAAAAAAGATTTTTATTTTCTCGTTTTAACAAAAATAGATATTATACATAAACGAGCGTACATAACAATATTATCTGTTATTTTTTTCAATTTTAAACATACGTATTCATTAAATTGTTTTATAATTACCTGCACGAAGAAGAATGCACGATCTATCACCTGTAAGGAATTACATTTTATGTATTGTATCGATCTATATATATTATGTACCTCTTTTTATGCACGGCAAATACAATTATTTTCACAACTAATTATTAGTAACTTGATTCTACGCGATACGTGTATCGGTACATAATATAATGGGATTCGAAATACGAGTATGCGGTAAGTAGATTGCTTACCGACTGTTTATTCTGGCCGGATTAAAATTCATCTGGTTTACACGCATTTAATAAGGTACATTATTCTTAATTAGTAGCAGTCCATCGTGTTCACATCGTTTTTTGTATACATCGTAAGTATATCCTCCACGACCGATTCAAAACTGGTGGTGTAGCTGGTCAACCATCGGTTTTTCTCCTCGATGTAAGCGTAAATGTCTGAATTGAAGATCGTTTGTAAAAACGACTCCCTGGTTACGCAGGAGATGTATCGAAACGTCTTCTGCTCCGACTTTTCCGGTTCACTGTCCATTGTCATCGAGTTTTTATAAATAGATGCTAGCAGGTTCGCATCGTTAGCGTCCACTATCTCCTCAATCACGTTGCTAGAGTCGTTGGTAGTTTTCTCGTTAGTATAACTGCAGCTCTCAACGTTATTACTTAACGTAGGCTCGTATTTGACGTAAGAGGTGTCAAACGTGGCACTGTCTTTAGGCAGAGGTGACACTGGCAGCGGTTCGTTCAGTTTATACTTCAGTAGGAACGTTTTTAACTTGTTGATCAAACGCGCAGACATTTTGCACACCGCGAAATCGCTGTCGTCTTTCAGAGTAACCAACAGAACCTGATGGAACATGGCGTGTTATTACGTAACGTACGAGAAAAAAATGATTTGGGTGAGCGCGCAGGAATCAACTTACTCCCAAACAGTTCTGCTTGGCCAGCTCGTCCAGCGCTTTATTGAGTCTACGTTTTATTTCGGTTTCGTTTAAAGACACTATTTTTCTATGCTCCTTCGAGAACGTCACTTTCGGGAAGTGGTCGTCGAGTACTCCTTGATCAGCCAAGTGTGATTCTATGAAATGCTTCCAGTATTCCAGTGCGTTTTGTTTTACTTCCCAGTCAAGATCCAACACAGCGGCCGTAGCCATTGTCCGTGATATCGTTTCGATAACGTTCTTTCTGAAAACGTCGACTTCGTATCTCGTCGGTGATCTTACTTCAATTTTTACTATAAGTTTTACTTACGGCCACTTGCGATGTACGTATAATTCCTTTATCAGGATTACAGCTTCCTTCCTGACTATAGCTTCACTCTCGCCGTTGAATAGATTTATCGCTACTTCCTGCATTGATAAAAGAACGAAATATATTTCTGCCTAGAGTTACTTTCATCGATAATTATTTGATGAACGTACAGGTAGATTGAACTGTGACAACTTCTTGTCCCACAATTTATTTATTCGAACGGTGCTTGAGATGAAAATCAAAGCGGATGCACGAACATAACGTTCGCTGTCTGTCTTGGCAATTTCGATCGCCAGTGACAAAAAATCGTTGGCCAACAGGAATTCTTGGAACGCTGGATATTCTGCACAAACATTTTCACGTATACGCATCGTTATTACTATTACATTGATTTCTCTCTTTGAGAGTAATTACTCACTATTTTCCGAAATGGTCGCGATAGTGTTTAAAACTTCCAATACGCTGTCCCGAACTTTCCAGGTTATATCGTGCAATCTTCTGTAGAACGTTGGCCCGATCTCGTTCATGTGGTTATCGGTTTCGACCAACAGCACCAGATTAGGTGGCATGAAATTCTGTATCGCTAATTTGCATACTTGCAACGCCTTCACGCATATCTAGATGAAAAAATTCGTTAGTTGAACGGAAGGTGTATTTCGAGATGAAGTTCATACCATAGGCTCTGTTCCTGGATGATTTAAAATCTCTTGGGCCAATGACAAGAGGCATATCGTCTCTACGCATTCTTGCCATTTCAGCTTGAATTTCTCCGTCATAACCGCCAAACCGTTTAAAAGCGACGAGAGTAACATTGGATGATCGACTATCGGGTCGCCTTCCAGCGGATCCTTATACATTACCCTCCTCGGTCCATTGTCCGAGTTTAATGTATCGTTTAAACACTGTTTGGCTGCGTTGCCATCGGGCACGCAATTTTTCAGCACATGGCACAGCACTTGGAATGTAATAACCGCAATCTCCTAATGCGAATTCAAAGTATACGAAATTTATTAAGTGTAACTATAACGTATGTATTTAAAAACTTGTGCACGTACTCTGTCCATGATATTTGTCATCTCCAGAAGTTTATCGATAGACACTTTGGCGATGTGTGATACGCATAAATCGTTCTTAACTATAGCGTCTCGAACGTTGTATGCCAATCTTTGGACAGTCGTGCACGTTACGTCGAACATTTTAGTAATGAACATGTCGAAGATATCGTGTTCTCTGTACGTGTGTTTAATGCACACAGCCAAAGGCACAATCTGTGCACAGGAATAAGAAGAATAACGATCGAACATGAGCCTGTTTCGTACTCGTGAAGTAGAAAACAATAAGTGCTCACCATTATAGTTATGACTTGGAGTTCAAATTTGTGTTCTTCGCCCAATTTGAATTCGTGCAGAGATTGCAACTTTTTCCAGTACACCATTAATATTTTGTTGATTTCCACCACCTCTATCACGTACGTTTTTGAAAGCAGCATCAGAGTTATGAAACTCAGATCCCAGCAGAATTTTTGCGACACATCGGCGTCGACCATCTCCTTTTTCTCTCTGACGGTCCGTTTAAGGGGAACGAACATACAAAGAATCACCAGCTTCCGAATGTGTGGCAAAAGTTTCGTACTGATGCAAGCCTCGAAGAGAGCTTTCGATCTCGTGTCCAAGCTGAGTATTTCCAGACACAATTCGGATATCGTGTTCTCCGAGTTTTCGAATATCGTATTCTCGATGATGCTAGTGAGCAAATCTAACGTAGCGCAGAGTACCTTATTCTGATCCAAATAACTGTCTTCCGATACTCGATACGGTGGAGACTCCAGGGTATTGTTTATCATCGGCGTAGCCATTGTTAGAATGACTTCTTTACAGAAATCGGTGTTCTGTTGTTCTTGCAAAAGTAAATGACACAAGAACTTGTGACTTTCGTGCGTGACATAAAGAGTGTAATTCCCATGAGCGTATTTAACGATATCGGTCCAAACTCCTACGAAACGCACACAGTTCGCTCGTTGGATTTTATTATATTTCACGTGTAAGAGGACAAATATAATGCATACACATGCGTTTCTTACCAGAATCTATAATCCATTGTCTGCCGCTCCTGTGCTTGATCAAGCTGGATAACATTGTAGTATAAGCCATCTTAACAGATATGGGTAAATCGTCTTTATGTAAATTGAAGATGTTACACAGTTTGTTATAAACATCTTGATACTGCCAGTAATGGAACAGCAGCTCGTTACGCGATGCTAGACCCACAAGCTTTAAAGTGAATATGACGATAGGCTGCACGGGAACGTGCTCATGACTCCAAACATCTGTAGCCTTAATTACCCATTTTTGAAATATTTCGCATTTTTCGTAATCGTCAGCATTACCTGAAATCAAATTACTGAGATGATCTAATGTTTTGCTTGGATAAATGTAAAGCTTAACGCAGTGTACGATTGAAATTAAACCAATTTTATCAGATAATTGATATAAAAGACGTAATCGTAATTCAACTATGCGTTATAATATGATGAAGATTGAAAATTCCTTACATTCTTTAATGTTTTCGGAAATATGAGATAATAGAAGATCAAGGGAGGTAGTAGACACGATGTTATAATTAGGTAATAGAAATAGTTCCAAAACTTCGGATAACCTTTTATTATTCTTTAACGATGCCATTATGCTTCAGTGTTAGAAATTTTTATATTTTCTGCGACACACAGTGCTGACTTTTCTTATCTTTTTTCTTTTATTTCTCTTTCATGCTCCTTATGTATGTATATACATTGATTTAGAACGCGTTAACGATTTAACCACCCATCACGTGTACTATTTCTAATGTTCACATATTTACCACGTTTTATATCTCAAAAACCGTGTGTGTAAATAAAAATTTCATTCTTCAAACGATTTACTGCTGATAAGCACCGGATCGTATACGTAAAGCAGCGTTCTCAACAAAGTACTTGTTACTTGTTATTTGTTACTTATTAAGATGTAAATTACGACAATTAGGCTCGTCGCAAAACGCTGCTTAGACAATCGAATCTTTGATGCATCAACTCTTGGATTCTAGAAAATATTTCGTTATACATCTGCGAGCGATACATCGAATTTGAATGAATTCTATTTTACGTATACACAGAATCGGGAATTGTTTCGGGTATCGTATGCGTATATATACGCATTCTCCTCATATTTAACACGTAGTAATTACGTGATTTAAAGTACCATAGTAAATTGTATACGAAATGCATCAAGTGGCTATCGTGCTTCCTTGTATAATTGAGAATCATCGATATTATCGGAATTGATAGCGTTTGGATACACGTACAGATATCATCATCTTCATATTCGAATAATTTAAATATAACCACAATACTGGATCCAGACTGATCCAGACTGTTCTTTTACTAAAGGAGTCTGACGTAGCGACAGAGATTGGATTTTAAACGAATGACATGAATTCATTATTATGAGTTTATCGTTACCATATGCGATGAACTCAGGCTTTTTGTATTACTTATCTTAATAGAAGAAACTGCAGACTCGTATCTTTGATGCTGACATGAAAATTTGACTCGACTAATCGTAAGGTATGTAGATGTATTTAATTAAATTTCATACAATTATGTCAACTTTCACTTATGAGTACAGAAGCTCAAAATTGATGTCCTCTGGTAGTACAAATTGTTGCTTGTTCGTTTTAACATTTTACAAAGTTTATCTTCGTACAATCAGCTACGTACTATGAGTCATTTATCTCCGTGTTTCCGTAAATATGTCTTCCAGTATTTCTTTGTAATAAAAGTTACTGCCCTTCACGATTTTCCTGGATGTTTCTTACATAAAATATTTCAGTAACATGAGTAATGCCGTAATGCTCCGTGCGCTCTTAGATTGAAGGATCGTTTCCGTTCTGCAAATTTGTGTTTTAGGCTCTTATAAATACTTAAAAATGGCATGGACACAGTATCAACGTTTGTTGGCTCTTCTCATGGTCATCACTGGATCGTTTAATACTTTATCCGTAAAGTACGTGCTATGGAATGTACGCGATACAAAGATAATGGGATTGAGAGATGTTCTCAATGCTCGTTCCATTTTTGTTAATGCAGATACGCTGATGAACAAATTGTACGAGGAGAAGATGGCCAGCCTAGACATTTTAATCATCCCTTCATGCAATCTACCTTCATGTTCATCGGTGAAATGATGTGCCTCGTAGTATTCAAAATTCTTCATTATTACTACACTCGAAAAGGCGTAAGTTTCATTCGTCGAAACGATAGGCGAGTCCGGCGATATCTTTATCTTTGATTCAATTACAGGATGGCTCTGTGGATACCCATCCTTTGACCAAAGGATCGCATGTATTCAATCCTTTCCTTCTATTGATTCCTGCCTTGTGCGATACATGTGCTACCTCTGTCATGTACGTTGGTCTGAATATGACATACGCGAGTAGTTTTCAAATGCTCCGTGGTGCTTCTGTTATATTTACGGCTATACTCTCGATGGGTTTCCTGAATAAAAAACTAGGTCGTAGAGAATGGAGCGGTATAGTAATGGTGATACTTGGTTTAGCTCTCGTCGGGGTGAGCGACGCTATCACGGAAGACAAGGACATTAGCAGAAACTCGATTTTAACCGGAGATCTTCTGATCATATGCGCGCAGGTAATGATTCTTCGATCCGGGGTTTCATTCGATGAACAGATTTATTGATTTTATCGTCGTAGGTAATAACTGCGGTTCAAATGGTGGTAGAGGAGAAATTTGTTGCGGGACAGAACATACCAGCGCTTCAAGCAGTCGGTTGGGAAGGTACGTTTTGTATATATTCCGCGTTTCAAGCATAAATAGAAAATATCTCGTATATTTCTTCAGGTGTATTCGGATTTATTTTCATATGCGTGTTAATGGTTCCCCTTAACTTTATACACGCAACACCCCCGTTTGCCGACAATTCACGGGGAACTATGGAGGCTACCGCGGACGCGTTGGTTCAGATCGGGAATAGCGGTCATTTGTTGATGGCGATAGTCGGTTAGTAGACGCCAATATATTTTTTGTCACTGTATATGGAAAAGATTCATGTCTGATGTTCACTCTTGCACGCAGGTATATCGTTTAGCATAGCCTTCTTCAATTTCGCTGGTATAAGCGTCACCAAAGAGATGAGTGCTACCACCAGAATGATATTAGACAGTGTCCGAACGATCGTTATATGGGTCTTTTCTTTAATAGTGCAGGAACAAAAGTTCCAGTATGTACAGGTAAGTTGAACGATGTTTCACGAACTATCCTTTCTCTCTATACATAATATGTTTCAATTTTTTGTTTTTTTAATCCTCAGCTAATCGGTTTCACGATTCTGTTCAGTGGTACCTGTATCTATAACAATATTATTATACCTCAACTTGTACGAAAATGTAGATACCGTCTAGGCCGACACAGACCGCCACCAAATGATCGTGAAAATATTATTAATACGGCAGCGGACGACATTCCAGAAACCGAATAAAATTGATACATATTCTTCCTCGTCGAAGCGTATGATCGCTAATTCCGTATAACAAGAAGAATGCTCGTATTTTCGTGAGATCTGTTACACGCCAATTTTCTTCGAAGAACGGTAAAGCCTGTGATCTTGATAATTGTGTAAGACCATTTTCGATATGTTTCGTTCAAAAAACTCGATTTCCGCGTTCGTACTAATTTGTTCAGCTTTCAAATTCGACGCATCATATGTAAGGACGTGTATTTTTCGATGTCGTTTTGCATAGGCTTTTAATATAAATGTATGTATCTTCAACGTTTGCTGATAAAGAGATACTTGGATCTTGAATTCCAATTAATGTGAAAGTACCTTCCAATTGTTAATTGTAGACCAAAACACGACGAGTTTTTATTTTAATTTTGTAAACAAGAATGGATTATAACTTTATGTTCATTTTAGCTCTCGACACACGAAAGAAGATAACGATTTCACGACTCAGAATATCTCATAATTATATATTTAAATGTATCAGTTTACTACCATTACTGTGTTAAAGTACATATTAATGTAAGGAATCATTAAAGTACTTATTCTTTCACGATACGTTCTTGCATTGTAATTTTAAAAAGATCGGAAGATTCTTTCTTACGTCAATCGTATAGAAAAATAATTTTTAATACGCATATTATTTACAGTTAATAAAGTCTTCTCAAGCATCTTTGGTTAATTAAAGGGGAAGGATGGTACATAAATATTACATACGTTTATTAATTCCTACATATGCATAAAGGAGGAGCTAACTTGTGCAACGCGTGTACACACGTATTGTACAAGGGTGGAACAACATGTGCACGATGCACGCTTTTATGTGTACACACGTACACATGATATACAACGCGTAACGAGGTTTTCTAATTACGCGAAGCGATATTTTCACAAGAAACCGTGGAAAGAACGTATTTTGTGCCTTATCACCTTGAATCAATTATTGCTACGAAAATGAATGCACACCGCGATTCATACCTAAATTCTTCTTACCAGACTGAGAAAATGCTTGAAATGGAATGTACGAAAATGAATTTTTTACATAACGCCTTCGGTGCACCATTCTCCGCTCGTTTTATCAAGCTAAGGTGCAGCGACAAGGCAATAGGATTATAATAAACAAACGTAATTTGATCGCGCGACAGCTCCCACCCGGCTTTACCTCATCCATCGATCATCCTCGAGTACTGTGCCGAATCGATTCTATTAGTCACGATTATGATCAAAACACGCGTATGACATGACATCGGAACTACTTAAAACTTTTACCGAATGAAGTCGTATCGAACTTTTTATTATGCGTTCACGACAAACGATGGATAAATGGAAAATGAATGAACCTTAATTGTACTGCTCCGGCAACACGTATGAGATATCGTCCCAAGGATGCCGGTACAGACCTTGCTTCAGCCTCCTTTGATCCATGTAATGACCTGTGTTCAACAGAAAACGAGAAACATGTTCTCGAGCATAACTCAATTAAAAAATGAAATAATAACGAAACGTTGATTACTCACCAATGAAACCTATACTCCTCCCGAGAATGAATAAACTATTTATAGCACCTATTTCGATATATTCCTGTGCCTCCTCCCTCGTGAAAGTACCGCTGTTCCTCAGCATGTCGACGAACGCGCAAGCGATTATACCGTCCACGTTCAAGATCAAATTAGGTTTCTTGCTCGTCGTTATCTTCTCCACTTCCAATGCGTATTCCACCAACGGTCTCGCGGGGAAGTTCTCCATCACGTATTCCTTGATCAGTTTCACTCGCATGTCTGGGTTGTTTATGGACTTGATACGATGACCGATACCCATGATCAGTTTACCCTTTTTCCGCGTGTTGTTCACGAACTCTTGCGGGTGTAATCCGCTGTCGTATGCCTCGGAGAACATTCGAGCCGCTCCGTCCAAAGCACCACCGAAACGATCACCGATAGTCAATAGACCGGAAACGAGAGAGCTGACCAAATCCTTGCCGGCTCTGGCGCAGACGATGGTATTATGCGCTCCTGAGACGGCAGGTCCGTGATCGGCAGTCAGCATCAAGGACATTTCGAGGAACTTACAGTAAATGGGCGGCAGACATCGCTGGAACCATAACAGGGAAACCACGCCGCCGATTCCCACGTTCTGTTTGAGAACCTCGGTTACGGGCATTCCCGCGTACAGCAACTCTTGACCGCGTTCGTCGCATATCGACGTCATGAAGGATGCAGGCTTTCGTATCAAACCGAGTTCCCTGGCCCAATTGTAGTCCATGGGAACGGTAGGTGGTGGTACTTCAGGTTCGGGTACTATACTGCCTTCCTTGACGAGCTTCTCGTAAACGATTTGCATCAGGTCGCCTAAGTTGTCGAAGCTGTCTGGAACATAGGCGCCAGCTTGCTTCAACGCGGCGTTCTTTGACGAAGCTGTCTCCAGATTACTGTGAGCGATGGATCCGGCGTGACCGAACTGAACTTCGGAATTGAACATGCTAGCGCATGTACCGATGCACCAGGCGACCAGCGGTTTGTTGATCTTTTTCGATTTTAACGCCTGGCAAACCTCGTACTCTTCCACGCCGCCCACCTCGCCGAGAAGCACGATCAGTTTCACATCCGGATTCGCTTGGTAACGCATTATGTGATCCATGAAAGTCGTTCCGGGATAACGATCTCCGCCAATTGCCACACCTTCCAACACTCCGTTGGTGGCCTTCGAAATAATGTTGTTCAATTCGTTGGACATGCCTCCGGACCGGGAGACATATGCGACGCTACCGGGTCTGTAAAGTTTACTGTGAAGAATGTTGTCCATCATACCGCCAGTGTTACCGATTTTAAAGCAGCCGGGCTTGACACCGCCGACAGTAGCCGGCCCGATGATCGTTACACCCTTCTGTTCCGCCATTAAAATTAACTTCCTCGTCATGTTCTCGGGTATACCTTCGGCGATGATGGCGATTGTTCGGATTTGCGGGAACTGCATCGTTTCGACCGCGCTGTCGTACGCGGATCTCAACGACGCGAACGTCACCATGACGTCCGCGTCCGTGTGCTTGGTCATAGCATCCCTCATTTGTTTGTACACGGGAATGAGTACCTATCGATTAAAACCATGCGTTTACATCCGAAAAAATGTCAATTCAGAATAAAATCGTCATCGAATCTTACCTCCTTGTGTCCCCAATAGAATTTCTGTTTGTGATCACCGGTGAAAGGATACACAAGAGCAGCTACGGAGGGTTCGGATCTACGACAAACGAAGTCGAAGTCCAGCATGCTCTGAACAGCTCTAGTTTGCATACCCCAGATGATCGCTCTGGTTTTATTCCCGAACAATTCCTTGCTTTCTTGCGGCGACCCATCCACCAGATCGCTTGATTTCAGTTTCGATCTTTTCGCAGCCAATGCGGATGAAGTCGTGGCTCTCTGCGGGGCAGAGGGTCCTACGTCTTGTCCCGACGGTAGAAGAAAGTTAGCGGTTGAGAACTCCTGAGCTTCCGGGTCCGGAATTGGTTTTTTGCCCAACGCCATCGCGCATATGGCCGTCATGTGAGTCTCCGGGCCGAACACGTAAACGGGAATACCCAATCTCCTACCGACTTCGCGGATGATTCTGGAATTGGAAATAGCGCTCGATCACCTACGAATCATTTCATCGCGTCACGCGGGAATATGAAATACCTCAAGCCTTCTTGATAATTCGGTCCCGCTCTCCTCACGAATATTTGTACATTGTGCTCGACGAGTTTCGGCTGGAATTCCTGTAACGCCTTCACGATACCTTTAAACGTAGCTGCAACGTTCGTAAAGTTGGCGATACCGCCACCGATGATCAGCACCTTTCCCTCTTTCCGCTTTTCCTTCGTCATCAGCCCCAAAATAGTTTTCGCGTACTCGTACGTCTGCTGTTCGCTCGGCGCGCCCGAGTACTCGCCGTAGTTGGCTAGCTCGTTCGCGGCGCCCAGATCGCAGATGGTGTCCGAGTAAATTACAGATGCACCTAAAAGTATGACGAATCCGGGATGGAATTGAGAAAAAATCTTAGAGACGGATGCGATGATAAGATGCTACTGACCACCGCCTGCTACCATCGTCCATATTCGACCGGCTGGATTTAGAATAGTCAATTTCAAACTGGCTCCAGACTTAGCATCCAGGTCTGCGATATAAGCCTCCTCCGGATAAGCATCCCTTCCGAACGGCGGCGGGTAATCAATCTCTCCCCAATCCGGTCTACATATGAAGTCCGCGGTTGTGTCCAACTTCGCGGCGAGATCGAGTATGTAAATTCCATTATCCGTTACCACCAATGGGTTTATCTCTAGGTAAGTGAAGTATAAATTAACGTAGAGCTTGTACAGAGATTCTATGAATTTGGCAATCGCTCTGAAAAAAATGAACGCCGTGATCAGAACAGAGAGTACTACGAAATCTGTACCTCAGAACCGAACGATCGACCTACGAGATGTAATTTTCTAATCTTAATCATGCATAAAACTTGCATGAAATGAATTGTGTAGTATCGAGTTGATTCAGCTCTAAGGTACAACAACTAAAGAATAGCTCGCAGTTTCGCTTACTCTTTCCTATTAGACGCTACGTGCACTAATAATTTCTCTGTGATCGTGGCTTGATCGGGAGCTTCTTCTCCAACGAGCACGTCCAGTTTCAAGGCTTTCGCGTCGACGTCCCCGATATCGACGCCACCCTCGTGGTGGAACAGAATGGTATCAGCTTTGCGATGCGAATAAATGCAAACGTAGGCTTCCTCTTCCTACGAATCGAAACGGTGTTTGACACGATGGTCTTGTTTCCTAGAAATGAATGTATGATCGTTGTTTACCTGCTTGTGAGGAACAAAGGGTTCGATGATGAATGTTCTCAGCTTTCCGGTAGCTTTCCCCACTTGTTGATCCTTGTTCATTCTTTCTCCAACCCATTGTTGAACTGTAGGCAGATCCGCGTTCACTTTAATCAGACCGAGTTTCCCACGTCGTTTGATCAACTGATCCGGCTTCACCACCAATTTCTCGGTTTTCACCCACGGGTGATCGTTCGCGACGTCCGTCCAATTTGTATTTTCCGTGATGGTCGCGAATCGACATTTGACCGCTGCCGTGCCAGAAGGTAGCTTGCGGTTGATCAGATCCTTCCCTGTTGCCTCGCGAATCGCTTTTGCCGACATTTTTTAACGATTCTGAAAAGACAAGTTCGTACGATATTAAAAGAGAAAAGGAAAAAGCGTATTTCGAACGCTTCTCGAATTTAAATCATACGGTTCCGAGAGACTTTCAGGTAAAAGTTGGTCGACCGCATTCCACTGCTACGCGTCGCGTCGCGTCGAAAAAAACTTGCTCGAACAATATTTAATAGTACCAGCCTACTACTGTGGTTGCTAAGTTTAAGATCGTTCTTTTTGAACATGAAAACCGGTGGAGAAAATTGTACGCGAGTGTAATCGATGTGCGATTCAGTACTGTTAAGATAAATGAAACGTCTGACTTGCCCCTTATTTTGAATTACCTAGTTTTAACTACCGCGTCACCGCACGTCATTTGAACAACATATAGACTTTTTTAAACCAGGAACATAGTTATACAATCATCGAAGCGCACTCATTTGCAACGTACACTTACGTACTCGCGCACTCGGTCGCATGCATAAAAGCGAATAAATCTTTCCTGTTGCGATACGTCTAAATTTAATACTAGACATCTATAGTAGTAAATACGTGTAGATAGAAAAACGAAACGATCTGTTTTGTACTTTGGAGTTTAGAGGTTGTACGAATTTTAATTCCCGTTTTGTACGTGAACGTTCACCGTCTAACGAGAACACGTTTCGCTTCGCGTAGTGTCGTATATACATATAATACACTCGCAACCCAGGAAATTTACCTGCAATGTAAGCAAATCAAATAGTTATGTCAGCCTGAGAACTCTGACATTCGAATTTGCATTTCAAATAGCCACGCGTACTACGGGAATGAATAATCCTCCAGCAATAATACCGATAATAATTCTTATTCCGTTATCCAGAATCTAATTTAAACGCGGATCTGACAAATGGATCGAAAAAATCTGACACGGAAGGGAAGCGTGAAGAAAATTTAAAGACACAGAACTTTCACCTCGACGGTTACGGCTACGTGTTGGTCGCGTCATTATATTTCATATTTTTTTATTTTTTGCATCAGCTACTTCACGTGCAAGTGTATGCGCACACGGAAATTATATAAATACCCAGATGCTCTCGTTCAATAAGAATCTACCTAGTATTTACTTTACAATGGCTCGGTGTTTCCTATCGATTTTGTTCAACCCTTCTTGTCCGCAATATGTAAAACACTCTCTTTCCTATTTCAATAGATAAAACGTATCGTCGATGTTTCGTGATATGCGAAGTAGAAAAATATACAGGGATTTCGTGTAGCAAATCTTGGCGATTCACCGGACGTCAATACGTGTACACGTGAAATGAGAAAATTACGAAATTCACTCACTTTACGTTCAAAAAAAAGAGTCGATATTCCGTTGACGAATTATTGCACGTGAAACGAAACGTTAACCTGCGAGGATCTTTTTACACAGAGGATGGAGTGCATGAACACGTCCAGCTCGAAACACTGCCGGCGGCTAACTGATCGCTGAACACGACACTGTACGCATAAGTAACGGCAAAAGTTCACGATATCTCAAGATATCGTACGATTCCGCTGTTTTTTTCCTCACGAGTCGCTCGCTCGTGTTAGCCTATTTTCTTAGTTTTTTCTGTACAGCGTCATACGCCGTAACCCTTCTCAATTTTACGATTACAACGAAAAAAGTGTCCTTCAAAAATTATATAATCGTTCTCCCTCGACTAATGAAGAGAACTTGTTCAATTTGTTCATTTCACGGCAATTAAAGAGATGCGCACGATCTTCTCGTTTGCGCTAAAAATTGCTAGACCGCAGCTAGATTGTCTAAATTCGACATGTGCGTTGCGAAATAACTTTTTTACGTTTCGCTTAATTCAATGCGTGTGGCCTACGAAAGAATTCTAAGAAATGCCTGCAAAATTAGCACGGTTTTACATTACCGTAATCTAGACAGGAAAAAGCTATTATCTAGGTTCAATGATATTCGATATTTTTGCTCCGACTATTGTCCCGACCTTATCTAACGAGAACCGTAAATCGTACTTTTTCTTTCCATAAAAATTATGCCCCAAAGCGTTATTGCTTTCACAAAAATTGACGACACGCAGCTCAATAATTTAATGGAATGCCTATAATATCAGTTGAAGTGAGGAAAAGAAATAAGTATCGGCGATCAGGCAGAATGTCCAAGCTTCAAGTATCGTACGAGAATTAAGTATTCGTCACGTGACTTGTAACGCGATCACCGCTTACCACGTGGACAAGATAGCAAAGGTTTTTAAACTCTTTTGATCATTATGCAATTTAGCCACGACTCGAACTGATGACTTGAGAAATCTAGTACCATGTACGAAGAGATTTTCACGCGGTTAAGAGATGTATCAATAAGTATTAGAAAAATCCGAGTTAGACTCAGGAATAAGAGTGTACTAAGAAAAAAAGAAAGTTCAAAATCGTTCGAATTGTAAAGAACGAACATAATACGAGTTTGACATTTTACGCTATTTGTCCCGATGACGAATCTCTTTTCCCCTTTTTTTACAGTCGCGTCTTGACGCTTGTTTTACATTTCGCGATAGTCACGACTGTCAATTATTCTTGTGACTCCAATTATGTACAAAGTATCGAATGTTTTTATAACGAAAGACGTGAAAGTTGTAACTATCTAATTATTATTGTACGCATTGTCCAGTTACCGGTTCGCGAATTCATCCTCAACTAAATAACGAAAAATATCTTGAATTCAGCTAACGATATTTCAATGGAGGGTCCTCCGGTTATCTTTCCATTTATGAATATCTCCTACATTGAAGTGCAACCTTGACCTTTATAAAACATGTCACTCGAGTGTCTGAATAACCGTTTTTTCGAAGTATTTGAAATAGATATCATTGTTACACATAAACTCAAGAATTGAATGCGAAAATGCAAAACGTAAATGAGAATAGATACACTACGGTCAACCATTTTCTACGATTTACGTAAACAGAGGAAAATAATTCAGTAATGCGATGTTGTACCTTGTGCTATCTGTCGATCGAATACGTACGATCAAACTATATATACATATATTCACGTAATATTTAACATTGAATTATTCATTAATTCGTTTACGGTCGACTTCCGTTATCTACTTTAAATTATGCGATACAGTATACGATAGATAAGCTAGCCGTGTTTTTTACGTAAAGGATAACATAATCACGTAATGATAAACTAACGCTATCACGGATCTTGTCTTTAAAACGATTAAAATGATGGAAGTGGGAATGAGAAGAAATAAGGTGAAGCGTAATCAGTTAGAAGCACTTGATTGCAATTAAGTAACACGAGATTGTGAACTACTCTTTCGTTCGCGCAAACAAAAGAAAAACTAAGCCGTGCATTAAATTATTACAATAGTTAAGCGAACGATTTCAATTTCAATTAAAATTTTCAATTCTCAATTCATGCGAATTAGGACTATGTATGTGCATACTTTACATTATGCGATCGATAATTTAATATTAATCAACTTAAAGATTATCTATTAAAGAAACGACTAACTTACGATTATATCATCAGCCGTTTTCGCGTTGATGTTAAACTAATCAGAAATATTAGCAAATTTTCTCACGAATCGGTCTCGGTTTAAGGTTAGTTTATCATTAGCGTAAGAGTAGTTAGAAACTCGTTGAGTACGTGGAATAAATAGGGACTTACGGTTCGGAAACTCGCGACTGTAAGATGCAGTAACGAACACTAACAGGATATTTCAACAGACCTTTGCTATTTAACTGTACGGTGAAGGCGACGTATCACTTGAAGCATAAGCTCGTGAAAAAACTACTTTACATTCTTATTTAGCTTGGACGTTACCGGTGTGAAGTACGGAGTGCGGCCAAACGTTATCGACACTTATCGATGCATTTTCACGTTTGTACAATCTCTATCCCCCCTCCTTTTGAATTGCAAATTCACTTTCGTTCGAACAATCGAACATAGAAATATTTTATTCTCCCCAAAGGTCCTACGGAATTTAAATAAAAACAATTCTATTAATCGTATAGAGAAATATGTTTAAATTTTATAAAAATTTAAACACGTCGTAGAGACGTCTTAGAATCCTTTTACTCTTACAAATAATCATTGTTTAGATGTATTGAATAATATTTACATAATTTTTCTTATACACATTCAATCATCGCATACGGTGATCGTTATTATTGCACTGCGAATGATCATTTTGAGGTCCAATGTGTTGTGCACCACAGTCACTGTTAAATTCTCATCTAATTCACTGGGAAGGCCATTATACGTCTGTTCAATGCGAAATTAGAAAAATGTTAACTACGAATTTTCATTCCTTGAAGCGGAATATTAATTTCTCGCAGTGGTAACGTCGAGTAATAATTCGGGAAAAAAGTACCGAGTTGCATTTTATAAAAATATACTATTACAAAGAACCTTTACATTTCACGGTGCGATAAAAGTGTTCGTTTAAAATGCTGCTATTTACATATATATTAAAATGCATAGTATCTGTAAGAAATGCATTTTCTAGAAATCGTTTTTTTCCTTATTTCACGTCTACGCGCGAATAGAACGTAACCACACGATATACTGAAACGATGCAATACGATTGGGTCCAGTTTCTCTCTTCTCATAGGACGACAAACTTAAATCTTACGGTATGGTAAAAATTGTCTGTACATCAATCGTCGAATAAATAAAAAGATTATTGCTTTTTACAGTTCGTTACACTTTGTTTTCCAACTTGGAAATTAGATCTTGCACGTTCTCTATGACGCTGTATATGTAAGGACGTTCCATGGGATTAACTTTCAACATTGATAAAATCAGATTCTGCATATCCTGTGAAGTAGATTGGGAGGTTAAATTTTCTTACTGTTAACTGAACGATCGCGTTCGTACAGAATATGCGATACCTCGTTGTAAGGTGCATCTTCCGGGAAAGCGATATTCGCGCTCATTACAGCTAAAGCGACGCTGTCTCCTCTTTCGTATACTGCGTCGAACGGCGATTTAAAATAACACATCGCGTAAAGAATACATCCTAAAGACTGGAAGAACGTAATTTTATTTTCTCAAATTCGACGGTACGAATGAAGAATCTTGATGAAATTACCCAAATATCCGTCCGTTCGTCTACCATACAGTAGCTCTCGACGTTAAACAATTCCGGTGCTCTGTAAGGCATCGAGCAACGCTCTGCCGCTAAATCTTGCAGGACTTGCGCCGCTTGCGAGCCGCATACTTTAACTCTAGCCGGAGCTACGGAACCTACGAAAATCATTATTTAGCGACCGTTCTTGGCGTTCTCATGTTTCAAATATTAGACCCTACCTAAGTCCATTATGACGGGTGTACTTCCATCGCCGAGAACTATATTTGCAGTCTTCAGATCTCTATGAGCGAGCGGTTCTGGTTGCGCTTCGTGAAACGCTTTTACGCCTTCGCATATTTGTAAGAAAATATTTAAAATATCCAGCTCGCCCATGTAATCCTTCGTTTTAGATCGTCGCTCTAATTCGTACGCGAGAGTACCTCTCTAGAAATCGATCGGAAACTTGACTATCTTTCTTTGGTTTATAGAAATTGAAGTAACATTCAACGATCACTTACATGATAGTATGGTAAAACGATTAATACTTCGCTTGTAGCATTGGCCACAGGGTCGGCTGTTCCTTTGTAAGCGGAATCGATGCATTCTATCACGTTCGGATGCTTTACAAGATTGTGATACTCGATTTCCTTCGCCGCCAGTCTCTGATCTTCCAAACCGTGACAAACTATTTTCTTAACGGCGTACTTTTTACGAGTCGACGCTTCTTCCACTAAGAGTACAGTGCTGAATCCCCTAAAATTACGCGCAAATTGAAGTAAATCAGAGAGGAGTTGGGAAAAAGATTAATAATTATATGTAACGAGCTAATTTAGTCGAAAACTTGAAATAAATGCGATTGATTGAAGTCAAGATAAAGTTCAACTCGATCGAGACCGAGAGTAATAATGAGAATAATCTTCAATTTCAAACGAAACGGAATAAAAAGAGAAGAAACCGATAAAAAATATAATCTATTAAGAACTTGCCCCTCTCCAAGATGTTCACGGACAGTGTAATTTCTTGAATTTACCGTGATTGTTTCCTTAGAGCATATGCAGCCCATTTTAAAAATTAAACTCAAACCGAGGCTGTTCATTCTGAATCGGGCATAATAAAGATAGCTAAGTACGATCTAGTGTAACTATCTCTTGTTGACACGCATCACTGACGTACTGACGTACTCACTTACCGCCATGTTACTCGGCCATCCTTCATTCACGTTGTATGCGTGTCTTCCATACACTCAACTACAAAGATCTTGTAAAAACTAACTGTACGCTGTACGGTGTGTGGGAGCATGAAAGGAGGGAACAACCATAAGAAGCAACGCGGTTGAGTCGGTGTGAGTATATATATAAGGATTAGAGTTGGAGTGCTACACACCTACACGTGGATACGTGATTTACTGTTGACGGTCGCGATCGTGCATCAGCTGTTTAATTTAAAAGGACGCGTTTATTTTTTAAAATTGTCCGAGTTCGTACACGATATTGTGGTAAATTTACACATAAACAAAGTTTTTCGAATTTTACAAAACTGGCGACAGTACCGAATCGTATAGAACGGACAGAGCAGATTTAGAAAATTATTTCGTAGCCAACTTCGAAATGAGGATATTGTACCGGTGATTATATAAATTGCCCTCGGGACGCTACCACGTCCCTTGATAATGTGTGACAATATGGTTAGCGAAGAAACGAAAACTGTTTTCAAAGTAATGTTCTCCTTTAGAAGGATCAGAACTCTTATCCTGGAACGACGAAATCATTAGGTCTGGGTACTGCTTAATTCTTTACGTTCGTAACAACAACTGTGTCGTTCTAGGATCGGTATTGTAACACTTATTAAAACTAGGCTCCCGTCACGCTAATTCCTTCTATTAGGTGGTGTATGCTCTGCTATGGGTATTTTTCACAAGTTATTATTTTTGGGGCGCGAACGAAGTATCTGTCACCGATCCCATCGATGAATCTGGTTGGGTACCTGATGGAGCATACGCGGAACTCATTCGTGCAGACGGAAGAGAGGAAGCGGCAGATGCTTAACGTACCGTTAAATTTTATAATAAAATGAATCCTCGTCAGTAGAATAACTTTCGTTCCGTGAACAGTCCAAAAATTTTTATTCAAGAATAAGCATAAAATTGGAAACTAAATAAAATTTATATCATGCATTTACATAATTTATCTTTTATTCGTTCTTTTGCGAAATGAAAGCCTCGTTGCAAGAACAGTCATCACTAAAATATATTTTATTGGCAACGACATAATACCGTCATACTCTAAACATAAATAAGTATACATTTTAGGTACGTAACGAATAGCTGTTACACTCTTTTCCACAGCTGTTCTGGTGTTTCCACGTTACTCGTGTAATCGTGAGATCTACACGGGCAAACTTTTCTTCACGAGCACAGGTACACACGTTCTCTTTTCGTTAATCAAATTTATATTAGTAACATTAAGGTTTCGTCGCTTCGTTCCCATCGTCAATACTGTCCGATGGTTGATTAGTCTCTTGATTGTTTTGCAATTGCGCCTGCCACATAGAATGATATACTCCTTCGCGAGATATCAGTTCCTCGTGTTTTCCTCTCTCCACAATTTCTCCCTCTCGTAATACAAGAATCTCGTCTGCGTGTATTATAGTGGACAATCTGTGAGCTACGATGATGGTCGTACGATTAGCGCAGACTCTGCTCAACGCAGCTTGGATATTGCGTTCCGTTTGCGTGTCCAACGCGCTCGTCGCTTCGTCAAGGAGCACGATCGCTGGATCTTTCAGTATAGTACGAGCGATGGCAACGCGTTGCTTCTCACCGCCGCTCAAACGGAGTCCCCTCTCGCCAACTTGCGTCTCGTAACCGTTCGGAAACGATAGAATCCTCTCGTGGATATCTGCGTTCTTGGCCGCGTCTATCACGTCCGCGTCTTGGGCTTCGATCCGACCGTAATGAATGTTATATTTTATGGTATTGTTAAACAATACTGTGTCTTGAGGTACGACGCCTATCGCTCGCCTCAAAGAGTCTTGGGTGACGGTCTTAAGGTTCTGCTCATCGATCAGAATCGCGCCCTGTTCCACGTCGTAGAATCTGAACAACAACCGTATGATCGTCGACTTGCCAGCGCCGGACGGCCCGACTAACGCCACGGTCTTTCCCGCTGCCGCGACAAAATTGATATTCTTCAATATCACTTTCCCTGGAGTGTAACTGAACGATACGTTAGTGAATTCTACTTGGCCTCGTTTCACTACCAAAGGACCAGCTCCCGGAGCGTCGATCACTTCTTGTTCTTCTCTCAGAAGATCGAACATATTCTCCATGTCGACGAAGTTCTTTTGTATCGCGCGGTAGTAAGTTCCGAACCAATTCAAGGGGCCGTAAAGCTGAATGATATAACTGGCAAAGAGAACGTAATCGCCGATTGTCAAACCATCCTTGGTTACAACCATGTGCAGGCAGTATAACGATCCAGCCAACAAACCACCAGACACGATTACATTTTGCAACGTATTCAAGATATTCAATGTTATTGACGCATTCCATTCCTCCACTTGGTAGTTCAATATCGCTTTTTTGTAGCTGTTCACTTCGTACGCTTCCGCTCCGTAATATTTGACCGTTTCAAAGTTCAGCAAACTGTCGACGCTTTGCGTCTTTTGAGCGTTGTCCGCCAAGTTCATTCGTCGCTGGAACTTTGTACGCCACTCGGTAATCGAGATAGTAGCAACTAACGAACAGAATCAACAAATCTTAATTTGTGATTGAAAAAGGGAAAGGAAATAAGTCTCGAATACCTACCTATGTATAAGCTCATAGTTACGAAAACAATTAAGCCGAACCATTTGTTAAAAGCACTGACGAAGAATACGACGGCTATTAATATGTCGATGATCGTTGGAACGATCGAAAAGAGAATATAATTAAGAAGATTGTTAATGGAATCTGTACCGCGATCCATCACCCTTAAGACTTCTCCGGTTTTCCTTCCAAGATGCCAACGCAAACTTAAGCTATGCAAGTGTCTGTAGAAGAAAATGTTCGAATAACAAATCGCATAGGCAATATAAAGAGAGTAGAAAATACCTACTTAAATAATTCTAGCTCGATCTCTCGAGTAGTGTACTGTTGTATACGGATCCACAAGAACGTTCTGAGATTGTTAATTAATCCCATCCCACCAAAGCCGCCGCCTTGGAGAAATTTGAACGTAACGTAAATCAACACGAGATCCCATCTGTTACGAAAGTAGTATTTATATTTTGGATGCTAACGTGTTAATGAAATATATTTCGCATACCTGAATTCGAGAGGTGTTTCCGATACGCTATCTACGATTCTCTTATTGTAAATCGGAACGTATAAATTGATCAACCGAGCCCCTATAAGTAATCCGAAACAGAAGATGACTCGCAGTTGTAGCACGAAGCTTTTCGGCCATAAGAACGGTGCTAAAGTCTTTATCTTGTACCACGCGTTCTTCCATGTCGAGCTATTATCGTCGGGCCTCTATAAAATCACACAGCAAGCTTCATATTAGCTTATATTGGCTTAAAGCGGAAGTTCCGTAGACTTACACCTTGATAATATCTCGACCGTCGAGCCGGACCATCGGGAAGCGTGCGATATTCAGGAGCTGGGTAATATGTTATCCCTGGAGCTTTCAATCCCAGGGCGAAGATGACCAGGTTGCTTACGTAACGTAGAACGAACAGTGCCATCTCAATCTGGTCTGTTACTCTGCAAATAACATCGCCAAGTACGCGAAGCAAATATAGATCCCTGGTTGACCGCGTGGGCAAAAGAATACGGAAGATGCGGTCAACTCACGTGTTTAGATGAAACCACCACTCGAGTTTGCCGATATTGATGAATGCAAGATTGTCCGCCATAAACGCCAATGTCCAGAAACCCAACAAAATGAGCCCATGTCCACGTGGTGGAACACTTGGAAGCAATTTGTGTCTCTCTACTCTCAATATGTATACCGAATAAGGATAAACAATTACCGTTAGCACTGTTGTGAGTATCTAAAATGTTCATTATGGGTTCAAATTTTAGTCGCGAACATTGAATGTAGGATCAACAGTTGTACAAACATCTTACCATGTAACCATATATTCTTTCATCACCAAGAATTGTCCCATCTAGAATTAATCTTACTATGCTCAGTACTGGGACGAAATAGAGGAAGAACTGTTGTACAATGTACAATTTGCTTCTAGGTAGTAAAACAGGTGTATCTGTCCCATACTTTCTATATATCCACAATTGTATGGTTCCGTAGATTAGCAGGTACAAGGAAATGACAGCAGTACTAACTGTGTCCATGAAGCATTTAGACATGCCATGGTCCACCCAAATGTCAGCGAGACTTATATTCGGGGGACAATAAGTCATTGTTCCATTCATCTTGAACTATTCAAAGTTAAATAATCTTCTTTTCTATTTCTCTAATAATTGCTCACGACTGTGCCACCTTCTTTATTTTATCATTTCCTGATTTGAGGCAATTTTGAGAATCTGCAGATTACTTAATCACCTAAAAAACACAGATTGCGATATGACAATGAGAAATACCGGCAGCGAAGAATGGCAGAAGTTGATATAATGTGTCTACGTAAAATAATAAAAAACTGTAAGTCCAATGTCTGCTGCCTACCTCTTTTGGGTTTTAGAAAATTTGCTTCGTCATGAGAAATGTGCACGCGTAAATTTAATTAGCGATTTTGAATTAGACGAATGTCATTAGAATGATTTTAACCTAGAGCCAAGATATTCGTACATAAAATTTAACTTATTTGCAGACACCTGTCATTCTTCAGATAGATTAAATTTATATTTTGGGTCGATGTTGTCCTGAAGAACACGCACGTACTTTTGGCTTTTTATCACTTTGTATCACTTTTAACTTTATGGCGTGACATTTCAGATTGATATCACAATGTACACTCTATATATGCACTATACGTTCATACATATACATAATTTATATATACGTTATATGTAGTATACATGTTTAACCCATAGTCCAACCGCAACTACATGGATCTCCATGCACAACCAACGATGTCGCGCACGCGACACAACCTTCAGCGGGAGCCTAGGTGGGGATGCGTTAAGTAGTGTAAACGCATTATGGTCCACCGAGTTACTGTGACTATTGCGCGATGTGGGGAGAGCTACTAGAGTAGGGTAGGGAAAAATGAGTTCGACCACTGTACACTGTACTTACACATGGTTGAACATGCCTGCACTATAGTTTATGTATACCTAACTATGATCTATACCTATACCTCGTGCAACCTCGTGGCATGGACTGCACGTAACCTGTCTCCGACGATTTCTTGATCTTGAAAAGTAACATTCACAGAAAACGTTTTAAAGCGACGTTTTATTGAGTAACAGATCACGTGCATTCGGTTCTGGATGATAGAATTTGTGAAAAAAGATAACGCGGCGTAAACGATTGCTAGGATCGTCTAACAATAATTGATAATGGGCAAGGGACATAAACATTTAAAGCGGTTGAAGTCAGAGAAAGCGAAAGTGAAGTTGAAAACGAAGAAAGAGAAACATTTACCGAAAGGGTTGAATGTCACGGACACTTCGTTCAAAGTTAAGAAGATCATCATACGTGAGCAATTGAAACAGCACGATGACACCGAGATTCTTAGCAAAAGGAAGCTTAACATCAAAGATTTACTCTCGCGTTTGCAACATCATAACACAACGGTTCGACAAAGCGCTGTTAGAGAACTGAAAGAAATTTTGTCCGAGCATTCTACGAGTTTGTTGAGCTCGCAATTTGGGTCTCTGTTACAAGGGATTTGCGCGTTGATCCTGGATAAGGAAAGAGCCATAAGGCGCGATTCTCTCAAGATTTTGGGCCTGATTCTCGGACCTGTCTCCAACGATCAGCTTAATCCGTATTGTGATGTTTTGATTTCGTATCTGAGATGCGCCATGACTCACATAGATCCTTACATTAAGGAGGACGCTTTGCTGTTCTTGGATGTCCTTGTTAAAAATTGCAGCCACGTTCTAGTAAGAAACAGCTACAAAGTTATACCAAACTTTTTGGACATGATTTCCAAGTTGCATAGTGAAACGAAACCTGGCAGACAATTGGTAACGACGTTGAACACGAAGAATACGGATGTTAAATGGAGAATAAAAGTGCTGGAAAGATTAGCCACTATGCTCAGCTCCATAGTCGGTTTCTTCAAATCTCAGCAAGTCGTTGCTTTACAAGAAAGTGGGAGAGTCGTACACGTGAATGAAACTACCGGATATATACCTATTTACGCTGTAGCCAGTTCTCAGAATTGCGAGATCGATTTTGAACAAACTGAATTGAGGGAGAACGCTAGTGAAAAATCTTTAGATGCGGACGGATTAATGAAATACGTGGAATCGTTGATGCCACTTATATTTGATAGCTGGATCGAGGTGTGTCCAGATGAAAAAGGTGTCAACGATTCCGCACTGTTACTCTCTATGGAGGCCTTGGAATTATTGAAGAGTATCGTAGAAATTCTACAATTGATAATCGAATGCATAGACGTGTTGTATGTCGATTGCGACGTGAATATTAAGCACTGGTTTAAGAGCAATTTCGAAGGCCCTTACGTAAAGAACTTATTTTCGAAATTTCCGTACAATAAGTTAACCGCAGCCGGGAATTTTCTCTCCACGATCAAAAGTACCAATAGGAAACGGCAACAAGATTTTTCTTTAAGCGAATCGTTCGATATCTGTTTAGGATACAATCTGGGACTTAGTCAAATTTATGTATGGTTCACGTCGGTAAAAGTCGACGATAGATTTATGTCTAAACCGAACAGAAACTACTGCTCATCTATAATTAACTATTTAAATGGTACGACTGATAATATGTAGCCATTAATATTGTAATAACGGATAAACTATTTAACAAATCTCTTTTTTAACAGAAAAGCTCGAGAACTGGTCGAGTATAAATGACATTGTACTGCCGCAGTTGACCAAACTTTTAAGAACGTTGTTCTTAAAAGCGAGTAAAGTTTGGTACAAAAATCGTCTCGATTTGAGCGAAACATTACAGTTGGTTGTGAACGCATGCTGCAATCAATCGAAGAAAGAGATGCAATTACAATTGTTTTCTGTGATCAGCGACGTGATGTTGGATCATACCCTGCAGGAACTGCATAGGTACTTAAGGATGTATTGGCTATACAGTCAATCCCAAAAGTTTATGTACCTTAGAGAAACGCATTTCCTATAATTAAAAAGAAATCAGACGTCGGAAGAATAATGGTAATAATAAATAGCTACGTGCTAAAAAGTATAGAAGGAAATATCCAATTAAGTATTGACGCTGACGAAAAATTTCTTTTTTTCAAAATTGTGAAAAATGCTTCAAATAAAAGTTGTTTTCCTTCTAACTTCGATATTTAACGAGTTACGTATGATTATTTGGCATTTTATTGATGTTGACAAAATTCGACCATCCCAGCATCGAAACGGCGAACTTTTGGCAAAAAATTTCATTTTTCCTTAATTACTCCTAAACCGTTGAATCTACGGGATAATTGTATATGAACTTTCTTGTAGAAGACGACGAGATCTACAATTTTTGTATAAAATTTTTTCGCTAGCATCAATAGTTTACGAGTTATTTGCAAAAAACTGTTTTTTCGTTTTTCGTCAATAACTCGTAAACTATTGGCGACAGCGAAAAATTTTTACATGGGAATTGTAGATCTCGTCGTCCTCTACAAAAAAGGTTGTATGCAATTTTCCTGTACGTCCAACGGTTTAGGAGTTATTGGCAAAAAACGAAAATTTGGAAGGGGTACCCCTTGAAAAAATTTCGGAAAAATTGAAAAAATTTTTGTTGTTTATTATTAGCAATTTTCTTCCGACGTCTGATTTCTTTTTAAAGAATGCGTTTCTAAAGTGCATAAACTTTTGGGATTGATAGCCAATACATATTTAATCTCAGCCCTTCTCCCGTTACGAATACGACATAACATAATTTTCGATGCGATTACAGGGAGAACGCGTTTAAGGAATTCATCTCGACTTTACCGAATCTTCTGTTAAAACCGAGGATACATGAAAACACCATACAAATAATAAATAAGATTGTGCTCCGGTACAAAGATTGGATTCGAAAGGAACTCGTGGTGAATCATGATAGCATAATCGGTAAGTGTACATACTTAATTTTCGCACGATGATTCGAACGTACGATCACGTACATTTATTCGTATTATAGAGAATGCTAAGAAGATCGAAATAATCGGAGCCCAAGACGAGCAACTGTCTCGTCTTATGATATGTAATTTGTTTTATTTCTTGGACACCCAAATTTTCTATTAACTAAACGATATGTAAATAAAGCATTTGTATATATAAGTAAATGTCATCGTATGTATAAGTAAGCGTCAACATCCAAGATTTTCTACGATTTCTTTTTTTTGTATTTGAATAAATTAATACTTTCGCTACGAACATTTTGAAAGATTCTCCTTACATTACGTATACCTTGTACGCAACGATTAAAAATTATCCATGTACATATATTGTACGTATTTCACGTTGTATCTCTAAAAAAATAGTTTCGAAAATATTTCGCAAGTTATTACAGCTATGTACAAATACTGGTATATCCTTTCTTAGGAAGACATCGGATCCGAAATACTGTGTCGCACATCTTGTCTTAACATCTAGTTATCATGTGCGCTTCCCGCGACTCGTCGTCGACGAATGTGTAATTGTCGAACGCGTAATCACACGAGTCGTCACGGTCACGGTCGTTACCTTTGTTCGACGACTCGACCGCCGTCCGGTCGAGTTGGTCACCGTCCACATTCGTCGGATACGTTACGCTACTAATAATGTTCTCAACGCTCGGCGTCAACGGTAACGTCGGCAACTCTTTGCTAATCGTCGGCCAACTGAGATCATTCGCCAGTTCGTGTTCCACTCGAAGGTATTCCTTCTTAGACTTCTTGGGATTGTAGAACTTTTCTCGGAACTTCTTCTCGATCAGATACTCGATCACAAAGGACTCGACGAAGAAGCAAAGAACGAAGTTCGCGAATGCGAGCACCAATATGATTATCCTCCAGTCGTACTCAGGCGGAAGATGCAGTTGAAGCAAATTCACTATCCAACCCGCTGGATAAACCGTTATGTACGCGCAAACGAGCGTCATCGCTATCAGCGAGAACATAAACGCGATATTCGTATAGATCGCTTTTCGATAAGGCTTACCACGTGAAAATATTATAGCCATCGTTATGTACTGGAAAATGGCGACGCAGAAAACGGAATAATTTTCGTAACAAGCGTACTCGGTTTCCTCCGTATAAACGAACGGTGTGAACCATGGGAATTGGCGGACCGCGTAATAAGCGATAGTTTGGAAGATGGTCATTATCAGCATGTGTACGGATAGAGAGAAGATCGAGGTGAACGTCAGCAGACTGGTCATTGGCGGTTTCTTTACTAATTTCGTCTCGTACGCGCGGGTTTTACCGAAAAATGAAGCGAAAAGTACTACGAGACAGATATCGATGAAGAGAAACTCTAAGTCCGTTAGATTAGAATCGATCGAGTAGAGAATGATAACAGACAAAAATTCGGTCAGGGAATAGGTGACCATGAATTTGAAGATCCCGAACGACGTAACCAGAGCTGCGCGACCTTCCTTTATCACCTTCGGGACGCACCTGATGTCCGGCACCTTGGACGTAAACGGGCTGGCGACACTGAAAAATTACACGTGTTTCAGCGAACGTCAAGAAGATTATATATATTTTATGTCTTCGAAAACGTTAGCCTTGTGCCGAATCGTACGCAGAACGAAAGTTATTAATTAATAAAATAGCCTCACGCTGTTACGTAAACATGCCGAGACTGATTATAAGACAGTTACCTAGATTCCGCTTCGGATAAGGACACGCCGACGTGCGCGGCTCTCAGAGCGCCGCAGTCATTAGCTCCGTCGCCGCACATTGCTGTGTACGAAATGACATTTAAAACGACGATTACAACGGAGATAAAGTAAATATTAGTCCTCTGCGAAGTGTATATGCGTACCCACGTAATAACGGAGTTGCATCAACTCCAAAACCAGTTGCTGTTTCTGATCGCTGTTCATACGGGCGAATATCGCGCCGCGCACGCAAATTTTTGGGACGAGATCCGAATAGTGTTCGCGCAACAATTGCCACGACTGGCCCGTTAACGCGAAACGATAATTAGTGGTACCGACGCTCCGTTCGACGTCCTTCAATTCGCGTAACGCAAACCTATTTTTCTGAAAATTCTGAAAAACGAGCGCCATCCGGTAAATCCGCGTTCATGAAATAATTTCCAACCGAACGAGCGTTACCAATTTTGATGACATCTCTTGAAGGTTGAAATAGATTTTCGGCTGGGAGTTATTCTCTTCGGTTACCACCGTCACGTCTATCACGATCTCCTGCTGCGACAAGATACCGCATTCCTTCGCAACACTCACCGCGGTCTGGATATTATCCCCTGAACGCGAAGTGAACAAATCGTACGAACGGTCATTTCGCGGTTCACGATATTACCTACGTATATAAGCGGGCAATAATCAACGCGAGCACGATGTTTAACGTTAATTACCTGTAATCATCAATACGTGGATGTTGGCTGCTCTCAGCTCCTTGATCACCGGTATAGTCGGCGTCTTTAATCTGTTCTCCATGATTACTAATCCTAGAAATTCTAAATTCTGCTCCACCGCGTCTCGAGGCAGTTTCGTTATCTGCGGTTAAAAAAAGAAAAATGGTAAGTATTAAATTAGTTCATCGATTAATGTCTATCAGTAATTGCGTTACCTTTTCGCTATTATTAGGCAATTCCGTCCGCCCCATGGCTATCACACGATACCCCTGTTCCGTATAACTTTTCAAACAAAACATGATATCTTTCGGTATAGTTTCGGGCTTGCTCAAGCTGAGTATCATCTCGGGAGAACCTTTCGTATAAGCTTTAAAAGTACTAGAACCTCGCACGCGCATTATCACCGACATTCGTTGAAGGGAACTTGAGAATTGATACTGTTGCACGATACCAATCTCCGATATTTCGTTCATATTTTCCGTGTAGCCGTTCTTCTTTAACGGCTTCACGACGGTCGGAGCCAGGAAATTATCTTTCGTCGTGTTATTGAACTCTTCCAATATCCATCCTGTACTTTCGAACATCTGAAACGATCGATGTTCGATGATAGATTTAAAAGAGAGAGAGAAAGGGAAGAAACACAGTAAGAATAATACCTTAACATCTAAAGGATCACCGCAAAGTTCGCCATCGATTAGAGTTAAGCTATGGCAAACTAGCATACCCTCGAAAAGCGGGTGATCGCTTACGTTGGGAATGGTTTTCACGGATTTTCCGAGAACACCGTTCATACAAGGCACGATACCCCACATGTCCAATCCGTCTTCGGTCAAAGTACCGGTCTACGGGCGATTTCAAATTAGAAAACGCGAACGAATGAGAATGCGCACCGATACCAGATACATTAATCTCACCTTATCGAAACATACGCAATTTATGCTGCCAGACACATTAATAACTCTATCGTTGATGCAATATATTTGCGCGCGTTTCAATCGTGCTTGCGCGTATAATTTTCCCACCGTCATCGCCGCTGGCAGTGCTGGCGGAATCACGATCGTAATTATGTCCAATGCTTTTATCGCTATATCTCCCGGTGTAATTCCTTTGGAAACCTGGAAAACGACACTTATTCGTTGGACGTTCGAAGAATATTTCTGACACCGGTATCGACGACAAGCGCACCTTAGTTATGATGGTGTACAAGAAACCGCAGGTTGCTATGAACGCTAATATCCCGATGAACTTATAAGAATCTTGGTCGAACTTAAAATCGGCCGGCGGTGGATACAGTATGGCAGCGACTAGAGAACCTTTGCTGGTGTGATATCCGGTTCGTATCACTCTTGCCAAAACCGGACCGTCGTCGTAACTCCTGTGTTCGTTTGGAATTTTTCAAACGTTGCGCAAAAGTTCGTACACAGCGAGTACCAACCTGGTTTGGATGATAGTCGTGCCGCTGAATATCGTATGGTGGGAGCATTCTCTCGGGTCGTAGAGAACGTGACGCGACGGCAGTGGTGTTTTCGTGACAGGCACGGACTCCCCTAAAATTTGAATTTGACGTAACAATGGTATCAGGGACCGATGCTCGTCGTTTATTCGTACCGGTCAGCATCGATTCGTTTAGAATGCATTGTCCAGTCAAGAGTACCGCGTCGCAGACGACGGTGGCCTGGTGCTTGGGCAATTCTATTATGTCGCCCGGTACCAGCTCGTTGCTCGATATGTTTACCACCTGGTTCGAGCTCCGGTGCACGCGAACGGTCTCGCTGGACGCCACAGTGCCGCACAGATTTATTTGATTCTGCAAAAGTCTCGTGTTTCAATGACATCCGAATGATTCGACAAACGCTCGAAGAATGACGATCGATTTACCTTACGGGTCTGCACGATGGAACTCGTGATTCCGAAAACCGACATGCATATAATAGCCCCGGTGTAGTATAAGTAACCTTCTGCGAGCCATACGCACAGAGTGAAAATTTGAAAAATGTAAAACGGATTCAATATTTCCAACAACAATAACACGCCTATGCTTTGCACGGGTACCACGATCTCGTTGTTTCCGTACACAATGCGCCTGTAATAATGAAACGATATGTTATCGACACGTTATCGAAACAGAAGGTGGGAACTCAATTATTTTCGAGTAATTAACCAGTAAGATTCTTGCAGAATAGATAATAATAAGCAACATAAGTATGCCCGAGTAATTGCAACTGTTCATACGAATCGATTTCAACTTCGTTATTACCTAAGACATTGTTCCTCTCTCGAGAGTCCTCGGTCGTTGTTTAGATGGAGATCGGTACAAAGCGTATATTTATCTAGACCGACTAATCTCGAGAACGTGTTCTGCGTGATGTCCCATACGTAACATTGCTTTTTACACCAGAACGCCTTGTACTCGAACACCTGGCACTGCGTGCCATTCTCTAAATTGATTCGTAATTTCTTACACCGGATCTTCTCGTCCAGATTCTCGTCGCTGTTCACTGCGTTCTTCGATACATTCTCCAGGCTGATCGAAAACAAAATTAGAACTTATATTTTGGGTTTCACATTTGGCAGTATTCGGTCGAAAACCTACGGTCGTGCTGACCTGATGTTCCTCGCCGATATCGTCTTCACATCCTCTACGAAATAAGACTTGTACCTCCCTTGGTAGTTATCCTACGCATGCAAACACGTTTCTTTTCCTTCTATTCATTTCTACGATTAGGTAATGCGAGCGAAGAAGCGTCGTTTCGATAAATTTCTTACGGTTACGAGCAGTTTCGTGGCAACGCTCAGGGAACATTTTTTATGGGTGGCGTAGAGGTGCAGCCGTGGGTACCAGTGGAAGAGGAGTCTCAAGCAGCCGATGGTCAACGCGTAAGAAATATAAGTCAGAATGCATTTCAGCTTGCTCTCCTCGAATCCATATATACGCTGAAAATTGTACGTTCATTGTACGCTCGTGTTCTATCGAACGGAGCTCGAATCGGAGACTCACTCACCATGTCCTCATCTTGACCGGTATGTATCTTCTGCCACTGCACTTCCGACGTTTCATCATTCTTTATTCCTGAGCGAAATAAATCAAGAATGACGCGCTCGCTCCTGCCTTTCACGGTACAAATGCGTATATTCGGGACCGCGACGTCGCGAGCTAAGAATTGGCACCGAAAGATCGATCGTACCAGAGTTTTAGCTCACTTAGATACGTGTATCTACTTTTTATTATTCCGATAACTGTGCGCTATAGATCATTAACGATGATATTCTACATACAACAATGGAGCGGAAACTAAAGCATCAAAGCTTATCGCGTTGATACGATCTTTCTGTTTCGTAAACACCGATCAAATCACAGGAAATACTTTCCACCTAGGAAAAAGCCTAATCCGCGCGTAATCCGATGTAATCGAACGGTGAGATCGCTAGTTTCAATGGCAGTTTTCTCCTGTTATCGCGTTCAATGAATCAATGTCGTCGATCAACCCTCCGACAATATTTTCTCATTTGAACGCGATAATTCCTTTGAAAAATAATTCGTTTGCTCCGGTTGAGACGCGATAATGATCGCTCGTTATCGAGCCATCAAACACGACTGCATTTGAAACGATGAAGCATGCATTTGCGCGAACTTCTGTTTCGCACGTGTTAAAAAATCGATCACGTCGACCGAGGGCGAATCGTAGAAAGGACAATTTATATTCGCGATACGTAGATCTACTCTCCGGTGGTGTCCGAAACGACCGATTCGTTCGGACCCTTTCACTGTATATTATGCTAGACGAACGAAGGCCGATGACGCTAAACCGAGAGTGGCATTAATTAAAAAGTTGTTCACGAATATTCGAATCACTCACCATTCGCCGTTGTCATAACTCTTTAGGCTCTTACGATGTCCACGAGTCCTCAAATTCTTTCCTTGAACTTGAGACGACGTCAAATGGAAACTTCCGTCCTTCGCGGACTGCTGGCGAATACGTAAAACTTGTTTCGTGAATATTAAGGGAAATCCGTTCGCCGGAAAAGGATTAGTGGTTGACATTTAATATGGGAACGTTAATAATGAATGATGAGGAATGTTACGCTCTACGGCGACGAATGTACGTACAAGAATCGATCGGCAATGACGAGAAAGAGGTGGTGGCCTCGTGCCTGTCAAGGTAGAATTAAACGGCGTGGAAAAAGAATACTCACTTAACGAGGACTAACTTCGCGAAAGAAGATACGATGGTGCGTAAATAACTTAAATAGACAGATAGTAGTTCGACAACGGACACGATTAGAGGTATGCGACCGTGCACTTGAATTACGCTGTTGACACAATAATCGAATGGCGAAATTGCACTCAGACGACCGTGGCTGATCTTTGCGATTCTGTTCAAGTTTCTCGATCATCTAATCTGACTAATTCTTTCTTTATCCAGTCTATTTATCTCGTGACGTAAATAGACTTCAGAATTATGTTTCGAGGAAATCGTTGAAAAGTAAATCGTTCACGTGTACGCAACGAGTCAGAAACTAATTATGTTTTTTTAATAGCTATTTAGATCCTATCTTTGGCTTAATTGACTTGTGTCAGCGGCGAAAAGAAGTCGAAACATTGATTTGCACATTTCTCATGATCAATTTAGCAGTTTCACAAACCGGAGATAAGATCGGGCGGGGAAATGCGTGAAAAATTTATTCGACTGTCCTCCACGTCGCTCTACGTTTCCTCGTTTCTAACTGCCGCTTAGATATCCGTGGACCTCGTAAAAGAAGTTTTTTTTCTTCGCCAGCCGCAGACATCGATTTCACATCGGAATATCGAATCGAATCGCGTGTTTTTCTTCATATTTCTTGTAGGATCGTCCAAGGTCCGGCGATATCGTGAATCAAATTACGATATATCGTTGTTAGAAAGCAACATCATGGACGTATTTTTTTCATCTGATACCGTTCTAGCATGAACCGGTTAAAGAGTATGATAAAACAGCATTCCGAACCGCAGTGTACCTATTATCGCACAATACCGGCTAAATTATTCGCAAATTGTTGCGCTATTCGCTTAGCACCTACGAACTAGCTCGGGAGAACGAACGAACGTACGTAGGTTCGTTGTCAAAACCAATTAAAATTCGTTGTACAAACCGCGCGCTCCGGTAGGCACTGACTGTATGCAGCTTTTCCGCCTCGACGAGATGTGGACGGCGATAGCAGAAAAAAAAACTGGTTCACGTTTTTTTTCTGATTCGGATACCGATGGAAATGATAAATGATCGATTTGCAATCGACGCATTTTAAGGCCGTGTAAATATACCGTTTCCTTCGCCGTTCGATTTCTATGATATATGAGGTGGTGCAGAGTGTGTAAACGAAACATAGGGTATACGCACACCCACGCCTATTGGTTTCGCGTAATGTAGACTCTGTTACGAAATTTATGTCACGAAAGATCGTCCTGGACCTGGTTCATTAGCTATGCAGCACGCGATTCGATACTTTTAGATATGTATAAGGCCATTGCGCAAGTACTCTGCACCTTCGGGTTGCGTACGACGACTCGTTATTTCGCAAAAGATCGGTGATCTTTGAAGCGAGAAAAGTATGATGGAAAGAGCTATGGAAAATATTGACTGATCTTTCAAAACTATCTTCTCATTTACCAACATTCGTTTAAATTACTTTCACCTTCGCGTCGCGTCTGTGTCGAGTTCTCCTTTTTCGCTAATGGAAATTAGAACGCGAACGATTCTAGGAAAAGTGATTTGCTTTTAATTGAGAAAACTATACTAAAAGCGTTTGAAAATATTGTACGTTACGCATCGTTAGCATTCGTTAGCGAGTAGGTAGGACAAATTATGGATTTTCGTTACGCTTTATCGCGCTCGATTCGCGATAGAAACGAATTAAAAAAAACTTTATATTTCTCGAGTTAGAATAGTTAGAAAGAACCGCTTACTTGAAACTTCGTTTAAGTTTCGCGAAGTTTATTTCCACGGGAACGTAATCCGGGCAGCGATCACGGGTCCGTGCATTCCTAGTCAGCTTCTGTTGCTCCTCGAATTTCCACCGTTACGATTCCTTTAGAGATTCTCGCGTATCTTCGTGAGTTTCATCAATTCGAAAACTCGGTACTTATCATCAAGACGAAATGTAAAATGGCTCGGGAAAGAGAAAATTAAATCCGTAGACCGCTAAGGCGGGATAAAGCGCGCAGGAAATGGCACAAAGTCGTCACGTCGGTTGGACGATGTCGAAAGCGAAGAATTCGTACGTACTATCCCGAATTTCTCCGTTCTTCCGATTTTCGACCGAGATCAATCGAAACGAGGCATCGTTACTTTTTTCAACGAATGCACCATCACCTGTTTCGCGACGCGCGCCCGGCTGTACTGTGCCCCGTGTCTGTGCCATTCTGCCCTGCCTGTGCTATCCTCGTCGGGGACTCCGCGCGTTGTACGAATTTATCCCCTCTCTATCTGCTCGCCTATCGAGGATCGCTCGCTTTTTCCGCGGTCACGACTTACCGATAGTTCGGCACCAGTCCGATAGACAGATTAACTTCTTTTCCCCTGGCCACACGTGACTTACATCGGATCAACGAATAATGGGCAAACTAATTCCACGAACGGGCAAGTGCTGCCGTGTCGCGTGTACGACGCGTCTATCTATGCTATGTACGTGCATGCACGCATACTCGGGCCACGTAGGTATGCGATCCCGATTAAATCGAGGGAATTAATAATTTCGACACGTACTCGCGTTATACCTTTTTCGGTGGTAAACGCATTTGTGTACGTCAATTGCGATCGCGGTTACGACAATTCATTCAGTCGTTCGTGCGGTCATCCGTCAACCACCGTCGCCTGTTCTGCGCTCGTAACGTGACGCGCTGTCTTTCGCTTAAGTACTTATCTCCGAATTTGTATTATCTCGCGTACATATTATTATTCAATGTCTGTACTATATTGGCACCGAGTAAAGATACATTCTTCACGCGAGAGAGAAAGGACGAAGATAGAAAATCTGCAGAGATAACTGTGTAATTTTATCGAGAAATAAATTGTTGGAAAATTATACGATAGGCAGGGCTCGCGTACGACGTGTGCTACTTATTTTCTCGTTTCGCAACGTCCTCAGTAAAAAGTATATATACACAAATCGAATCGTAAGAGAATCTACGTAAACGCTTGAAACGTCTTTCTGCGATGCACCGGTATGTCACTTAACGCGTGACTACTAATCAGAAATTAAAATTTCACGAAGTTACGCGAATGGTTCAGCGTTTTCATTTCTTTATGGCACACGGTGTGCACGCGTGTACTGCGAATAATTCTTCTTCTTTCGTTTTACGGTCGTACGATTCGTGTTGCATATCCCACGAATGTGCATGGCTCGATTAAAGCTAAACACGATACGATTTATCGTAGCTCACGTTGCACGATGACTTGCAAAGACAAATCACATGCACTTTTGCCTAAGGAGAACCGTAGAGTTGCTGAAATAACTTTACGTCTTACAGCCGGTTGGATGATAAACGTTTTGTGTGCAAGCCGCTTACCAGCTTGTAAATTATTTTGCCAGGACAATCGTCGTTGACGAGACATCGCGTATGCGTGTGTGAGTGAGATAACAACGATTGTCCCACAAAAATAATTCATATAATTGGCATAATTTTTCCTCGGCAGTTTCTTCGAAATCACTGCCATAAATTCACGGCAATTACGCGCCGCGCATCCGATAATCTGTTCTCACTTATTACAGATATATCTGAAGTAAACGTCTCGTGACTCGTGCCCAAAAACAAATTAAACGTAATAATAATAATGCGATTTATAGCAATAATGTACGAATGTTTGCCTTACGAAATTCAGAATTGACGCAAGTGGATATTCAAAATGTTTCTGTAAACGTAGTCCAGACAAGAAATAAGGTCTGTAAATTCATTTTGTTTGTAGACAACGATTCTAGAACGACACTCCGCACGTGATTTATGAATTACGGGCATATGAAATATTTACGCGGCGATTACCATTTTTCAGTTAATAAAAATATGGGAGAAGCGTAATCCACGCTGCGTAAGCGTGCTCGTACGACGAGGAAAGCGCCTGAGAGAATTATTTTCGATGCGTCGAGCGTCGAGCACGTTAAACGAAAAGCTTTATTTGCTCGTAATCCTTTATCTCGAGACGCACAGTCTAACAATATGAACCCGTTGTATAATTCGTCTAATCTAAAACGGTACTAAATTTAACGCGCGTAATTGTTTCGCGAAATTATGGATTGCCGTGTCGACGATCTGAAATCCGGCTGGTACCGATGACTGATAATTGTAATCTCACGTTTACAATCGTACAATGATCGCATCGCTCGCTATCTGTTTCGTTAAAGAACAGCAAAGATATAGATGAAAACAGAGAGGCTGCAGTTTCTTTCATCGATTGAATGAAAGCATATATGTACTGTTTCAAGTTCCTTTTGTAATTTTAAACAATAACATATAATTGTATGGAATTTTTTCGCCACGCATATGACAAGATCGAACTCAATTTCGTATTTTGTAATCGCTGAGAATAATGTAAAATCGATCATTGAAATCCTATTGATATTAATCGACATCGCATTATCAGTAATCGTTCTATATTTTCCACAGTCAGAACAAAACGATGTTAATCGTTGAATCCAATGTTCTCTGTTTCAAGTGGGTATCTATACTTTTGGGAGATTTATAAAATTGGATAAGATTAGTTAGGAGATTATTAATTTGTCATATTCGCGATGATAGTGTTTGTATTATTTTCTTATCGTGAGCTACGTCCGATCAATGTTCACTCGGTTTTGGAACGTATTAAACGATCTCGACTCAATTTCTTGTTCGATTTTATTGTAACGCGGATATCTGTCTCACGTAACTAATGCGTGTAAATTGCACTTCATAATCGCGCGATCGTAGGCATAATCAGGGTACATCAAGGTTGATCCAATAGATTCCCATTGGCGTAAACGCTGTCACCTGTATAGCAAATATCGTTTCGCACATGTACTGCAAATGCAATTACATGCTACTCCATTTTTTAGTCGTAAATAATTTATATTTACCATTTATTTGAATATTTTCCGTAAAAAAGTTATAAACATATATACACAAATGATATTTACAATATCTTAAACAATATTCAGGTAACGTGAATCGGAAATGCGATTTCTTTCATTACTCTATTAAAGTAATTACTAAAAATCTATATCCATTTGAGATAGTAACTCGTCATCACTGTCGACATCAGTCAGTCTCTTTTCTGAAGCCTTTTTCGTCTTTGCGGTTTCGCAATTGCCTAACACATTTTCATTCTCGTCAGGATTACAAACGGACGGCTTCGAGCCTCCTGATAAATCCTCAACCTTAGTTCTCCCTTTATCATCACTCGATAGATTCTTCTTTTCCCCCAAAGACCCTCCCAAGTCTTCTTTCTTCTTTGGTTTCTCCGTCACTATTTTAGATATTGACGCATCAAAATCATTTCGTAAATCCGTAATTTCAGATAAAAACTGAAAGGATAAATCAGAACCGAGATCTATCGGTATGTCCGTGTCGTCGTCATCGAACTTGTTCAATTTCTTATCGTGACTAGCATTTTGAGTATTGGTGTCCGACGCGAAAGTGCGACCCTGTGCCTTTCTCCTATCTACCGAACCTCCGAAAATTGATTCCATATGCTCCGTACGTTCTACCGTACCACTACGAGCGTAAATCGCTAAAAGACTAGAGGGAGAAATCAAAATTTGATATTTATTGGCAGTGGAAATTCCCGGGATCTTTAAGAGGCCAACATCGCGCAGCAACAGGACGACGTTCGACTCTAATAGACCAGGATACTTTAACGATATATCTTTATGGACAATGCCTCGAATACTGTCCGAAAAATCTTTCAGCACGATCGGTGGATTCTCGTAATTGTAATCTATTTGTTCTACTATTCCTGCCAAGAACTTCACCTTTATGTCACCGCGGCTGTTCAGGGCAGCCTTTTGCTTGACAGAAGCGATATCGTATCCATTTAGAAAACTGTCTGGCAAATCGTTCAACATTAATTGCCAAGCACCTTCCGTGAATAGATTCGTTGTGTTTTGAGAACAATATTCGGGTAACTTCGTAGAGGTCTTATCTTCTCGTGCCTCGCTTTCCTCCAAGCTTTTTAAATATGAAAAGCATGCGACGTTGTGGTCCATGTCGTCTGGCAATAAACCAGCAGGTCCAGGGAACTTCCTGATCAACGTCATTTTCTTTTGAGGAGACTTGAATACATCATTTTTCAATGTTGCATTATTCTCCCTGTCCGATACAACTGTCTTTGATCTCAGTTTTTCGGTATGATTCGGTTCTGTGATCTCTTGACTACGTGAATTATTCTTTTGCAATATGTTAAGTATCAACTTTTTTCTTGGTAATTGAGTGCTCTCACAATCTTGAATGCTCTTGATATTGGTTTGGTTCGAGGGATCATCGCACGATGTTGTCGGCTTGGTCGATGCACCTTGAGATACATTCTTATCTGATGAATTCTTGTTAAACAATTTAAGAATTAAATTCTTTCTAGATTGTTTGTCTTTTCCTTTATCAACAGCCCCTGTTTCCAACGAATCCGTGTTAGGCAAGCAAGCAGAGCTTCCATCGGTGTCAAGTTTACGTTTCTTCGTTGCTGTGTTTTGATCGTCCAGTTGATAGTAATAATCGAATGCTTTAGCATCGACATCGTTCAGTAAATCCTAAAAATATACGTGGAAAAATTAAAGTTAGGACACGTTCTATTCGTATTAGTCCAATGTAAAATAACGGCGTGTCTCGTTCGCGAACAAATCAATCTTTAATTAGTTCTTCAATTAATTTCCTTCAAACGGTCATTCTCATACGGTACGATATTTAATATTTCTAGATTTATGAATGGTTTATGTACCTGGTCCAGATCCCAGTCATTACTTTCGAACATCTTTCTAATATGAATTGTACTATTTATTTTACACAACACTTCTGAACGATTATTAATACAGCGGCTATTGCGTTAAATAAAAAACACGTGCTACATATCGTTTTATACAACACGTGAATGAGACAAGCAGACACATATATGTATATATATGTATATATATATATATATATATATATATAAATGTGTACTTTGATCATTGCCTATGTATTTTCATAGATGGTAAACTGTATAGAAAACTGGTAACTAGTGTCGTCAAATTTGAGCACCAGGGACAATTTATTCGCTAGCATCAATAATTAGAATCAATCAATAAAATTGTTTGCTATAAAAAAGGTAAGGATGAGTACGGTCATAAATAAATCATATCTCGCTCTATCTGCTCTTCAAAAATTTCCAGAGCTTAAAGTCTTTATTATGTTTAAAAATCTTTACATACAATTCTTGCAGTTTATTTAGAAACAGGTAATATTTATAAATATTGCAAATCGATCTCTATAGTAATCGATTGAAATCAGAAAACATTTGCGATGTTTTCATTTTATGATATCATTCGGAATTAAACCTATTGAATTCATGTAATATTCTTTGCTTTTTGAAGGAAATCTAATCTGTATAATTTAATTCGAATGGATGTAAAGGATGAGCAATCAGGAGACGGACAATGAACAGGACGAGTTCCTTGAATCGCCAAGACTGACTGATATCTATTGTACTAACTCTCGAAGAGACGTAGAAGGCGATGTTGTTTACGATTCCAGCGATCCCGAGACACGCGAAAAATTATTGCAATCACCAACTCATAAAGAATTTTATCAATATATTGAACGTAGAGAAAAAGGTGAAGCAAAGTACAAAAATTGGATACGTAAGATAAGCGAAAATCCAAACCTTGCAGAAGAGGTCGAACATCAATGTGGGATGAATGTTTACTTAGCAAAGAATAGGGTACGTTACAGTTATAAACCCGATTCCACTGTAACTCATATACCAGGCATCAGATATAAAGTAACAATCGTTTATGACAAATTTTCACGCAAATGGTATATCAGTCTAGGTCATTCTCGTCTGCCAGAGAATGTGACATTTAGCAAAAAACGCATTGAGAAGGGCACTTATGATCCTATTGGACCAAGCACTCTTAGAATGATACAAAATTTAAAGGGAGCATTACATTTCCGTGCACAAAAGATAGGATATGTGTATAGTTTAATAGATAATGCAAAAGAAGTTTATAAAGATATAGAATTTGACGTAAGCTTATGTTTAAGCAAAATACAGATAACGTTAAAAGAGAAAGCCTGGCCAAAAGATATGGAGAAAATACATTCAACAGACATTATTCATCTAGCAATAGAAGTAAATGACAACTTCCATGTCACTAATCTTTCATATGAATATGCGAATCGTAAAGGCGTGGGTCTAGAAAAAAGAAAGATGTGCTTATCAAAATTGGAGCAGAAGTTGAATATATTTAGTGATCTTCCTTTTAAAGAAGCATTTTATATGTTCATGAATTCAGATGCTTTTTCTTCTGAGACAATGCCTTCTTCTGATGACATATTCAATTAATACCTTCATTTATAATTTATATATTAATTATTATAGTTAATAAGTAACGTTCACGTATCTATTCACCTATTTTTGTACTTTATAACTTACTACTTTGTCACTGAGATTATGTGAATTAATAAAAATATCTAAGATGTACCACTTGTTATCCGTACACATGCGTAGTATGTATGTTCATTTCATCATTTCCAAAGTATAATCTTTGGAAAAATGAACGAATTTTGACTTCTATCTTGATCTTTTAATACTGCAATGCATATGTTAACGAATGTTATGATGAATCGGGAGGATACGGAACTTGGTTCGCTTAGGTAACCAAGCACACTCTTTATATTCGCACATAATACTTTGACATTCTCACAACTTTATTACGTTCATTGTACAAAGTGTGTCATTAATATGAAATCGTCAAAGAGAACGAAATTACCATTTCTCTGAAGTAGCTCCACCCCAGCTTTGTTGTCCAGGTGCAGTTGGTGCCGCGGTGGTCCATTCCTCGGACGTCTACAATAATTGATAAAATACATAATGCCGATACAAGCGAATTATCGGATCTTACAAATCTAATTTTTACCTGAGCAGCCCAATCTCCACTGGTTTGGAACGCGGGTGCAGCACCTGCTGCCGGAATAGCAGCTGCAGCTGGTGTCGCTACATCATCGGCCCAATTTTCAGGAGCCACCGCACCAGTGTCAACTTCATTGACCCAGCCAGGCTCGGCAGTAGCTGTCACCTCGACTGCGGCGAAGTCTTTGGCCGGTGCGATTTCCTTCGCGGCTTGTTCTTCTTTCTCAGCCTATGAAAACGTTCCGATACGTTATTATCTTCGAAATTTATAGTTAAATACACATTAGTTAATGGACGATATGTTCAGCAAAGATTAAGCCATAAGTAAATAACGTCAACATGTTTGTTTCTGACTGTGTTGTCATCATTTATAAGACAAGAATAAAAGATTCTGATACAAAGTTGGGAAGAACAGACCTCCTCTGGATCTCGGTAGAAGAATAAGTCGACGACAACATCCCATTTGCTTTCGCGTGCGATGGATCCCCTCAGCCTTAATACTTCTCTTGCGAGTAACCACCACATGAGACCAACGCAGTGAAGACTCTTCGTGTTGCAGGGAATTGCGATGTCGACGAAACGGAGAGGCGAGTCAGTATTGCAAAAAGCAATTACCGGAATATTGACGTAACTGGCCTCAGTAATTGGTTGGTGATCGGTGGATGGGTCGGTAACGATCAGTAACCGTGGTTCACGGAAAGCTGACTGAAAATCATCGCTTGTATCACTACTGCAATAACTACATGATAATGAACATTATATGTGCTTTCTCATTTTTGCATTACAACCAACCTGAATCTGATTAGTAAATGCACCAGGAGTAAAGCGGCCAGCAATTGGTGTAGCACCAGTGTGCTGGGCAAATTTCAGAACAGCTCTTTGGCCAGTCTGCCGACAACTGATAACGAATACTTCGCTAGGATGTTCTATAGCCACAATTGCACGTGCTGCTAACAGCAACTTCTCCCACGTATGTCTTAAATTGATGATACTGATACCTTCATTTCAAGATATAATCTATTGATTAAACACAAATGGATGGTATCATATGTGAAACAAAAATATACTCACCATCATTTTTCTTTTTGTACACATACTGTTCCATTTGAAAGTTAACATTCTCAGCACCTAAGTGTGTGTAGGCTGCTAACATTTTAGTAACATCATCCTCTTTGAGGGATAATACATCTAAACCTCCTGACATCTTAACGTTTGGTTGAATTACGAATAACCTAATAAATGAATAAGGAATTGAAATTTATAAACAGTTCAATGATACCGAACCACATAACCTAAGTTCGTAAGAAGAATAAATAGAATTCCGATTTTAATATAATCAACAAAATATGACATTAAAACGAAAGAATCTCAGTGCAATACAAGTTAACTACTTCGAAAAGTGCTACTACTAATAAATAATTGTTAGAACAAGACCACGTGTACTAGCCGATACAGTTATCGTATTTATTTGTTGCATCTACTTGTTACACGACCCAATTTTCACATGCAATTAAATTCCTGTATGATTTGGCACTACGGTTGTAAATTTCTTTCAATTTATATAGCAATGAATGTTGTAAATAAAGAAAAATCTTTGAAGAGACTCACGTTATCAATGCCACTAGGAGACTTCCATTCGGAAAGGAAGTTGGACTGTTGGACGCGTTAGATGCCTTACTTATTTGCTCCCGCTTATTTATTTTTTTGGAATAGCATGCTTTAATATTACTACAAATAATGTAACTGAATTTAAATATTCTACGAAGATTGTTTTTCAATAAGTATCATTAAAGTTCTGCCGAGAAAGTAAAATTTTGATTAAAAAATTAACAGGGCGGAAATGTGTCGAGTTTAAGCGCAAACTTTGATTGTGAACTAAGAATTCCATAAATTTCGTTTATTAGATTGTAATCAAGATTTCCAGAAATATAGAATTCTTTCTACATAAGTTAATTTGATAAAT
>NW_017172225.1:209948-297752 GCF_001652005.2 Ceratina calcarata | reverse complement strand
TAGTATATTAAAGCTATAGAAATATAATTAATAATATTAAAACATCCCCGAAATATCATGTGTCTCCTAACCTGTAGCTACTGTTATTCCGGACTCTTTATCCTCTTTTATATAAATGTATAATCAACAAATTACAATGCGTTTTATGTGAAAAAACCGGTTGTTTTAATATGGTTTAAAAGAATGTATCCAGCAAATCATAAAACCATTTTCGTTTTGGACCATACTCCATATTTTGGTATATCTAGTGAGGCTCGTTTAGAATTTGATTTTCTGAAGAGTCGTGGTCAGAATTTGATCCCCTTAGCACCCGTTTGTAAATCATTATGGACCACCAGTGTAGAAGCCTCATTAGAATATTGTCGAATAGTATGGGATTTATTTCCAACCGGGAAATTGGTAAGATAGAATTTTACTCCCTCAGTATTATTAGACAAAATTTCCATATAGCTTGAAAGCAATTCTTTTTTTACAGATAAGATTTGTCGTAACCGACCGTGCAGCTTACGTATTAAATTCTTGGAGCCCCACTCAACAAAATTTAAATCATGTAAATATTTTTAAAGTTCTTAACATTTCGATGTTGGACGTAATAGTTCTGTTTCTTACTAAGTTTATTCTGTTCACAGATAATGAATGGTACAGCTATTCTAGGAGTGCCTACAAAGTCTCCAAAGCCTGGCGAAGATTATTCAGTCATACATGGTTTGAGAGTAGCTATAGAAACCCTTAACGAATGTTCAGAGATCCAGCATGAGAAGAGGACTTCTTTAAATGAGAATGCTAGTAAACTTGTTAACAGAGGAAGAGTAATATGTATCACCAGTGCAAGAGACAACAGTAACATGAAGAACTTGGAGAACATATTTTTAAGTGAATTGGCACAGGAGAATAAAAATGCTTTAGCATCAGATCAGTTGGTATCTATATAAATACTACGAGGTATCATATATATTAATTTTATAACATGTTTCCTCTATTCTGTTCCAGTTTAATACCCGTAGATTATTGCCACTTAGTCATACTAAACATATTCCCCAACAATATTGAATCGCAAGTCACTAGTCAAGGGCCAAGAGAGGTATTTTAATTATTTCATCATAAACCGATAACAAAATATACGAATTAATTCTCACATAAAGAACTTCTGTTTCAGGTTTCGCCGCTGTTAACGGTAGAAGTGCATTCTATTAAGGCACCAGCTTTGCATTCGAAATTGTCGCATTTAATTTTATCACATTACGATTTGGCTAGTACAACGGTAACTGGTATACCAATGAAAGAAGAACAGAATGCCAGTTCCTCCGCGAATTACGATGTCGAGATATTTCATTCTTCCGCGGCGCATTCCGCAATTTTAAAAGGTTCTTCATTTCTTACACAACGATATCTTTCACGTAAAATCATGATACAAATATTTCTACAGGAAATCCACAAGATTCCGCTTTAATCAAGACATTTATAAGATTCGAGGAGGGTTCTCAATACGAAACCGTGACTTTAAAATGGTGCACTCCGCGGGGATGCAGTGCAGCCGAAATGCAAAATTGCACAGCTATGCACAGAATCACACCAGTAGACGTGAACAGTAGACCCTCGTCCTGTTTGATTAACTTTTTACTAAACGGAAGATCCGTGATGCTGGAAATGGCCAGGAAAAGCGGAGGGAAAACTATATCTCATTTGCTCGCTGCACACGGCGGAGAAATTTTTATACACACGTTATCCACGGCCAGAAGCGTATTAGAGGATCCACCTTCTATCAGCGAAGGCTGTGGTGGTCGAGTTACCGATTATAGAATAACTGTAAATATAAGTTATGATTAGCGGTATCAAAAAAATATATTCTTTAACTAACATTCTATTGATTGTAGGATTTCGGGAAACTTATGAGAAACAATATATTAGTGCCTTTGAAAAGAAACACGAGCTGTAACAGCGAAGGTCCTGCAGAAAAAATGAGATCCAGAATGGAGAGGCATACGAAATATTGGCCGATTACAATCTCTAGTACTCTTATGTTTAATTTGAAACAGGTACGTGTGGCAGTCAGAAATCTTATTCAATGAACTAATTTATCAGACACTCGTAAACTTATTTTTTATTCTAGTTTATAAATCCATTACCAGATTTAATGGTGAAGGAAGAACTTACTGCGGAGGAAGTCGTACAATGCAAACAAGTGATCTTTAGTTTATTGCAATTGGAAGCGAAACACGAAGCGTTACCCTTGCCAAGTATAGGCGGTGGGCGCGGCGGGAAAGGTGGTGTACGCAGGGAAGAACACTACAGGCTTTTGTGGGGCGAAATAGAAACGTTTTTAAAGTATCATGCAAATAATTCGGCTGCGCACTCCGAAGTTCTGACATGTCTGCTCGAAGTTCGAAGCAAAGATGACAAAGACAAAGTTGAACTGGACCAAGCATTACGCGAATTAGATGGGTAAGGGTCATTTTTAGGAACACTAGAGAAGACAATATGCGGAGATTTTAATCGATCTATGAAATATTTTTGAAAACAGATTCGGAAAAGACGGCGGAGCCACACGGGCCAGTGTAATAAGAGCGACGACGGATTCACCGATGTCGCCACCGCCTAGTACATCGATGTCCCTCGGGAAACAAATTCACAAAAGCGGTATTTACGCGCCTAAAAGTTTGCTAGATATTTGGTTGCAGCGGAGTGCACCCAAAGAGAAAAAGTCAGATTTTCATGGAAGATTGAACGGCGATGGTCTCAAAGCGAAATTGTACCCGAACATAAAGGAGACTGGCCGGGAACCTCGCGAAACTATTCTAGAAGGCTAACAACTTAACTCGCGAAGTTACGTATTGACATGGAATTACCGCGTAAGCTTAAAGACTACAATGACTACTAGCTATTCGTTGTTCAGTGACGATGCACGAATCTTCTCAACAGAAAAGAATAAAAACTTCTTTTTAATTACAATGGGGATTTAAATTATTTCATGCCCAGAACAAAACTTCAATTACTTTATGCGAAGATGATATCCATGTACTTTCTATAGAAACTAGTATATGTAAATGACCCAGAGGTACATATGCCTTTTCATATTTCCAGTTAGATGAAAGGAAATACGAAAGAAATGTCTATAGAAATTGTATGGAGAAAAAGTTAGCCACCAGCTAGTAGCGCGAAGATCAAATCGCAAAGAGTTGCGATGCAACCGGGAGATAATCAGCCGCGCTTGAGAGGAACACATGCGGATGAGATCGGGTGCATCTGCGGCCAAAGATACGTGTGGCAGAACACTGCGAAGCGAAGCGCGAAAGTGTATCAGTGGTACAACGAAAGCGATCCACTCTCTGCTTCCTCATCCCCCCGACGGCGTCCTTCCGTCCCTCGGCCGTTTTACAGGCGGCAGACACGTCTGCCGGGTGTCTGAGCCACCGCGATACGTTGACCTCCATCGAAACTATAGCTCTCTATCGTCTCTCCCTCCCGCGTGGCTGGAATTCCGCCGCTAATCGATGGAAGGAAGGAGGAAGGTATGCTCTTGCTGGCTGCACATAATATAATGCGAGCACGAGACCGGGGCGAGGAGAGGAAAAGAGAGAGAGAGTAAGAGAATGCGAAAGAGACGGAGATTGAATCGACGGATGAGGAGAAGCATGCAGTAGAAGAGTGAGAGAGAGAGTGAGGCGGAAGGGGATCAGAGAGTACAAGTGCGTGACGTAATGGTTCATTCATCCCGAGACAGACGATATCCCGGTCAATGGCGTATATGTATATATACATGCATTGAAGTATGTACACACCTACGTGCACGCGTGTCCTCCGTGTGTGCGACACGTGAAGTACACACATGCGAGCACGTGATGTTCGTTCGTTCGTTCGTCTCGTTTTGGTTCGCTTCGTTCCTCGCTTCAGCCGGTTACACCGTGTACCGGGCTTTCCTTTGCCGTCTAGTGTTTCGGATAAATCAGTCGCAGACACATGATACGCGTGAACTGACCCTGGCAATAGCAGCTCGCGTTGTCCGGATTCTTCTTATCGGAGTCGCTGTCGGTGTTATCTTATGCAATTGTTACGGTTCCGTTCGCGTTGAATATTGAATAATCGGTGTACGGAACTCCAAGCGATTAATAACTCTTCTATCTACGTAATTGAATAGTACGTGCGGTTCTAATGTTGGACTTAAAAGCGTGAATTGCTCGTATTATTGTAATTGATAAGAACAACATTCCTTCCTTCTGTTACTTGTCTTATAATGCACCCAATTCATTGACTTTTTACCATTTCGAAATTGTATCCTGTTTTCATTGTCCAGCTTTAATCTTGTTCGTTAAAAATTCTTCAGTTCCCCTCGTCGACTATCGTTTTGATCACAGAGAGATCAATAACGTAATTCGAGGTAATCGTTGGAAAATTCCACGTTAATTAAGCAACGCGTTTCGTGATCAAAAAACTCAACTTTTTCTTGCAGTAGTTTTTTTGGCATTTCATCAATGTTAACGGTCGCGGTAATTAAACAGTGACACGTCATTACCCATCTCGGCGGGGTTGGTTTTCCTTTCGCCGATCAGTTCAGTGACCCTTTGGCTAGGATCGATATTTGGCGTAGATAGGCAAGGTAAATTATAAACGGTGTGCTCTTCTTCGTGCTACCACCTGCACGCAGCTGTGTAGCGTCCGATCAATAATTCTATCTAATTTACTTTTCCAGCTGCGACGCAGCTCGAATTTTCCATAGAAAATAATCAAACATGTCGCGCGACTATTATCTAATCAGCCATCGCAAATTAAATGATGTAATTGTAGATTAAATCCTCAATAATTCACACACATGTTACAGTTAAGTTACTTCATCAGAGATATGAATCTTCGTTCAGAGAAACTAATCCAAGCGTTGACGTACTTTAAGGAACAACGTGGCAATACCTACACGCATTTTGCTATGCATTTGCATATTTTTTTACTTCATGCTCTATCGCATCGCAATTTTGCCTTCTTTTACCTTTAGGTGGATGGGTACGAGCCGTAGGGCACAGAAGATGCATCGATAATGCATGGCGTTATCGATTCTTGGTACACATCGGCAAGTTCCTGAAGTGGATATCGATCTGTGCAGGAGAAGCGACGTGCTCCGTTTGCCAACCCTCTATAATTCATCGCCGCTTCGCTTCCTGGTCTTTGTGCCTCCCGGACAGGGCCGACGCTTCCTCCAGTATTGAGTTTCGTATTTCTGGAACGTCATCTAAGCGCGGGAACGCTTCTTTCCAAATATACGTAATCGTAAATCCTCTTATGTCGCCGTTGATCTTATTACAAACTGGATAAAATGGTTGTGATAAGTCTGTCCGACTCGGTCTTTTTCTTCGCTTCCTTAAATTAAATATTCCACACCTGTCCATATCGTAAATATTAATAAGAATCAAGTGAATTGTGGGAGACAGGCTACAAAGCGTAGACTTGAACGCTTCTTATTGCTTTAATATTAAAAAGCTGACAATACGTTGGTTCTTATCCATCAAGGAAAATTTCAAATCACTTAAAAGAATGAGGTTCTAAATTAAATGAAAGAGAAAGCCTTTCTTCCCGCAACGAAGGGAGATTTGGTTCTCTGAATATTTCCAGCTACGTTCTGCCTAACGTATTCCATTGAGGCAGCGGAAGGCATGCAGGACTCGTTTTCCCGCTGCGCTCCCCGAGGGTCAGGGCTGTCTCTTTGTCGTCCCTTTTTCAGAGGCTGCCTCTCTGGTTCGAGCTCACGGCGCAGCAGCCCCAACGACGTGCCACGCAGCAGCTGCCTCTCTCTCTCGAAGAGAGACGTTTTTCAAAGTCCCCTCGCAGTGCTAACGATCACCGGTTCTCCTCTTCCTATCCCCGATGTGAAGCGCGCCGAGGCGAGGGTCGAAAATCCCGCTGGGAGATTATTTTTCCCTCGCCGATCCCCCTGGCTTCCCTTCCCCGTCGCTCTGTCCTGGCCTTTTCCAACGACCGACGACTCGAAGGAACATTACGGCTCCGGAATACGTTCCCGGATGCCAAGAGAAACTTCTCTGCCTTCGCTCTTCGACTGTATCCCGGCGATTTCATCGCCTCTTACGATTCTTATCGCAGAACGACTTGAAAGTTTTTTACGTACTCGTCCTTTTCAGTATTCTGCTTTTTTTCTAATTTTCGATGTTATCTCGACTTGATAATATTGAACTCATGTATAAAGTCATTACATTTAGCCGTCTCCATCAGAATCAGCAGAGAAGCATATAACAAACGGAACATGTAGCCAAAGACAATTGCGTTTATAAAGCCTGTCATGGTATCGTCACCGTTTTTCCATCGGACTCGCACTGTATTATTGAACAAGTTATTACGCGCTTCTAGAGCCAAGAACTACACACTTGTGCCTTCCGCGAGACGGAGGCCCTTTGATCCGATTATAACGCACGAAGTACACGACATCCGCTGATCGAAGCAGGACGTTCGCCTCGATATTCTTAATTAAACAATGTTAAATACTATCAACCAAAATGCGAATTGCGATTCGGAGATAATCCGGAGAAAGCGCATTAAAAGGCGGCGAAACAGTTGAGAGAGGGTGAAGGAAGGGTGTCCCTCGAATCGCCCCCGCCATGGTAACGTCGTAGCAAGCACGTGCTTGCTACGTCACCGGAGCGTGTTTACAGAGATACCTATAGCCGTACTCGTGACCTTGTGTTTTGTATATATCATCCTCCCTCCTGACGGCCGCGGGAACACCCCGCGACACCCGCGGACCCGGGAATACCCCCACATCCGAGTGTATCGTCTCTCCTCTCCCTTTCGACCTCCCCGGTACACGAGAGGAGCTCCTCAAACTCCCCATGAGGCAACCAGTTGTTCCGTCTGTGACGTAACCGGGGTATCACACGACCTGTCGGGTGCTCGCTTTGTTGCATCCTGTCCCGCTCCACTCTTCCGGTCCCTCTCGCTCCGGTTGAAACCCGGTCGGTCTTCTTTCTCCTACCTCCCCGTCTCCACCGCTTTCTCTTTCGTTTCGCGTTCTTCTCCTCTCTGTCGATCCTCCGCGAGTTCGGTTCCCTCCTTGTCCGTCCATCCAGGCCGGCTTCCCGGTTCGTCTCTTTTCGTTTACCGAGCTGCTATGTACATATACGTCCGTCTCTATCCCGCGGCCGCTCGCTGTTCGGAATTCCCTTCCCGTGCCTATACACACGCCTTGTCTCCTTTTCTCCACCTCTGTAACTCGGCACCGCAACTCGCACCGTGCTTTCTCGTCTATGCGTGTATACGAAGGTTCCGTCTCTGTGTGCGCGTTCACCTCGTGATCCAAGAGAGTGAAAGTGAAAGAGAAAGATCGGAGAGAGAGAGAGAACGTGGAAGAGGATGGTTTAAATGGGTGAACACATCACCTCGAAGGACGTGGCAGAACTTACTGGGTCACTGGAACGACCCTGATGACCCCACGTTCCTTTTGTTGGCTTTTCTACTGGCTTAATGGATCGGGGATAGACTGTTGCACGGGAGTTATAAATCGCAATGCTCTCTGCATTTGGTTTCATCGAGGAGGATCGAATTTAGGCAGTGTGTCCTTGTATGAGATTGTACACGAGATGAAATCTTCGTTGCACATTCCATTTTCGTCGAAGGGAATTCATCTTTGTAGCTGTCGTGCTGTTCCTGGCAACGGACCTCGTGGGAAGTGGCTACTTTTGTCTTTAATAATTTTAGAAGCGTCGGAAAGGAACGCTTGGAGATGGTCGCGACTAAAATAGTAACGCCGCGCCGAGAGGAACGAAGCTTCCTTACCGCGTGCATCGACTTTCATTCCTGTTCCAATTCCTTCATTAATGCAGAACATCTTCCGCGAGAGATAGAACAATTTTAAATCTATTACTGTACTGTACTGTACTGTAAATTAATTTCAAACTTCGTTTTCATCTGACTGCAAAGCGAAGTCTCATCATGGAAGCAGGCGAGGGACGAGTACTCGGAGAAAGTCAAATAGATTAGAGAGTGCTTCACTTTCACTTTGTCAGAGCAACCATGTTCTGTACGTTTGAATTAGATGATCCTCGGCCGAGCTCACACTTTAAAAAGGTTCAATATCATCGTTATGCTTTTATCTATTCGATGATCCAACACTTATTCATATCTCTTGCAATCAAATCAAATCAATGATCATTCATTACATCATGTCAATAATCAGGAGGCCAAGTACCATCGTCGTCTCTCTCGTGTCATAATTATCATCAACATCGGGAACCGCCTCGTACAATAGACTCGATTAACGACGTCCACATTATTTTCACCGTTCAGCTAATCACAATGTTTCTTTTCTAATCGACGAGCCAATTATCTCGAGAATTCGTTTCGTTTCAATTGAACCATCGACTTCCAATCAGCCCGTGATCATCGATTCGCGGGCACGGGTTAATGGACGTATAATTACGCTCACGTATCGCGTTTTATGTTCCCATTAAAACATACCTCCTCGATCAGGAAGCAATTCTGAATATGCAGAAGAGAAACATGGAAACAGTTATTGACATTTGGTTGATAAAACATATGTGAAATTCATATGATAATAATGCACGAAGGTACGATAAAACGGTTGCGTATTAACAAACTTAAATGCTGAACTCAGGTTTTAATCTGTGTATGAAAATTTTTGCTAGATGAGTAATGAGCTCATGCCGAACGGACTGTGAAGCACGTGAAAATGAACAAAAGGTGAGCGTAAAAGGAATCGATTGCTTCCATTTTCCAACTGGATTGTCTAGAAGGAAAAAACATCGACATTTCCCTTTTTTTTTCTCTGCTCTATAAAAAAATATCTCCCCTCGTCCGTTTTCTTTCGTTACTATGTTTACGCCGTTATAAAGGCGAATGTGGGATAAAATGTAAAAAAAAAATAACAATTTTTCACAGCGACGTAAATACTGCACGTGGCTGATCCCTTTTTTCATTACTCTTTTGTTTCATCTTATCAACCCATATACCGTGCATATACCCATAGAAAAGAACGGAAAAGTAAAAAATGTCTGACGAGTATGATGTTATAAAATAAATGAGAAGCAATGACAAACCGAGTGAGTGCATACATGTATATGTATCTGGTTTCTCGCAGGCAGAACACTGATAAGAACGTAACGTTTTCAAATAATTTATTTAACCTCGTACTTCGCAATGACATCACGTTACTTTACAATTAATCCAAAAAATTACACGTCGCTATTTCTTCAATGGAGAAACGAAAAATCGTGATCGGTCGTAGAAGCGCTGCTCTATACAAATATTATAACTGGCTACCGGGAATTCCTCGGAAATCGCCGTGCGGCCCTTCGATCGAAAACGTATATATTAGAAATGAATCACGCTCCGGAAAAGTGGGGTGCGAAAAATCGGTTAGTAGAGATGGCATACGCAACGACTGATCGCTACGGATCGTCGGTGTGCTAAAAGTCGACTCGGTGCTCGTCGAAGGCAAGGCAAAAGGTGATATCTCTTTTAGTTCTTTCGTCAGCCGAAAACGAATTAGACACGATACAGAGAACAATAGCCCATGACGCGTTCGTCGGTTCGTTCACGATCACTTAATTAGTAACATGAAATGGCAGTTTGTCAAGGTGATCAGCGATCCGATCACCGAGGATCTCCAGACGAAAATTCACTTTATTTCTCGGCTACTTTTAACCAACAGTGAAAACAGTGTACTTTCGTCTTTGAACAACGTCTTGCGACACCTGAGATACATGAATCTCGATCGGCAGAGATCATCGTGCTTCATTTTTATGATTCGATTGACCGAGGATTAATGCGTTAATTGTTAACGTCGATTCGATGTCGCGAGGTAAACATGGTCCGAAGACTCGATAATTAAATCGTAGTCTCGATTTATTAATTCCGTCCGATGAGCGTGAAGCACGAAGATCGATCGGGTTGTGCTCCAAGTTACGCGTCTGTCTCACTGTCAATAGTTTAAACCTTGTTTTTCAGCCCCTGGCGCAACGAGAACGCGAAATCTGCTGGAAAGTAAGTTGTCATTTGTTTGTTCTCATGTTTATCAAGGATGTGAAAAACGAAGGAGTATGCGTCTTTCCTTGTGATCATTCAAATACTCTAATTTCATAACTAAAAGATCTTATTTATGCGAACTGTATCACGAAGATAAATTTTGTAAAGGCAAGTAATTAATCGTAATTATTTTTAACGAAGGAGACCTTCCTTTTTCGTCCGAGAAAATTCATAGGTGGTTAAAAAAAATGAAAGAAACAGGAAGAGAAAGTTCAGTGGGAAACAGAGTAATACGAGAGTACTTCGTGTGGGACGCGAAATTTCGTCGCTTCTCTCGCGTGCTTAAGATATTTTCGGTTTGCAAGAGGAATTTAGTCGTATTGCTCACGCGGTTCTGTGTCTCTGCGTTTTGCATTTCCTCTTCTTCACGGAGAATTTGCTCGAATGCGTAATTGATTAATTATCAAATTATAGCCGAGAAATTTATAATCTATAGAGGACAATAATTTTTACTTTATAAAATTTTGACATTTAAAAAGGATTATAAAAGTTCGAAAATTTAGAGAGAAAGAGAGAGAGAGAGAGAGAGAGAGAGAGAGAGAAAGAGAGTGATAACAGAAAACAAGAATAAATCAGTGTGGAATGTCTTGTATAATTATGTGCGAGAATAATAATTTACCAAGGCGTTTCAGAAGAGAAAGAATAAAACAAACAACATCGCTACATTAAATCCGTTTACGTTTATAAGACAATAGAAACTATGCGTCGCCGTCGTCCGTAATAGTATTAATAGCAGCAATAATATAATCGTAATCATAATCATAATTATAATAATAATCATAAATCTTCAACTTCATCATCCTAGTTATCGTAATCAATCGCCGTAGCTCACAAATGTGTATAAGTGCTCAATCTTATATCGTCATCGTCGTCATGATATTAATTACTAAATTATGTTAACTCCCTAAATTATCGCAGAAAAACGTCTGTTAGTCCAACGACTCTATCCAACATTGTTCATAGATTTTCTATGAAACTTCTGCTCCTCGTCATCTCGAACAAAAGCGAGTGCGATTTTCCTGACTCCTTCCCACGCATACGATCCGTCCATGTACGTAATATACAGGATGATCGCGCAATTATTTTCCAGTCTTTCTTTCCCACGAGACATGAAAAGTATGTAGAAAAATTTAAGACACAAGTTAATTCTTCTGTCCCAAACATTTCCTTATATGTTTCACATGTGGAAAGAAAGCTATATAGGAAACAACGTTACGAGCGTCCAGTACATAAATATATAAGTGTATATCTATATATTCGTGTATTCTCTTTCTTTGTCAACAAAACGATCGATACGAAATAAATTAGGCGCTAAATAAATAGAATGATTCACTACGATACTTTTTTAATCGATCAGCTTCTTCATCCATACTCGCTGCATTTACCGTACTCCTCATCCTTTTCGTCCTTGTCTCCTGGCTCAAAATATACGATATTGCGCGTACGAATTTTTTGACGAGCTTGTTCGTAAAATCTTTCACGATATATCACCACTAATAATATCATTTCTCGATTACTATAGCGGTCAGGTTCTTCCTTGCACGTCGAAATCAAGCTTCGGACGCGATAACGTAATCGACGGAACAGTAGAAATTAAATCGGTCTGCGCGGAAGGATATTCTTCCGTGTAGTTTCCGCTTCTCTTTTTTCCGTTCTAGTGCAGCCAAACGCAACTGTATTAGGTTGTTGTGTGTGTTTATTTATTAATAGGGTCGGTAGCTAGAGCAGCCTGGCAGCACTGTTCTAAATTACAAATATATATATAATATGTATATTTATAAAATTTGAATGAACGTTCTTGATCAAGCTATAATGGTTTGTTTTATTTATTTCTCTCTCTCGCAATCGTTGGACACACTCGTTCGTCAACGCTCACATACTCTCTCTCTTCCTTGCTCTTTTTCTATATATATATATATATGTATATATCGGTTTTTTAAGATCATCGTTATACCTCTATTATCTCGTGAAATCATTTTTTTTTTGCTTCTTATTCGTTTGCCAACGGTTCATTATCATATTCGTTAATTGTCATTTATTTTCTATCTCACGTTTACTCTTCTCCGTCTCTGTTCTTCCTCGATAATTAATAATGCAAAAATACTAGTTAAATCCCTGTACATGAAAAACTTTTGCTGTGTCTGTTCGCGGTGTGCTCTGTATATTTCGGGTGTGTTACCGTCCTCTGCATGAGTCGCCCCATACGTATAATACGTATGTATGTATATGTGCGCAGGTCCGCCGCCACACAATGCCACTTCATATTCGTTTTTGTTTTTCCTCCTTTTTTTGTTGGTGGACTCAAAAAAGCGTTACTTTTATTTGTTTCTAAAGTTTCTTTTTACTTACAAGGTATTTGGTTTGCTCCATGCATCACTCTGGCATGCAGTTTCGTTTAGGTATATAAATTATGGTAATGATTCGGTATTATAATTATAATAATTATTATTATTAATATTAATATTATCATTGTGTTTCCGGTGTGTCTCGTCGCTTTTTTCGTTTTTCCTTATACTTTTCTTGTTGGTCACGGAATCAGTTACTCAATTCATCTCTCACACTCGATTTTTTTTATACATTTTCTCTCCGTCTCTCTCACTCTCTTTCTGCGTAACGTCACTCTCATTCACTATACACACTCGCGAATTCTCTTTTTTTTTTAAAAAGAAGAAACACGACGACGTGTCGCCCTTCATTTTTCCCGTGGCCTTAAACGCTGGTATGGATGACTGGTAAAAAGGAATGATGTCTTTTCTGTATTCGTTTTTGTATTTCATTTTGTTATTTCGTGTAACAAGCAGCAAGGGTTCGAAAGGCCGCTCCGATCGTAGAAAAATGTCCATTTTTCTAAACCACGGCACGCGGCAGAAAAATTGAGGAAGCTCCGCCAGCTCGAGGTTTCCCCTGTCGAATCTTAAGAAAAACATGGCTACACTAGTATTATCACATCGTATAAAAACCTACGCGAACCTGAACTAGAAGAGTATATTGTTACTCTCAAGAAGTTGATCAACGAATTAGCCAATACGCCCACGTAGAGAAAGAAAATGAAAAGAATGAAAAAAGAAGTATTAGAAATATCGGTCGAGCTTTACCTCTTTTTTCTGCCTCCGATCGAGAATGCCCGATAAAATTCTAAAAACCATCCAATGCTTTCACACAACTTCCACTTCCGTGAAACACTATTTTACACTAAGTCTCGGGGACAATCTTTAGGAGGGGGGTGATATAGGAGCGGGAAAGGCGTCGAAGAATGTGACGAAGCTCAAGGATAAATAATTGAAAAAAAGATAAAAAAGGAAGTGTGAGAGAGTGGGACTGGAGGAGAGTCATGAAAAAACGATCGACGATGGTGCGACGATGGTAGGCTACTGTGGTCTACTATCCGCGATCCTGATCTCGGTGACCCCTTTGACGGTGTTGTTTTTAGAGGCGCCTCGTCGCGATCAGCGTTAGATTGGCGGCCGACACGAGGGTGCTGACGTTGTTGTTGTTGTTGCTCGTATTCGTAGTTCCCTGTCTAGCGGTGGGTCACTTCTTGCTTTTCTTGCTGGGCGGCTCCTGCGCGTCCTGCGAGTCCTCGGTATCCTCGCTATCGGTGGGTCGTGGCGTGTTGTTGCTGTCGTCGTTATCGTTCGTCACGAGCGAGTCATTCGTATCCTCGTTGACAACCGCCGCTGTAATCGGCGAGTCCTCGGTGAAGCACGTGGTCATGCTGTTCTCATCGATGGCCGCCGGATCAATACTACCCGGTTCACCCTTACCGTTCACCGTCGCTTCCTGATTGCTGTCGTCCGACGGCTCCGTCGCCTCGCCGTTGCTGGGCGGATGAGAATTACCGTTCTCCGTCGAGGCCGGGATCCCGTCGAGCAGCTCTGGTTTCAGCTCGGACGCGACATAGTGGGTCCACAAGGCGAGTTCCACCCTATGCGGGCTCCATGATTTGCCGTTCGACGCTGAAAAAGAAACAAAACGAAAGATTGTCTCGGTGTTCGACGAACACTCCTCGTTGATTTCATGTTACGCAATATCTTTTGATCGGCGAATACGATTGATCTAATCTATTACAGATACGAATCCTCACGTATTATGTACGTAACAATATTTGTTTTTCGATATTCTTATGAAGGCTTTTATGAGACGAGCAGAGTGAAATTGTAGGAAATTTATCATGTCGAAATAACTGAGCAAATGAATTAGCAAAGATACTCACTTTGTTTGTTCAGCCTCTCGACGGTATTTTGAATGTGCTGGACAAAGTTAAGGTACTCCTTCGTGGTATAATCGATGCCCTCGATTTGTGGTATTGCCATCAAACATTCATCTGCCATGAAGGGTGCATTCTCCGGTGATGCGGCTGCCAATAGGGCCGACGCCATCGTGGTGCCTACTCCTTTCAAATTCGACAGGGCGGTAATAGCTTGTTCAAGATTCGGAAGTTTTTTGAATGCCTTTCTCGTTTCCGCCATCACGGCGCGCGGTGTGTTCACTTTTACTAAATATGACAGTTGTGGATAAAACTTCCCACGCTATAAAAAACAGAAAAATTACGCGGTTAAAAAATCGCGATGCGCAAATAAAGCTGTTTTAATATTGGCTGCGCGTTCGCATCGCGAGCCGCGTTTCAACAGTTTAATAGAGATCTGTCGCTTAGTAAACTTAAACTCTGAGAAGGAAAACCCCGTGCAATGCATTAATCGTTTAGGAATGATGAAAATCGAATTCACTCACTGTTTGTTTCCATTTCATCGTTTGCACCAATTCCTCGTGATTGAGATGCGCGTCCTTGCCGCGCGACTTGATCTTCTTCGGAAGCTCATTCTGATACCTACGAACAGAAAACGTCATCGGACGGTCAGCCGAAGAATGATCGCGCGCGATGCACAATGAGGGCATGAGGGTGTGCAAGATCACGGTTACATCGGGCCGATGACGTAACCGGTGGGAGAGCGGAGAATATAGGAATCACGGAATACTGATTAAAAATGCAGCCGCAAGAAGTGGTTTTCCACCTACTGACATTCGCGTGGGCTGTCTGACACGACGCTGGAACACGAGCCAAATTGAGGACACGTTCTCTACCATTGGATTCTCCAACGTGCTCTTAAATCTCGCTATGTGGTTAACAATTATTTCACTACTAGTCTCAAATATATTCATTTTTCTAACAATTAATCATACCTTGCATGATTTTACAATTCCCATGAATTACTGATTTATGTTGATTCGTTATTCGAAGCAAATAAGATTATTTTAACATCGACCTTAAACTCTGTTCTTGATTTTCACAATTTAATAACACGGACTACAAGCCCGCGCATGCTAGTTCCTTCCATAAATTAGAATGCATTTAAATATTAACGCGTCTTGCGGGAAACCACCTTGAAAATCGACACGAAAGGGAACGCACGTGCGCGAGTTTTGACAGATTCACGCGCACTGAAAATACGATTTCCGACGTGCTGGTACGTATCGTTCAAATATTATGAAACGAGAAGTCTTGGCGAGAGCCGTCAGTTTTACTACTTATATATAGATAAATTCTGTGTTCTAGTGTTAAAAATCTGGTTTTCGTTTAGCGACGGAACGTCTCGGTTCAGGTAACGTGTTCCCTCTTTTCTTACTCCATCCTCCTACCCCTCTTTCTTTGTCCCCATTATTCGGGTCATCGACACGGGACAAGTTCTCTGTTCTTTGGTAGGAGGCAAAGGCGCACTGCATCCGTGAACACGGCCACGCAACAAGAGCAATAGAGAGGGATGCACTCTCTCGCGTGGTTTTATTGTAGGTACTTTCGGAGGTCGGCTCGGGATCAGCTGTTTGGCTGAACAGCTAAACTTAGTTACGGATAGTTTGTATTTCATTCATATAATGCGATACTTGGACACGTGTTTCCTTGAATTACGACCGGCCGGCCGGCACGGCGCGTGGTAGCGATGATTCGCCCAGGAAAAAGAATGTACGTGAAGCTCTACCTGACTTGTGATTATCGCTCTATGCTAATTAGTCTAACTACGGCGTACGCGTATTATAATTATTGCCACACACTAATTTCAATAAATGTATGATACAGGCCTGTGTTGATTCACACTTGTTTTATCAATAAACGTGCTACGATTTTACGTGAGCACTGACGTAATATCATATAACATAGTTCCCGCTTTAATGACAGGCCAAAGATAAGAAGAGATTTCTAGTTCGCGATAAACCTGCAATGATAATGAACTGTATTATCGTAAACGAAGGAAAAGTAATACCAAGGATACCGTGGCATGGGCTAGTTAGTTTGTCCCGCAGCCAAAAGTAATTTCTCAAACGAGAGTTCAACCGCCGTGTCTCCACGTCTTTTTTTCCCTCTGCTCGCAATAAAGCTGAGATAAGAATACAATGGGTCCTTTTCCTCGCAAAATAAACCTCACCCGATATCACAACAATAATTCACTGAAATTCATGTGAACGAAGATTTGTAAAAGGCAGAGTTTCATTTTTAACTGAGCACGAAGATTAAACAGAATCAGAGATAGGGAAGGAGAATCATTTGAGGAACAAGAAAAACTAAATTAAATACGCTAGAGATAAAAAATGTGATACTGAACTGGTTTCGTTCTGCCAGTTTTCACGAACTAAAAGAACATGGACAACGAAGCCTTTAAAGTGACTTCGATCGTAGAATTAATATTAAATGAGAGTCTAAATGAAACTTTCAACTGGAAGGATCATTCAAAGATGCACTCAGATATTCGCTTGGTCATCAATTGGCTTCGGTCGACTTGCACGTGAACCTGAAAGAATTTCCAAAACCTTACAAGCTCGATGTAACTATGTACATGAACAATGATATATAGATCACTGATTGGTTCAACTACGACGTTACGAAGAATCATATGAAAGTTGTGTTCCATTGCTTGAAACTGCATTTACAAAATTGACGTAAAATCAAGAATACTCCTGCGTTCTATCCCTACTATAAATAGTATTCCTATCAGCTGATGCAGTATATCATTAACCACAGATTAAAGCACAAGATTTATCAATGTTATTTCCGACATAAATTTTGTACATCTTTATACTCTGTTTACTGTGTAATCCTTGAACACTCGTACATTGTTCCCATCATTATTTTACGCCGATTGTCCTATAGAAACCCCAAAAACAATCGGCTCGAGTGGCGTAACGGCGCGTTTCTTTGGTACGCTTCTTTCGAGCCGACTCGAAACCTTTTCAAGACAGAGTTTTGCTCGCGCAACCATTTTGAGAGGCTCTTTCGCTCGCCACGCAACGTGCTCTCCGCAAAAACAACCTTGACACAATCGCCGCGCTTTAACGCCAAAGAGGAGGATTGTGCCTCGCGAGAACCAACTCCGCAAGCCTTCGTTTTTCCTTCTCGCTTTTACAATTCCTCTCCCCTTTCGTCGCGCGTGAATATTTCGCGAATTCCAAGGGAACCAGTCCCTGGAACCTTGGTCCCCGGGACCGCATTTTCGATCCACGTTTTGAAACAGTTTGTTGCCCAATGCTCGATCGTTTCTCTAGCAGCCACGAACGAAATCAGGCATCGAGTGAAGCTTTGAGCAACGTTGTTTTCAACGCAATGAGTTTGTCCTCGTGGCTCGTGATTGCCGAAATCAGCAGTGGCGTGTGGCTGTCAAAAAGAAGATCGTGTGTTTTGTCGTACGAACGAGGAAAAAAATCGTTGTTCAATAACCGATAATTCATTGCAGAATCGTTTGACCCAAATGTTTTCATCGCTTTAAGGAACTCGTGAGTCAGCGAAAGCGTTTCCACGAACCGAGCCGAAGCTGTGTATCGTTTAACAGCGGAAAGTCCGCGTGCACAGGGAAATACGGTGAGACAGTCGCCTTCCGTCGGCTCGATCGTTTTGCACGCGCGTTTTCTCGATCGATTCTCGGGAAACAGTTCTTGGCTTTACGCCGCGACTATATCCTGTTGCTTATGGTTTCTTCAAACTGCAAACCGGAAGAGCGTAATTTGACCGTGGCAAAAACTTGCGGTCTCTAAGCCTGCGAAAGTTACTTTTGACTCGATTCCCCCCGTCCGGGAGAATATAATATTTCAATGTCCAGTATAAGATAATGAAAGTAATTAAAAAGCAACATGAGATGAAATAAACTGGAGGAAAAGTGAGATTCCATCTTTCAGCAGAACTTTTCCAACGAGGGGTATTCCGGCCACTTATTTATGCATGTAAGAAGCGTGTAATGGAGGAAATGTTACTGCAAGCTTGGTAATTACTGAAATTCTAATTGCACGGCTCTAACAACTTCGGTATAAAGTCGCCGTGGGTCATTTATTTCTAGTTGATAAATACTACGTGCGAATTGATTAAGTCAGAAAAATGTTAATTTTATCAGTGGTCCACAGAAATAATTACCACTGATCGCAAGTGCCCGATACAAATTTCGAAAGTGTCAATGTGACGTTCGATTCAAGTGACTGATTCCATGCCGATGACAAGGCATCAATTGACGACTGACTGCCAGTAGAGTAGCCTTGACGCAAAGTTCGCCAAGTACGAAAACAACTCTAGTCCCTTCTTCCATATAGGCTAAGTATTGTAACAGGAAGTTTGTTGCCAGACTAAAATCGTTTGCTAAAATAGAAATGCACATTTTTAATGAGGATTAAGACGATCTAATTGAAATACTTTTGTCCGAAATCGTCGAAAAAAATTTCAATAGACTTCCTGTTCTACGCCTTTGAGACACAGAATCGCGTTTCTCTGAAGGCACTTTATCAGGACAATTAAATTTCATCGTTTAACCGATACAGACACATTTTTTCGGTCGACTTGAAAAAAGATAGGCAGTCAAGAAGGAAGTCAACAAACTGAGAATGCAGAAGGAAATGCAAGTCTGATGTATACAGAATTGATGAAAACAAAGTGAAGTGAATGAATAATTAATTTGATAGGAACGATAGCGCGATTGAAAAGATTCCATTATTATTGACCGATTCCGGTCGTTGTCGCCGGAAACAGTAAAAAGCCTTAATGCGGAATTTAACGAGCCCCGAACCTGCCTTTAATTAATTAAACCAGACGTGACGCCAGTGGAATTGAAGCTCGCGCCGTGGAAACCTCGTTGTTGCTGACTCTCATCAACGAGGACTATCCTGGTTCAGGCATTCGCTCGAATTTCGAGTCTAAGTTACTAGTAGATAGCGAAAATATTGGATATTCAGTAAAATCAGATTTTGTCACATAGATTTTGCTTCTTACTATAGCAAACTTCTTAAATTCGTGTTGATAAACGAACTTCAGTTTAAAACAGGAAGTACTTCATTGCTTAACATGTATCAATGATACTTTTAGTACACAGACTGTTACCTACGATGTATTTTTTTCAACGTTTTCATAGACAAGGGGAATGTACAATAATGAATGAAAACAGGTGTTTGTCGCACGTCATCAATGTCTTAAGGATGTACAGGCTATGTACTTAAACAATGCTAATACGTTGAATTTGTTATTATAGATTCATATTACTATTAAAAAACTACCTGCAAATTTTTATATCAATTCATGGGTTTTTTGAAAAATTATAGTGGTCGACGGTGGAACGGTCGGACTTTCTCAAGACCTATAAAATGCCGATTAATCATACTTAACTCGTTAAGTATCGAAGTTAGAAGGCCAACAACTTGTATTTGAAGCATTTTTGAGAAAAAAAATGCGTTTTTCTAAAGTACATAAACTTTTGAGATTGACTGTATAGCCAATACATCCTTAATGCAACCTTGCGTTCTTTGCGACCTGTAATACTACTTTTGATAGAATCAGTTCCTGATTCCGAAATAAATCATTATCTACCAAGTACATCTAACGATGAGCATCTAAATTACTGATTAATTATCGTCAAGGATTTTCCGTAACGCATAACTGACATATGAACAATAAACAATTCGAATCATAATAACCAGATTTTCAGTTGCTCTCAAAAAGAATGTTGCGATCAGCTTCGGTATTAACAATCCTTTCGAAATTATTTCTTTGCAAAAAAGAAAAACGGGAACAACGGAACTTTCGAACAAGTCGCAAAAAAAATTGCGAAAATAAGAGTGGAGAAAAGATTCGTTAATCGAGTTCGAGTCGAGGTAGTTGTACGACGCCGTGAAAGCGACGCCGACGAGTCGCCTCTTTCACTGGCATCGTTGCCAGCGCGACGACCGCTCGAAAATCGACCACTGATGTCAGCAAAAGACCTAAAAATCTGGGCAAAATACACATTGTCGCGTGTTTCCCACGTACATCGAATCTTTTTAAGCAATTTCTGATCACACCGCGTCATAAATAATATTCCAACAGACATCGGTACACGGTCGTAACGGCAACGTCGAGAGTTCCTCGATGAGGTGGCACAAAATTCCCATGAAAACTTCGCGGGTCAATATCATCGCAATGAAAAAACTGCATGAAGCGTTTATCAACGAGAGTAATAAAAGAAGATATTGGAAAATCGTGTGTGATTGATCGATGAAAAAAAAAGCAGAGCGAGTTAATCGAATCACCACGTGACAAACGCCAGTCCTTTCTCGCGAGACAGTTTAAGGATAAGCTCCGAGGCTTTCGGAGCGAATTCCCGTGATCGTCGCCGATCGTGGCAATAAGAGAGAGTAAATATATTATCTGGGAATCTAAGCGCTGAGAGGCTCATGAGGGGGCCATACGGGTAGAGACACGGTACATGCGGTAAGTGGTGGGCAACTGGCGCGCCGCGGGTTCATTGTCCCGTGTGTGCCCGTGGTGGAAGCCCCTCGTTGAAAAGGAGGGCCCTGGTATGTATCGGGCGTAATACGTTGACGAAATATATATGTGCAACGACGCGTATAACAGGTACTCACCAGTTGTCCAACTTGATCAGCTCTTCGGGTTTTTTCGTCTTCCGATCGGCCTTCAGTCTGAGCGCCTGCGGATAAAGCTTCAGTACGTGTTCGAACTGACTTGCTGTGCCCTCCGCGAAGAAAGTCGCTGTGTCTTTCACGGAAGCCATTGTGATAACTGAGCTTCGACCAACGGCCGTCAGGGCGCGACACGGGCGCCTCGGTGCACTATACACGTCCTCGTCGCTCCCCGTAAAGTCTCTATCCTTCTTCTCCTTGGACTCTTTCTCCTCTGTCCACGTCCAAGCAGTGCGTCTCGCTCCTCTTTACTTTATTCTCCCTCTCTCACTCCGATCCGTGCGCGCACCCCTCTCCGCGCGCGCGCCTCGGGAGAGGACCGACCACGCGAGAAATCCTATTTTACCCTCTGACTCGTTCGAATTCTCTCGGTTTCACCGGCGGCGGTGATACGCGACACACGCGTGGGACGCGTTCGTCGATCAGCGGTACACACGGAGTCAATCGGAGAGAGAATTATCGACGACAGCACGCGGTGGTAAACGCGAACAGTTCACTACCAGTGTTCTCGTTCTCTCTCGCTCTTTCCGTCTCTGGTTCTCTCCCTCTGGCTGGTGTGTTCCTCAATTTCCACGAAAGATATTTCTTCACGTTTTCCCAGGACGCAACGTTTTCCCACGCTCGATATTACAGCTGATATTGGTTGTACGCACGAAAGAGACGTGTTTACGCGGTATGGTGATGTGATGCAGAGCTACGGAGGTCTCGTGCGTACACTCTCGTAAGGGAAAATCACCGTAGTTACACGCCGAGAACTCGCCTTCGGACCTCGTTCGACTGTCCCGGGTGGGGAGCGCGACTCGATCGTCGCCAATAGGGAGCAGCACTGCTCGGCGTGTTTCTGACTTTTCTCTTTTCCCCTTGAGTTCTCTCTCTCGCTCTCTCGTTACGTCCTTCCACCACTGTCCACGCACACAAACAAACTACCCTTGTTATTTGTACCGAAAATTTTAACCGTTGCGTGCGGGCAGCCACACGCGAGGATCAACGATACGAGACGATCGGGGAAACTATACAGCCGATTTGTTTACAGGAATGATGTAGCGAACCGATTGCTGCGAAAAGGAGAACATGCAAAATATACGTGAGACTGTCGGAACAGAGCAGTCTCCTTTCTCCTCTAAAGTCTCGTTGACGAGCTCTCGAGAGCAGTCGTGTTTCCCTCGGCGCCAGAGCCTTCCTTCTTTTTTCCCTCGCTCGCTCAGAGAGCTTGGTACGAATGCATGCGGATTCCCCGCCGGATGTCCGCGAAGTATGGGACTGCCTCTCCCCCACCTCTTTACCAGACTCGTACACGCACGTATGCACCGATCTACGAAGGACCTCTGCCTCTCTCTCTCTCTCTCTCGCGCCCGCTCCGTCTGTCTGTCTCTCCCTCTTTCTCTCCGAGAATACACACGACGATGGTTCTCGCGTACTTCGATCGCTCGCCGCGAGACTATACACGCGCGTTCCGCAAAAGGGTACGTACCCCCGTTTTCGCTCTATTTACTCACGATCGTCTCTGATCCACTCGTTCGTTAAAGTCAGGATTCGCCGCACCGACTGTTTCCATGTAACCGTTCGTATACCTCTGCGTCGGGCAGGAAAACTTCACGCTGAAGCGTCGATGATATCTCGTTGACGGTCTCATCGACGGCGACGATGACGTTGATGACGAGGATCGAACAAGAAACCGAGACCAACCAACTGTCCTTTTCTTTATTTTTCTCCCTCGCGAGAAAAGGCCTCGGTTTTAGCTCTATCGCACGTCCGCCTCCGTACGAATCACCACGTTCGATGGCTGTGTACGCGCGCCTGTCTCTGCACGGACTCCTCGAACACTTCGTGTCTCTGCCTCTCTGTTCGGATGAGCGCGTGTAAGTGCGCGCGCGCACTCACTCACTCATGTCAGCAGCGGGCGAGCGAGCAAGCGAAAGAGCGGGCAGAACGAAGCTCGAAGCCTTCACTCCGAAAAACGGGAACACACCGAGTATAGTGCGCGCTTAGGCGAAGACCACGTATAGAGTCCAATCGCTCGCTCTCTCTGTGTATGCTGACTGTAGTGAAACGGCGGGCCGGCTGAGGGCAGCGCCTTCGCTCGCTGTCCCCTTTTCCTCTACGCCCCTTGGGACTCTATGCTACCGCCAAACCGTTCGACCCTATATCCCCTCTACGGCAAGATCCGCTCCCACTCGCTCATTCTGTCTCTCCCATTCTCTTTATCTTTCAAATTCTCTTTGTTCCCCATTTATTCCTGATCTAACTTTCCTAACACCTAAAACGTAGCCCTGAAACAATATAAAATCGTATTTCATCGTTTGCAGGCTGTTGCAACGTTGAAGTTCGTTTGTAGCTTCGACGACCAACCATATTATTCCTCGCGCGATCCCTGTTCGTGGACTCCCACGAGCGGCGGACGCGCTCGGCTCGATACCTCCTCGTGAAGGCGCGTACCGTTCGCTCGATCGCGCTGGGTCGTCCGACTGGAAATCGATGCTAAAGCTGGGGTAGAGGTAGAGGCGCGCCACTGGTGCCGCGTACCACGGCTGGCACACACCGCTTGCGCTCTAACACATCCTGCTGGATCATCGTGTACGTTGCTGTATGTATACGACACACGCCACACCGCGCACCGGCCGCACCGCTGCTCCTATACCAATCGTAAGCGTGGTCAAAGTGTGTGAGTAGAGACGGGCTTTTCGTGTATACACGGAACAGAAGCCTGTGTGCGACGCCGTCACGGTCTACGAGTATATGTAGGTACGTGCGCGAGCAGAAGTGGCTCGAATACGCACAAAAGGACATATGCGGAGAGAAGACTCGCAACCCTTGCGTGACACGAACATTTTGAAAAAGTGTCTGCGTGCTTTGAACATTCCCGAAAGCATAACGGATTGGACGGCCGCGTAGTAGAGGGAGATACGCGTTTTTCATTTAGGATATCTATACTAGTCGAGGAAGATCACAAGACGGATGCCGGAGCCGTTGCGAAATGAACGATTTCATAATTTTGTAAATGCGACGGCATGCGCTGTGTGTACTTACTTCCGCGCTTACGAGCTTAAACGATATTCCGCAAATACGCTAACTCGAAAGCTGATGAACGTACAAGACTATGTTTTTATGTATTTAATTTTTTTTTGTCTCTTATAGATACTGAGATTTTGAAAATCCTCACAGCGCTATCAAAATTTGTTAATAAAATGATGCAAAATGAAATATCGATTATCTTTCCTTTTCCTCTTTGTCCTCGCGATCCGTTAGCTTTGCATTCCTCTACTACTTTCATGCTTGTGTCCGTGACCGTGGTACGAAATTGCAAACAACAGGGAAACTTATGACTGTTTTCTTCGAAACTTCTGCTACACGTGTGTTCATGCATCGCGCAGGGGTTCCTTTCGATTATGTTGCACATATGGATGTACGTAGGAGAGCGGACGTTCTCTGTATAATCTAACGTCTACGTTATACACAGCTTACGCTGCGCTACACGATAGTGTACGTTGCCGTGTAATCATTGGTGGTCCGGTGGTATTCGAATGATATCGTTGTATTCGTGCATATCGTGTATCGTGAGATCTCGCTTCACCGACCAACCCATGAATACGCCTCGCTCACTACCAATGTCAGCAACACTACCACCGACGCGCGTCGTAGCTGGTATACAGTCAGCCGATTGTATTGGTGGAAAGTCCCGAGCGCTTGCGCTTCAGTAACTTTCCATTGTCGTTGCTTTTGCACAGCAAAAACGGAGAAACTTACCGGGAATTTTTCGAAACTTTAAACATCGCGAACTGCCATCCTAGCGTTAACGAGTCAGCGAAAATTATGAAAACTAGAAATATATTTCTAATTTAATGGGATGTCCTCTTCTTGGAATTTTAATCCTCGTCCGTCGTTCGTTCTCATAACTTGAGCATCAAGTTCTGAAAGCACAAAATATTCTGTATATATTGTCTTCAAAATTAGTCCTTTCTAATATAGACTTAAAAATATCGTTCCATCTATTTTGTTTTCCAAGGATTATAAACTACGATCACCTTCTCAATTTCTTTAGAAAGTCTATGATTTACAGAGGACCGTATAATAAAACTTAGAAGAATCCGAACCTTCCTGTAAAATTTTGGAAAGGTCAGCAACGACCCAGCAATATAAAACTTCACCGTCCGCCGTGCGCGCTCTATGATGCAGGTAGTCGAATTAACGGGGTTGTACGAAACTAATTCTTCCGACAGTACTTTTAAAATATATTTAAAAGGTGTCCTTATTGTATTCCATACAAATTTTTAATGTAAGCATTTAATTTCTGTAATTAGATGGAGACTGTTTTAAATAGTGCATCTAGCAAGTTAAATGAAAAGCCGATGGTCGGAGAGTTTCAATCACTCGCCCGCAAATTTGCTGTTTATCTGATTTTAAGTATCCTTGGGGAGAGGGGAATCGTAATTAATACGCGGGGGAATATTCGGTGGTGAGAAACGACCGATTACGTTCGGACTCAACCCCGTAGGGCTGGGTACGAGTCGCGGGTAAGGTTACTGAAAAGGGGGGTAGACGGGCCAAAGAGGAAGACGAAGAGAAAGGCCGGTTTTCTTGTGAAGCGCGTTTCAGGCAGGCAAGGCAAGGTAGCCCAGCCGGCCATAAGCCCCGCATGATGGCCGGCGTCGACTCACCGTTATGTGCCGAGCATCGGCGAAGCCCTCGTGCCCCCTATACAAAAGAGAGAGGCCTGATCCCCTCTGTCCCTCGGGCGCTTGAAATTCAACCCCGGCACTGCCAACCGGTACAGGGTTGCCGGATCGTGTTGCTACGAGACAGCGAGGTTGCAGTGCGGCCGTTATCGAGCTCACCGCACACCCGGACAATCATCTAACCTCAAATTCAGCCGTGCATCGAGCGCGACTCCGGTTTTGTTATCAGCAGCTCCGAACCGCAGGACAGTCCTCTGCAAATTAAATGAGCGGTTTTTAAGCGCGGCCACATTATCGCGAATACTGCTAAATGCATTTTTAATTTTGCTGAGTTGCTCTTCACTCAAGGAATAAAATCCATATTTTTTTATATCATTTTTACGTAATATTCTAATTTTTGAAGATATAAAAATAATTTTATAATGCGTGGAAGACATAGTTCTTCTAGACTCAGAACTTCGTATATATTGTCTTCGCATTCATTCGATAAATCATTCGCCTCTGTTAGTTGCTGTTAAAGAGCGACCTGTAACCCGCTAATTATTTGTCGTCAGCAACAGGTGATACTCTCTTTCGTACCTACGTTTTACTCGGAAGTTAGTGCGCGCCTCATAGAATAGTAATAGCAAACATATATGTATAGCGTATTCTACTTATTTACTTCTCTGCTATATATATATATGTACCACAATAAAATAGAATTTTTCATTTTGCCTAATTTCTGTTATCCATTTGAATCGACGTATTCCTGTTAAATGAAAATTATATGTAAATAAACTTCTACCAAATAATCATTTCCATTGAGATACTCAAAGGGTATGTTACAGACATCTTTTAGATATCGTATCTTGTACACAAAAATTGCAAGGTCTAGCAGGAAATTTCTAACAATCATAGTTAAACGTAAGTGCGCGTCACTCAGTTTCCTGCGAGACATGCAAGAGCCGAGAAGCCGTTCCGAGAAGCCGTTTAAAATAGGAACACCGACAAATCTTTATCTAACGATCGAGACTTACGAAGATCGCAACTGACAGCGACAAAGCGATTTAAGTAAACAGGAGAATAAAATAAAATCGGACGGTAGACAGCCGCGACAAAAGGCAGCGCGTATCGTAGCTTGAAATACGGCTCGCATACGAGCGATTATTGCCGCGTTCGATACGAAACACGTGCTCCCGATGCGGTTGCTCGCTGCTCTACACGATATTGTTGCGAAGTGACATGTGTGCCACCGCGCAATAGAACGCGAAGCATAGCATAAGGACTGGCAGCGGCAGCCGAGCGACGGGCACGGACGGAGCTCCGCTTCATCGGGGGCCAATCCGAGCGCTGTGACCTTGAATAACTCTAGAGAGAGAGATATATTTAGCTGTGAGCGGCTCGAACTGCTGGTATATACTGCCGCTGGCCGCTACCTAACTCTCCCCTGCGCTCTGAAGTCTCTCTTTTACAGTAGAGGCTCGCAGCGACGGATAATAACGAGGGAACCCCGACCAGGGAAACTCAGAACAATCTGTCCCTTTCGCCCCCTTCGTTTTGATCTCGTAGTTATGTCAGAACCCAGGTAGTATCATAGATTCATTGTCTTCACATTACAACGATATAGAATCTTATTATTCCAAGAATTTTCATTCTTCGCTTGATCGTTGTGTCAATATTTCATTACGGTTTTGAAAAATCACAATCATGATCTTTTGTGTACGTGAAATTTAAAGCAATTTGTAGTTTCTACACGATCTGCAGAATACTTTTATTACAGAACTATCTGTTGGCACGTATGTTGCGCGTGAGTAATTTGAAGAAGGGCGATGAAAGTAGGTCCCTTGCGACCATTCTCGGAAGATTACAATAACGTTAGTCACTTCTATGGGAAATTATTCTTCGATACTACTGCATCCTTGACTGAAAAAAATATGATAATCCATTTGTCATTCATAGTCTCACTTTAAAAAAAGTTTGGAATTAATTTTCGAAAATACGAATTTCAGCCGATATCTTCCTATTTCCAAGGACTATGTGACTGTATTGCTTCTTTTTTTATTTTTCTATAGCGTATCATGAACGACTAGGTGATGATGATGATGATGATGAGTTCGAAACCAGTTCTCCTTGGCCGTATCGTTGAGAGCTGAGAGCTTCACGTTCAGTGTTCGGTGTTACTCGCCCCAATTTTCGTGAACCTCCGAAGCGTTACGAGACAATTGGGTGTTCCCAAATTACAGTGAGCTCTACTTCCGCCGGCTATCTTCATTATTCATCAACGAAACTCTTCCGCCTTTTGAAAGCCACTTTGCGTGGAAAAGAATGATATATTTACATGTAAAGGAACGGACAATCTTAAAGGATTTCTTTGTATTTTGTACAAAATTAAAGTTGAAGCACAAAACGCAAAACACGTGGTTATACAAGAATGTATAATCAGAAATAAAATAATTTGTTAATCCGTAAGTGATACATTTAAATTTTCATGCCACGCAGTAGTCAGATAGCAGAGCGCAAGGAATCGTGGCCACTTTCGGAGGCACGTACCTTTTGATCCCAATTCAAATACCCGTCCGTGACATTCGTAAATTCCGAACACGTGGAGCAACAAGTATATACGCGCAACTAGATCGATCCTTCCCTTTCTTCGAACGATCACGGAGCGGCGCGGCAATGCCACACTTTGGATTTCCGCGAGATCTATTTACACAGAGCCAATAGTTCGATGCAACAGGCGAGATTTCACTCTCTTACAAGAGAATACGATATACACAGAGAGGGAGAGCGAGAGAGTGGAAGGGCGAGTCCGAGTGCGAGCGAACAAGTTGGAAAAAGAAGCGAGACGGAGGAGAAACGAGAGTGATAGGAGAATGAAAAGTGAGAGAGAGCCAATGCCAACAGGAACAGTTTGCGTTTACCGAAACGAGACAGAGTACGTATACAACACGGAACGAGGGAGAGAGAGAGAAAATTCCGAGAGATCGAAAGAGAGACGAAGAAGCGACGGACAGAACCCGGTGAGAAACGGAGAAAGACGGACGGAGGGAACGCGAGCGAGAAAGGCTACAAGTCTGTGCGGTATTCCTTTCAGTGTGATTGTCATTCATGCATTGTGAATCAGGGACTTTATTTTTAGAAGCGTCTGAATGAAAGTGGAGTACCCCGTAGTAGTAGTATAATGTCAGCGGTAAGAGGAGAAGAGGTGGCGGAGGAGGACGGTAGTGTAGGCGAAGAGAAGCGGAGGAGGGAACCGGCGAACGAAGAGAAGGAGCGAAGAGGAACGACGAGAAGTACGCGACAGGGAGGCGAGGGGGGGTGGCGAGGAGAAAGAAAGACAGGTCATCGACGAGAAAGAGGGTGAGGGAGGGAACGAGGAAGACGTTCCACCGATCTGCGAGTAAATCGTACTACGTCCTCACACGTGCTCGCTCCCTCCTCCGTCGCCCTTTATCCCCCTTTTTCGACCGCCCGTCACCACCACCATCGCCACCCTCAGTCAACGACACAAACTGCGGGACACGCGAACGCAGAGGCACACGCACGTGCTTTGACTCGGACGCGGATGTCGTTTACCTATACCCCTATGAATCCTCACGGTGGAATCGAGAAGACACAGGGTGGCCAGAGCGAACGAAACAAATGCGGCTCGTTTCGAGGAGCGTAATGGACGTCCCACGCTATCACTACTTCTCGATTTAATTGTACGAACTTTTTGAACAAAAATATTAATATAAATTCGAGGCGGAGTACAGGGTTTATCAGCTCAAATGGGTAATCAGAAGAGACACCTCGGTACGCGTCATCAATCGCGGGAAGCTGATTGGACGATTCCGAAAACCGCAAGTAGATCGAGAAGATAAAGAGGCAGACACAGAGGAAATAACCCTCGAGGTCACGGCTGACAAAGGCGAGACAAGGAAAGATGGAGATTCTCTCTCGTGCACACATACCCATGCATACGGCGTGCGTAAGCAACGATCCAATAAATAGCAGGATCATTGACACCGTCCGCGTGGCTGGTCTTCAACGGCAGCCGGTTGTACTACGATGTTTACAGTTTAATTCGAGATACTCGAAATGTCACGTGCGCACGTTCGGGTACTATTCACGATAAACGTGTCTTTCGTTTCGGGGAGAGGGAGATAGGGGCGGGTCTTTACGGGGGAGGGAAGGGGTAGATGATTTGACAAATTACTTGCGAAATGAGTCACCGAGAGAGCTTGCCTCGCGTGTCTTCTCCTATTCTCTTCGGGTCGGTCTCTCTTTTCCTCTTGACGAGCACGCGAGTGCACTCAAGGTCCAGCTACGCTACGTTACCGTTATCTGAATTGGATTTATCAAACAGCCTTGACCCAGGACAAAACTTTTCTTATCGCGCTCGTAAACAGATATTGACATGCACTCGTCACGTATCCTGCACCACGCTCCGAATCGCGTAGCACCTATGCAATGCACACGCGAGAGGGGATTCCGTTCCTTGCTCCATTTCCTCGTTCCTTTCTCAGAGAATCCATAATGCTGAGAATCTCAAGATTTACATGCTCTACGTGGAACACATTTTTCTTCCAGTTTATGGAAGAAGAGAGAACTCTACGGTGACAGACTAAAACAGCAAGCTTTCAATTTCCGTTGCACAACATTTTATGTGTATGAAGTTTTAATAAACGTCTTCTAGTAAACGACTAAATTCTTTTTATCCTCGTTTTCAATCAAACTCTTTACTGGTAGCCTTTGAAAAAGATCACAAAGAGATAGAACTCGACTGATTTGTGAGTAACGAATAAATGAAATAGAGTTCATTATCGGCATTCATGTAGATAAAACTTTACATGAATGAACGTTCGCGTTTTTCTTTTCTCTATTACGTAATGTCGCTACTTACGTGAATGAGCACAGTGTTAATTGTCGAACTTCGTGCATTTTCACAGAATCATCAATTATACACCAAGTTCATCACTGAAGCGTTCGCGTAATAGTTATTAAATTTCGTTTATCTTTTGTCAGAGTTAATACCGATTCTCGTTATGACTCATTGCGTTACATAAAGGATTCTCCAACTAATTGTAAATCCTGAGCGTGGATTCATTTTTGAACGATAAAGATATAGCTGAAGACTGCACTGAAGTTTCTGGTTTAATTGTAAAATCGCAGAACCTATATAAACCCTGCATGAACGATGTCTAGGTCAGCTAAGAGACTTGTTCAGTAAGATAGCAAGAAGCATTTTGATCGGCGGGAGGTTGAAATCGAGATGAGCGCAAGATCAAATTGCGTCTCGTATTCCGGATTCTGATTTCTCAGCAACCAAGCGAGCGGGATCTCAAATAGAATCTCATTGGCCACGAGGCGAAATGTTATCTCTTGTGTACTAGCACGCATTTGGAAGGAGAAGTTGGGCTGTTGGTTGATGATAAGATAACGCGATCTCAATTGGCCAACTACTACACATCCACAGCGTACAGTTCAGACAGTTAAAAATATAGACTGACTCTCGATTTAAGGGTGTACAGACGTACATAATTTTAGCCACAGTATTAACTTTGCAAAAGAGATTTGATTGTGAAAAATAAATTCAATGTCTAATAAGGAAGGATAACGATTTTTTTGCTAAGTTCCAACATAGCATTTGCTCACGAGCTTATTGCGAAGAGGCAAAGAAACGACATTACGTATTTAGTTTCACATGAAAAAAGAATTATTCCTTTGAGAAGAAAATTAAAACCGAGAATCGACCGTCTCCCGCCAGCGGATTTTAAAAATCGGCACCGTCGACATCTCGGCGGCTTGTACGCGAAAGATAATGCGCTGATCACGAGCCGCCAATAACACTCGTCAGCGATAAGTCGATGTTGTGCAACCATAAAGTTCCGTGCATCATGAAAACAAATCGCTGACGTTTGACACTGAACTCCTTCAACGTTCTGCACGTCGAACATGTTCCCCTTTCTGTTTGGCCTGAGTGCCCCGAAATAAAATTAACTTGTGCATGACAAACTCGGGCATGAGGAATTTTCAAAAGAATAAACAAAGATAAATTGAACAAAGGAAACGCATGCAGTCACTCGAGATGATGAATTAATCAGAGTATTTTTGTCGATTAAATAGTTAATAAGCTGTGTAAATGATGTCAGTTTTACTCAACAAAGAAGATTGGTACTGTTTAGTAGTTCAATTGGTCCCGTGTTTTGCTTTGTGTACAAATTTTAAACTTCGGTGCATTCAAACGTTCTACGATCTTATTGTTAGATCCATCGAATTCCACCTTGATCACTATCATATTTTCCGTCGATTACAAAAATCAATTTCGCAGGTTCACTCTTCTCTTATCTACCCGACCTCTCTGAGTAGAAGTCAACTATATTATCTCGCTGTTTCGCTGCAGCATCGAACGCGACCGGGGTATTAACTAGCTTTCGCATCGATAACTCAGCGCGACACGTACATTAAAAACTAACAAAAAAGACTACAACAAAAGCATTATATTGTAAATTGTATACGACCTTTTTTGCAGGTAATAACATTATCTACAATTTTTACTTGAAGCATTTTTTTAAATTGAAAAGAAAAATTTTTTATTTTCTCAAAGAAGTTTCCAAGGGATACCTCTTTAGATTCTTCGAAATCTTCGTTTATTGCAAATAATTGCTTACTTGTTGCTGCTAACGACAAATGCTGCAAACGGAAGTTGTAACTCTAGTTGTAAGCTATGAATAAGATCCTGTGCAATTTTCCAAAAAGATATCAAATTGTCTACCGATCGTCATTATTCTATAATATCATAATCTATTGTTAATATGCAATGACATGTAGGACGATGGATCCGATATGCTATTGCGATCGTGAACGTTTCGTCACTCTACGTATTCTCTTGTCGAACCGTACGAACGCAACTTTGAACCACTACGTTTCAAAGGTACGTATCGTGGAATACGTACCGAGATCAGACTATGGATTATAACCTCGCTCTCTCTACAAGGATGCCATGCTCCGCGGTTTGCGCTAATGAACCAGCGAGCCTTTATGGTGGTTTTATTCTCTTACGTCACCGAATTCATCGGCGCGGCCTCTACCGCAGTCGAGCTCAGCGTTAAAAATTCAGCGCGCCGCGGTTCTTACTACTTACCTAGCCACGTATATCCTCCGATACTTTTTTCGACAGGACTCCTTTTTTATGAAATAAAGGCTGAACGAATATTGTACGTTTTTCTTATTTGTTGGAGAATCCGAAAGTAAAGTAGGAAAACTCTAGTCCCAGTTCAAAGAGAATTATATAAAGTTCTCTGCGGTCCTTGGTATCCTTCTTGCACCTGCCGGATCCGCTCAGGCCCCGCAGGTGCTTAGGAAAGTACAGGACGCGATCACTCACACTCTTGCGATCGCAAAAACCGCCTGCTTCTCTACCTTTGAATATATGCACATACATATGTATCATCTCTTCTTATTACTTATACGTTTGCACACCTGCCGTCTTTAACTTCTCCCTTGGAGAATCTTCTTCTATCGACAAAATTTAAAACGTTCTGCCGGCTTGAAAATCGAGAGCGATTCAATATTTGAATTTCGACCTTGTTCTGCCCAGAACTGGCCACTCGCTATTACAAATTCTATGTATTCGTTTTATGCAATTCTCATCTCCCTGAGCCTACATTTTTACTTCGATTCTTTTTTAAGCAACGACTTGCGATTTGCGATTACGGAAAAATAACCCTATTTTGTTTCGTGATCAAAGTATAAAATAAGAGATACTTACTAATTCGTTGAAGATGAATTTCGTAGCGGGAGAATTAAGTTCGTAGTAGAAAACAGACATCGTCTTCGAGCAATCAGTTGAAATCCTGGAGACAGAAGAACACCTGTCACAAAACTCATAAGAACACGAGATTATTTATCTTTACGCGGGATCCACGATAGAAATTAGTGGATCCCAGCGATCGTTAATACTGGCGCGTACAGCACTCCACATTATCGGCAACGTTAACTGCTCAGATGGCAGCATGTACCGAATCTACTATTTTCGTATTTCATAAAAAGTTATGCATAATTTTTATGCATCTTTTTATGGTACAGCTGTTCACTTAAAACACCTTTGACTAATTAATTAAATTTCATTTGTAATTAATATCTGAACCTCAGTTAAATAGAAATAATAATATGAATTTTTACCTGCGTACGCCCATGACAAAAATACAACAGAGCATGCACATTTTTTAATAATCTTAAATGTATTTTACTCTTAGGAAACTAAATTGAGGTTTAATCCTCTAAAAAACATAAAGTAGATTTCTAACGTTGAAGAATCTAATAAGTAGGTTCTTCGACGACCTTTAACATTTCCTGTCGTTTTATATAACGATCGATATTTTCATTTGAAAATCGTGAACTCAACGAAACAGAATTTCCTATGAACGAAATATCGATAATTGATCATTTCCTAATGATGTCAGTGCTTGCTGAACGAGAAATACAAGATCGAACGTTCGTCTATAACGTTCAGCTGTGTTTGACGTGTGCGTCAGAGAATGACGTCAGCTATGATCTTGACGCAGATTTACAGTAACGTTTCCATTGGCTGTATTTGAATTAATCTCTCTCTATTTCGCTTTCTCGTCTCCTTTTCTTTCTGACGTGTACGAAGCGGTATTACAATTAAGCGTTTTCATCGTGTTTCTAGTTGAAAAGAAAGATTAATTAATTTGACTGAGTACGGTTTTGAAAACGAAGTGCTTGTTTGCGCCTTGCTCGAGCTTCGAGTTTCAATTTTAGATGTGAATCAAATATATAAATGTGTTAATTGAATGTATTGTAAATATTAAAATCTTGCTTAAATGATTTCTGTTCTTGAAATAAAACGTGTACGAGTGTCGAAATGTATAAATACGCATCGCGACCTTCTTCCTATTCTTGATCCTTCATTTAAAAGTGTAACTAAAAGGACGGGGCCTCCGATACAAAAATCACGATGAACATACAAATGTCGTATTACGTCTGGTTCGTGTTTGTAGGCGAACTATCAAGTATGTGACCGGGCTTCGTAAAACTGTTTCTAATTTCTTACGCATTCGAATGAAAACAAATTTAAATCATATTTCAATCTATATAATAATCAATTCATCTGAACAGTAAACATTAAGTTCCTATCTTTGGTTCAAGATTTGCTTTCATTTGTTCAATGTTCAGAAAAGAGTTTCCTTTTTAACTGCACGTGACTTTTTTTCGACCATGCCCAGCTTCGAATCCAACAATGTTGAACATGTGCAACATCATCGATATCTTCCCTCTCGTTTGTGTGGCAGCCGATCAAGAACGCTGAATCATTGGCTGTACGCTCAAACACCTCGTAGAAAATTCTTCGTAACGTGTTTGTTCCGGTTCTCATCGCCGAAGAAGGCTGTCCGTCGAGATGTCGCTGGTCGGAGAGCACGTTCACCTCGTCGACGAGGATGCGAATTGAACCATTATAAATTTAGAACCGCCTTCTTTCTTCGTTTCGTAATCAGTTATAAGAGGAAACGTTTCTCCCAATCCCGACGGATGTTTTTCCTCCTAGCATTCCTAGTCACCGCGTATTTCTCGCAGAGGCTTTCTAGATGATACTTCGTATGCTTTCCAAATTGCAATACGAGTGATCATGGTCTTACATTATATTGATCCGAAGAACGGACCGCCGATTCTTCTGAATCTCTCGTAGAACTTACGACGACTTGCAATTACGAATTATTCGTAGGTAAAAAATTAGAGTCGTTTTGATCGCTCAGCCGAAATCGAATGACTGGACTTCCAGAGACCTGGACGATGAGGCTGAAAACCTTGGGGCTCAGGGCCATTGTCGGGTGGGGCCTTTACCTCTCCTCCCTTTCCCTTTGATAGCCACGGGAGCCTTTCATCTCTAGCAACATGTCGGAGAGGAGAACTTCTGTGTGCGCGAGAGCCCGTGTCTTCAACAATGTTGAAGGGGTTACTACGACGATCACCGAGATGAGACTGCGGTGGCGACGTCATCTCCAGACAAGATCCGAAATTGCATTTTCAACGAGGGTTCTCCACTCGTACGACAAACGCAACCCTTCCCGTCTTCATCTTTTCCATATATTGGGTTGCCTGACGATCGTCTCATCTTTCCGTTTTAACGGGATTTTTGATACTTAAAAATTTTACATTTCGTGAGACCCATCACGCATTTAATAATGAACAATTAAGGTCGATGCAACAGGTAACTATACGATAATGAAGCCATTAGCATTCGATGACAATATTCCATGCACAGTTAAGGATGTATTGGCTATCAGTTAATCCCAAATGTTTATGTACCTTAGAAAAACGCATTTCCTATAATTAAAAAGAAATCAGACGTCGGAAGAATAATGCTAATAATAAATAGCTACGTGCTAAAAAGTATAGAAGGAAGTATCCAATTAAGTATTGACGCTGACTAAAATTTTTTTTTTTTCAAAATTGCGAAAAATGCTTCAAATAAAAGTTGTTTTCCTTCTAACTTCGATATTTAACGAGTTACGTATGATTATTTGGCATTTTATTGATGTTGACGAAATCCGACCATTCCAGCGTCGAAACGGCGAACTTTTGGCAAAAAATTTCGTTTTTCCTCAATAACTCCTAAACCGTTCGACTTACGAGAAAATTGTACAGGACCTTTCTTGTAGAGGAGGATGAGATCTACAATTTCTGTATAAAATTTTTTCGCTAGCATTAACATTTATCGAGTTATTGACGAAAAACGAAAAAACAGTTTTTTGCAAATTACTCGTTAACCATCGACGCTAGCGAAAAGTTTTTATACAGAAATTGTAGATCTCGTCGTCCTCTACAAAAAAGGTTCTATACGATTTTCCTGTACGTCCAACGGTTTAGGAGTTATTAGCAAAAAACGAAAATTTGGAAGAAATTGAAGGGGTACCCCTTGGAAAAATCTCGGAAAAATTGAAAATTTTTTTTTGTTGTTTATTATTAGCAATGTTCTTCCGACGTCTGATTTCTTTTTAAAAAATATGTTTCTAAAGTGCATAAACTTTTGGGATTGACTGTATTGCCAATACATCCTTAATGCGATTGTTCCCTGTTAATGACCGTCCCGCTTAGGTAATAGTGTCAGTATTCGTAAGACTGTAATAATATAACATGGTTATGATAATGGAAACGACGCGGTGCTGAAAGCGTATGTATGCAAAGTCGTGGGAAACCTTAATAAAGGCTGAATTTCGTTTAAATTCGATTAATCAGATTTTAATGCGTGTCATTCATATTTCCCACTCCTGAAACCTTTTGTATGCGGTGTATCCTCTTACACAGGCCTTGATTTACCGGAGTCCTTATATCACGATTGTTACGTACGATTCACACGCGACTATCAATGATAAGGTATTTTAATTTCTGGATTTCTGTGAAATTTTCATGACTACGGCAAGCTATATGGGACATAATTAGCCAGATCACGCTTCCTGATTATTCGATGTGCGAAGGTTCACCTCTCGAACTTCCCTACGTACGTATTTCAGTTTGCGAGAGAATAGCGTTTGTCAAAGTAGCGGGTAACACGAAATCAAGTTTGTTATTGAGAACGAAAGCTAGGATTGGCTTGATTAAATGGCGTGCGAATGTCTTAGAAACTTTCATTGAATGTGGGCGGAAACGTGCATTTGCGATGCCCGTAAATCTTGGAACAGGAAGCGAACGCGCGTTTATTCATGAATCCGCTTTGCTGTCTTCCCATAAAAAATTCTGACCACGCAGCCGCGAGCTCGTTTCGTTCCGAGATTCGACTGAATAAATATTAATTTTTCACCGGACTTTTATCATCCCCGCGAACGAACGCGAACATCTCCCCTTTGTAGCCACGATTCTTTTCTATTGTCTAACGCGAGATCGCTTTAAATTGCAAAGAGCTTATAAAGGACATTGAACGGGACGATATTAGTTTTCATCTCGTCGTTTCATTCGTTTCAACGTTCTACAAAAAGTTCTTCAAACTTTTCCTAAATTAACTATGAAATACTGTACAGCCATCGGTAGTAACTCTCATTTTCAAAAAATGATTTCAATCGTCAAGTAAAGGAAATCATCGCTGATAACCTTTGACGCGTAACTTACACTTTGTACGTTTAATTGGTAGACCGTTTGCAAAATGGTACAATCCGGCCTCGCTTTCATCGTTGCACTCGCACAAAGGTAATTCAATTTCCGCGCTAACGCGCACCGACCGGCTGTTGTAGCGTGCCGTTTCTTTTCTAAAAACATCGACCGCTGCTAAACAACTAACAAGCAATAACCCAAATAAACAATGCATACATATATTCGCATGACGTTGACGGGGATTACATAAGAGTCCGGAGTACAGTTCGCGTGACGAGCCGCTGTTAAAGCGATGACAACGATTTGCAGGAATTTTCGACCCGGCTAATGCTGACCGAGATTGTTTTCAGAATGAAAACCCTCTGTACTTGACCGAGTTTCATTTACGAATCGACTTTTCTTAACTTTAAATGGAAAGAGCTTCAAAATTCTTAACAAAACTAGTTTTCGTTCTCGAAATTCTTATAAAGGAGGAAGAAATGAAAATTTGCATGAACACTTCTTCATTCGCGTTAATCAAACGATATGATGGCTATACATGAGGATTGTTAATTTAAACCTTCTCGCATTAATCATTTCTACTCTAATAAACGAATCGAATTGATGACTGATTACCATCGTTGCTACCCTTTTCTTTTTGCTTACAAACTAACGTTGTATAAGATTAGCAATACGACTCAGACTATCTGAGAATGATTCGTCGCTTGAACAAGATTAACAGCGAAGCAAAATGTAATTTTTAATACACGAAAATGACAATTGATAATGAGATTATGCTTACTATTTTATATATACGCGTACTATTTTCTACAGGCCAATAATAGTACGATAACAGTAAAGAAATGTTTGACGCTGACTACTGATTGATCTTGGCTGCTTTCACTGTCCGATTGTTTATAATTCACGTGAACGTTCGACAATACGATCACGCTGCAAAATGTTTATTCACTGCATGACCAACGGTCTATTTCTAACCAACACTACTTTACATGCGCACGTTTGAGCTTTTTCGACGAATGTATAAATTCCTGAAGTTTTTACACGGATATTTCGACAACACGAGATCGATTTCTAATTCTTTCCATTGCTGGAGTCGTACCTCAATATTCTTGACTATCAGCGTAGAAGAGTGTTGCTCAGATTGCTCTGTGATACCAACGTCGGACAATAGGTACAGTAATTGTGCGAAGAGCATGGGGATTCATTTAGTAATTACCGAACGGTCGATGTTCATTACTCAATCGCAATTTACTCTACGAAGCAGGAAATGACGGAAAATGGAAAATGCGCAATACCTTATTAGACCTGGCTTCCTCGTTTTTCGTTCCTCCGGCATGATACGCGGAAATTCGTGGTAGCTCGTAGAAATTTCGGGCAATACTGAACTACTTCGTACGATCTGTTGACGAGTTGTCAAATCGATTTATCGAATTCCATTTTTCTTTAAAATATAATCGATATATTCAAGCGATAAGAGAGCATGTGTGTGCGGCCGATAAATGTATATCCAATTTAGTTTGAATTGAGAAAAATAGGAATAAGCGAGAAGGGGACAAGTTCTTAAAAGAAGTTAAAAAAATGATATAATGAATTACGAACGCGTTTGCAAAGTGGGTATACATCCTGGCGATCTCGTAAAGAATAGAATGGTGGTGGAGCAGCCGACGAAGTATTCGTGTAGCACGCATGCGTGCGCCTGCGCCACGGAAAAGTAGTACGCTGTAAGTTTTCATTTCACAGAATCGTTGACTCGCAGTTCTCGTTTATGTCATACAAAATTTCGCGACGATTGTGCACAGACGGCTCGATACGCGTCCAGGAACCGATAAATTAATTCGAGGATCAGCATACAGACGAATCAGAGACCTACGCGTTTCTTATTTTGTCCCGACTGAATTTCGGACGTCAGGGTGCGCAGAGGCCTGTGCGCATCGTTGGACCGAAACACAGTGAGCGGATCAGTGGGAGAGTCGAGAGTGTAATGTCTGATAAGACGAGCGATGGACAGCCGTGAGAGTGCATGATCGTATTTTCAATTTTGACAGATACACGGCGATCTGACTGAAAACGCGCGTACAGTATCGGCTAGTAACACTGTGAACGCGTTCGAATATGTACAGTTCGACGTACCATTAATCGAAGTGGCCCGACCGAGGGGACTGATTCACAAAATCGCACGAACAGAAAAAAAGTACAAGTGGTCGGTGGTGTGTACGGACGTGTGTGCGCGCGTTGTATCGTGAACACTACGTGTTCGGTGTACTATAGAGTGAGACTGGCGTAACAGCGAGGGAATCTCGCCTTCGTCAAAAGGAATCGAGAGTCGACCGCATATCTGTTTTGAACTTTTTTCTGCTGGCGAACAAAGGCTGATTTCGGTGCTGCCTTTGGAGGAGGCTAGATATAGAGTATTGCCTCTCCTTTTCCCTCTCTTTCGTTCTTGCCCCCGAGGGACGAGGAAGAAGAATGGAGGCGATAGCAAAGCACGATTTTACGGCGACCGCCGAGGATGAGCTTAGCTTTCGTAGAAGCCAAATCCTTAAGGTTTGTATGCTGTCCCGAATGATACGACGATTATTTTTCGTTTTTCAATGTACAGATGGACAGCATTCTCGCATCGGCGATTTTTCATTCGGAGAGAGCTTACTGATTCCGAACTGCTTTCGTTGCGAACGGATATCGCGTGTCGCTTTAAAGGATGCGCATTTGTGACAATGCGAAGCGTTCTATAAACTACCGATTGTTTGTTTCTTAAAGACCCGTCGGTTCTATAGATCTGTCTTGTTTGCTGTGTTAGTCATCTCTTGCCAAACGATATTTAATATTATCTTTTTTCCTATGTATCTGTTTCGAAACACGGAAGGAATTTGATTATCCGATGTCACGTTAACGAGAACAAATTCTTTTCCTTTACTTGTTTATATAAACTACGCGACAAAAATTGGATTTCTGTCTTATAAAGATGGATTTATATTTCATTAATTGCTACCTATCGCCCAGCGTTCATAAAGAATGTAACTCGTAAATGTCAGTTGGATCATATGAAAGAGTTCTGTATAAGTGATAATCATAAGAAATTAAACATACACAGTTACTATAATCTTTTTGCAGATTCTAAACATGGAAGATGATATGAACTGGTACAGAGCTGAGTTAGATTCGAGGGAGGGTCTCATTCCGAGTAACTATATAGAAATGAAGAACCACGAGTAGGTGTTCTCTTTCGTTAAATATTCATGCACTTTCTTAAGATACGAGATACTCAAAATTAACGTGTGCTTTGTTCTGTGTAGTTGGTATTATGGGAGGATAACGAGAGCAGATGCTGAGAGATTGTTGATGAACAAACATGAAGGGGCCTTTCTGATCAGGATTAGTGAAAGTTCCCCTGGTGACTTTTCGTTATCGGTCAAGTTAGTACAAAATTCATAAATAGGAACGTTGAATCATAAGTAAAAATTCTTTGTATGAGCCCCGATCAATTATCTTCTTCCTTCTAGGTGTTCGGACGGTGTCCAACATTTCAAGGTACTGAGAGACGCTCAAGGTAAATTCTTCCTATGGGTGGTGAAATTTAACAGCCTTAACGAATTAGTGGAGTACCACCGCACGGCCTCAGTCTCTCGCTCTCAAGATGTAAAATTGAGGGACATGGTGCCAGAAGAGGTAATTATCTCTTACGTAACGGTTATTCGAACTGTTAAGTAACAAGTAATCGTTGATCCTATGACGCGAGATCGCTGTTCGTTTCAGTGTCTGGTACAGGCGTTATACGACTTCCAACCTCAAGAACCTGGCGAACTCGAGTTCAAACGGGGCGATGTAATCACTGTCACTGACCGCACGGACCAACACTGGTGGCACGGAGAAATTGGTAATAGACGAGGCCTATTTCCGTCTACATATGTCACTCCATATCACTCCTAGGTAAATATCGTTGGCACGATGGTTTTATATTCACTTTGTCATTAGTGTACTATCTTTAAGACTTGTTTGAACACCGTAATAACTGATTCCAGACCTCATGTTATGCACACAGAGGCCAAAGGCATCGGCCGCATTATCCCACCACTATTACGTACAGGATCAGACTTACTGCAGAACTAATCAACAACATTCTACAAATTTCACCCATCGAATGGGCTACCAGGATGTATTTATGGTCTAGACGCAGAGTTGTTTAAAAACAGATTTCAGAGCCTTGATGAAAAAGAATTACGTGATTAGTAATTTATATAAATAAACGTAGAGTTCTATGATAATAGCATGTGACATGGTAACGTGATCGTTTCGTTATCATTGGATACGAATATCTTTCACTGAGTTTGATATTAATGTTATGACGAATGTTGAGCAACTCTGGACATACATCGCGAACTTTATACGAGAAACGTTATATTCGATTCGTTTAGCGTTTGTGTCTGTAAGAGAGTAGATTGAAAGTAAATCTACTTAGAGTACTCCCTACATTTTTTGGTAGCTCATCGATGGATGTACGTTTAAAGGCATAACATTAACCATATACATCAGTCGCATTAAAGGACTTCTATCGGTAATGGAATTAACGACCAGATTTCGATAAAATTTGGTGCAATTTATTGTATCATCGATGGAACTCCTTTAAACAGGAACGCGTACTGTATCGAGAGATCAGGCTTATAAGTGGGCTGACGTAAACACTGTATTTTTCAATACGAATTTGTTGTTCGAAGAATCGGGGACCTTGGTGATAAAGAGCCTAGTAAACTATCAATACGCGAAATACAAGAACTTTATATAGATATAGCATTAAAACGCGTCGCCTTTTGGCATAAAATGCACACTTTCTGCCTCTATGTTGTGAATATTTTTACAAATACTTGAAGAGCCTATAACTCTTCCAGCGGTTAAGATACGTCTGATATTATTACGTCAGATATACTTGCTGTGTAACATATATAGACATGTACTATTCAACTGTAATTTGACATCTTCCGAGATGAATCTTTCTCAAGTATTAGCAAAGGGAATAACAGCGGCGCGGACGAGCCGCTTCTATCTTTGAAATTGTTTCAACCGTTTGTAACAAACGGTAGGAAGAGAACAAACTTTATTTTTACCATTGCCGAGTATGCTACGAAACATAATTTTCTTTTTCAAACATCGTGTTTCCTCTCCTACAGCTTTTACTGACGAAGGAAAGCAAACGAGAACGCAAGTTTCTTTTACACAAACGTGGTACATACGTATTCATATTGAAACTGAACATACAACGACTGATTTATCCTTCGTAATTTAAGAAGCATTAGTGAATGAAAGGAACGTAGAGAATTAGGATAAATGTACAAATTTTTGCACGAGAAATTCGTTCGGTTTCACGGTATGTATCTGTACTCGTCTTCGTAAATGACAATTTTATGTTCCGCAAATGCATTTCTCCGACATGCCAAAAAGCGATATGATATATAATAGGAAATCGGCCGTGCAAAAATAGACTTAACTCTTAAACGAATGGTATGTATAACGTTTTTGTCCGAAAAAAAGATCTATTAATTTTGAAAAAGATCGTGAATTCATGTATATTTTTTAAATACTTCTCATCTGATTGATTTCGACAATCTTGCTTTCTTATTTCCGTGTAAACAATAATGATATATAGTCTTATTGTGTAATTATTATTCGTTATGTTTACATTTTATTGATAACAATATATTATATTAATTATATATTTGCATGCGTTATTTACTTATGCCCATCTATCATATTTAATTACCATTTTTCTTATACAACTTTTTATATCGAAGTTAATGTTTGCTTGTGTAACTGCTTTGCAACCACTACATTGGCAAATAATGTACGCTTATTCATGTATTGTCATCACATCAAATAAGTATTAAAAAAAAGAAAGTTCTGTAAAAGTTGTTTTTTAAAAGCAAACGGAAGCAGGATAATAATTCTTATCAGAAGAAAGGTCTTTTTACAAACTGATTCCTTTATCGTTAGCTATTTTCGAGCTTAATTGCTATTTTATTGTATAGTTCCTGTTAAGTAGTTGATAAAATTCGAAAAAGCTTCAACGTAAAATATAAATAGAGATTACATTTATTGCATAGCGTTTCCTTTTTATGAAGTTGAATTTGAAGATATAGTTCGATCTTTTTAGAACTCAAGTTTATCGACCTTACTCTAGTTTTATAGTTAGTGTTACCGAGAGTACCAATATAGTATAGTTGATCTTTGTAAAAACTTTTTGAACTCGACAGCGTAGAAGGAGAGTATTACATAGTATACAAATTCACTTCTTTCTGTACTTAAAACAAAAGTATAGTGATAATAGAGAACCTTTTGTACACAAATTATTCTCCTCACTGTGCCAATTTTTGTTGTCGTTACTTTCTCATTTACACGCGAACATTATGTAAATTTAGTTCTCACTGTAGTTTTTGTTAAATGTCTGAATAAACCCTCTAAGCAAATAAAGCAATATACATATACAGTTGTTAGAAGCATTGAAACTTTATATGTAGAATTGCTTAAACAAATTTGGAATTGAGTTGTCCTGGGACAACAGTATACCATGATATATCTGGACCAACAAATGTATAATAATGAGATGTAATAAAGTATATATGTTTGAACAAAGTTCATTTAATATTCTTGCTTTTATTCATTAACTCTGTATAAAATGATTCTGCTTATATCTTATTTTGTATAGACAATAAGCCGAGTAAAACGAATTTATATAATGAACTAAGTATACTGTTGTAAGAAAAAGTAATGCTAATCATTATTTACTGCCTGATGTATAGCTAGTACCAAACTGATATTATGTGATTATGAAATACATCTGTAGTATAATAAAGTATTGCGGAAGGAACATGGACTTTTGTCTCTTTATACTTTAATCGGATGTGTTCAACGTTTTTGTCTTAAAAAACAATTGTAAAAATTACGTAAATACTTTATTTCTAGAATAACGTATAGCACAATTTTTGGAGCAGGGTCAATGATATGAAAACTTACATCAACAAACAAGCCTGTAAGAGATGTATCTTCCAGCAGTTTCAGAGGGTCTAATAATTTTTACTACTTGACCACGTTTCAAACCGAAATACCGTGCAACTGGATCGCCAGCTTGTATACGCATTAATTGATTCTCTTTTAATTTGTACCTGGTAAGTAATTCTTCTTTCTCATCAGGAGTCAGCACAATATGCTCAGGTACCAATTCATGCTCCGTGATGTTGATAAGCAATTCAGATTCCAGAAACTGTTCTAAAATATATTTTGGTGCCATATCTACTAGTGACTGTTTAGCTGATGGTGTCATTCCCTGCTGTACAACGATGATTGCCCTATGAAAGAAGAAAATTTATGGCATCATTAAACTGTCTTTCAAAATTCATCAAGCAATCACTCATCAAGTTATAAGCAGTTGTTTATTCACTACCTTACCTATGAATTTTTTCTTCTTGCATACGCTGACAGTACGTCTTGATGGTTTTGATACCAATTTTCGGTTCATCCGGAAAAAATACGAAGAGCTGATCTGTTGGATCATCATTGTGGGCGACTAAAACTATAAGATCACCACGAGCCGGTCTCTTTTCGCTCGGTTTATCACCGAATTGTTCCTTGAATTGCTCCAACGTTTGATCCAATTCGTCTTGTGTGACGAGATAACCTCGATCGTGACACAATTGCATCACCGTTTTTCTTATTCGCCACAATTTATACGTTTCCGCTTCGTCATCCATTTCTCGTGAATATACGAATTAAATGCGAGTCAAAGTTTGTTAAATTCCTCTTATATTTGTCGCTTTCTTATAATTTCTGTTAAGCGATAGCTCCACAGTCCACACGGCGTGCGACTTCTTTTCGTAAACACAACTTCGTACGCTATATCGCATGAATGAACAACGACACCCCTTCCACATACATACACTACAGCACTGACCGCGTAAGCAACACGAGGAGTGACAAATTGTCACTGACAATACCGGAGGAGATACAATTCTGTGCTTACCTAAATCTTCTTGTTTCCCTTATATTTTCTATGTATATAATCGAAGCAACTTTTAAAATTAAATGCGGGCAATTAAATTAGCAGTAAGCAGGGTTTCTTCTATCCTAATGAATTTCTTATGCTTTACATAACGAAAGGAAGATTCTTATACGGTATACAAGAAATAGGATCGAAGTAACAAAGTTTCCGAATGCGAACAGCAGGGATCATTGATGGGACACGTTGGTTTTCATCTGATTTAATTGAATCCAGTTTCACGATAGGCTGTATCGCGGCATCTTTCGTAAGGTGCATATTCCACCTGTTACAGAATAAAGGAAATCAAAAGTTGTAAGAACAGGAAATGTTATCCTATCACTGTACCTAAGTTCGCTATTGGTAAATAATTTTATTTCCGATTCGACTGGATTCTCTTTTTCAGCTTTTGAGTTCTTTTCTCTGAGCTTCTTGTTCATCAGAGGGTTCAAGATGGACTCCTCGATGAGCGTCTTCTCCAGTTGTATTAAGAATGTGTCGAGAAACTTGTTTTGCGTGAAAAACGGATGATGCAGAAGCGTTTGACATTTCGGCCGCAAATCAGGATCCATGTGGAGGCACTGGGCCAGAAAATCGATCGTCAGAAGATCCCACGTAGGGAACAATTTACGAATGGACGTGACACCGGGCTTAGGTGGTCCCACGAGCTCGTCCGCACTCGCGTGTCGTAACATTCGACCAGGTCTGCTACGACCCATTATCACCTGATGTTTCGTACAGAGACCGCCTGATGCAGAATATCGAACGTCCGAATTCCACGAAACTTTGATAGAAACGGTGAAACAACTGACCGAGCAGTTTCGTTATTCGGTAGAGCTGATCGACGTCGCTCTCGCCAGGGAAGAGAGGATCGCCAATCATCATTTCCGCGAACAGGCAGCCGACTGCCCAAACGTCAACCGCTTTGCCGTATCTGGGATCACCAACGAGTAGTTCCGGTGCGCGGTACCATCTTGTGGCTACGTAATCCGTACAAGACTCGTTCGGGCTATTTACGAAACGCGCGAACCCGAAATCGCAAAGCTTGATCACTCCGTTCGGTGATACGAGAATATTTTCTGGCTTGATATCGCGATGCATTATCTGAGAAAGGTGATGAACATCTGAAAAAATCTGGTGCCGATTTCTGTATAAAATTCTTACATTGTTATTGTGACAAAAATCTAAGCCGCGAAGTACTTGACAGACGTGCTGTTTGGACACCTCCCATCCTAAACCGTTTCCCGCGCCTTCCATCTCCTCCAGCAAAGTGTGATCTAAGTACTCGAACACGAGGTAGAATCGCTTCCTTTGACGGAACACTTCGATCATATTTACTAGATTCTCGTGATGCAGTTTCTACCAAATTAATCTGACATAGAATGGAATCGATTGTGTTCTACCAGAGATGAGGTAAGTTCTACCTTTAGCATTCTGATCTCTCGGAATGCCATTTTCCGCACCCGATGATCTTCCTCGGTCTCGAGGAATCGTTTGATAGCTACGAACTGTCCGCTCTCATAGTGCTTACATTTGATCACCACGCCGTAACTTCCTTCTCCTACGACTTCTAACATTTCATACTTATCCATTTGTATTTGATTCTCGGATTTTCGGATTCTCAACGATTGCTCAATAAAAGCAAGTCAATAATTGGAATCATTTCGTGGAATTTGGCAAGAAGAAGCGAACGTGGGAGGAAGATAATTTTGTTGAAGTAAAGCCAGCCTGTCCGAGGTCTTCATGTCGCGAGATTGTGAAACGCATCTTCGTCTTTTAAAGACTCGAACGATCACGAATATACTCGGCTGACAACCAGCGATCTACCAAACTATCAAACATTAGAAGAGCGACAGAGAAATGTTCAACTTCATGTAGTGAACGAAAGATCATAATTTTTCAGGAAATAAGGAGAGATACTCTGTTAAAATTAGGAGGATGCTCTACGATGTTCGCATGAACGGTGTACGAGCAAATATAGCAAGGTGACGCAATTACACAGTGCGTTATGATACTTTGGTTATTGGCTCGCTCGTGGAAAGAGTATTCCTCATGTCGAGGAAACGGGACAGTTCCTGCTAAGTAAAGAACTTAGAGACGAAATCCGAACAGTGCATACACATATATACATACATACACATGTATACACGCAGTGGCAAGTAGCTCGATGGATAGCAACGCACTGAAATAGCCGTATCACATGACGGGGCTGTCCTTAATACTGGTTAGATTCATCTGTATGCGTTTTTACGTATTCGTGGGGGGTCGCGGATCATTGCGGATGTTCAGACTGGCGGGAAGCCCACCGAAAGAACGTAGTCTTCTTCCAGAGCGACAGCTCGACGCGCGGCTCAACAAGCAAAAATCAGATTATCGTCTGAAGCAAACGAACGCAACATGCGAATGGAAGAAGAATTTAAGATCAGTTATTGATAAAAAGTAATTGAATGGTTTTTTCATCGGAAAATAAGTGAGAGAATGAAGGTGTGTAGAATAAAAAGTAGAGCCGTGAATTATAATTCCTAAACGGGGTAGAAAATAAGCTCAGTTTCTGTTGTGTCGTTTGACTCTTGAGTGTGCTAGATGAAAAATGCTCATCCGTGACGGATTAGAGGAATGTTGAGAAGAAAAGGTGATCGGAAACGAGAATCGTGTTGATCGACGGTGGATTTCTGATCGCGATCATGGCCGAGATTCAGCAACCACAGGAACTGCCTCAATTCGATCTTCAGTCTGCGAACGGTATCAGTAGCCAAGATCAGAAATCCGTTCACCAACAGCAGCAACACTATTCGCCCCAATTGCCAAAATGGGTCTACCTGACGATATCTGAACAGAATTCGACTCAGCCACCGGATCAGGTTCCATACCCGTTACTTTCCATTTTGGAACGATAATTTTCTGACGTAATAATGATCTAACGATTGCAGAGTCGGAGCAAGTTACTTCCGGCAATCTGGAACGGTTTTACAGCGCCGACGTCTCAAACTTACGTACATCGCAGACTGAATCCTTTCTGCGTGATCGGAAGTAGCTTTGTAGACAATATCGGGGAGCTCGCGAATCGTTTTACTGAACTGGCGTTATTAGATAGAAAATCAACCAAGAGACCACCGCCCGGCTATCTTTGTCACCTGTGCTTCAAGAAAGGCCACTACATCAATGATTGCCCACAGGTACGCATTCGGAATCTCATGCAAATGACAGAAATCACACGGAGAGAGAAATCAGGTTTTTACGCGGTGAAAACTCGTGCTATAAGACGGTGCGATTCTCATATTCGATTTTCCTATGAAACGTAACTAATGATCGAATGTCTACTGTTTCAAAAGAGGAAAATTTCCGCGCTATAATAATTATTCGAATAGCTTTGATTTTAATATTCTTTATTTATCACGAAGCAATGGGGCAGGCGTTATCACCGATTCGAATAGATTAAACTGGGCAAAGAATCGCGCCCAAACACCATCTGTCAAGGTCATGAGTCGCCATCTCTATGTCTCCCTTCACCCTCATACTGAGCTCGTTGAGAATGCGAGAGCCTGAGCAAGCCTGAGCTGTGAGCTGAGGCTGAGAGCTCCGTGAGCCAGTGATCTATATGGACAGAGGATGACAGAGGATAGCAGTGATAACACATGCTTTTTTGAGCGAGAAGTTCTGCAAGTTGAACTGATTACCAGCGCTACCATAATGGAGGACAAGTACTAAGAAGCGCGTAAAAGCGCAGTCGCAGGTCATGGGCACATGTTCTTCAGATGCTGGTCAAGTTTAGACTTAGAGCATATACTGTATACATGCAGGAAGCACGCTTACGGTGACATTGTAGACGACGGTGAGAAAGAAAGAGAGAGAGAGAGAGAGAGAGAGAAAAAGTAGTTTAGATAATATCTGTCTCTGTCGCGCAAGCATGTGATCGGTTCACGTGTCTTCGTCTCTACTGTGTTTGTGTGTGTGTGTGAGAGAGAGAGAGTAACCAAATTATTGCTCTCTCTTATCATCGTCTACACTCTTTCAGACGGCATGCTTCCTCCATGTAATTGTAATATATGCTCCAAGGGTTTAATGCACCTGAAAGTTGAAAATATATTTTCAACTACTTGAAATGAGTTTTCACACGCTTTTTAATAACTATTATCCACTATGGTAGTGTTGGCAATCACTTCAATTTGTAGAACTTTCTTAGCTGTATCCTGTATAAATATAGATTGCTGCTGTGCGTGGTCGCGAGCTGGGGGGGCAAACCTAAGTGGGGCGAATTGAAGCAAAGTTTCTAGCGCCTCGTACCAATGGTTCACGAACTAAAGTGTATAAATGTGTGAACGATCCCATGTGTGCGTATATACATATATGCCATATATGCCCTTAACATGAGATCAACCAAGGAAAGAGCTGATACAATTCAAAGATTACTATTTCAAATAATGTAAGAAGAAATTTAGTGTTTTCCTACATCGTTTGAAATAATAATCTTCGAATTGTGTATCCGCTCGTTTCTTGGGTCATCTTCTGAAAAATATAAAGTTAATTATAAATTAATTAATTGGTAATTAACGTAATTGAATGCATGTTTGTGCAAAAATTTTTTTTATTATGAGCAACAATATATGATACATGAACGTACGTTCTATAAACATAGAAATATATATCAAAATACATTCAAACTCTATTATAATTCTATTGTTGACCCTCACGTTGAAATCCTGGTGTTCCTAGTCATCCCCGCAATGTGACTGGAGTCTTGATAACCCCAATCGTTCACACATGGTTGAAATCTGTAAAATATGAACAACAACATCACCTACATGATAGTATAATTTATTGAAAATTTCTCACAATATCGTGTACTTACCTAGAATGGTAAAGTGACGTTTTCTGTTCTCTTGCCTCATCTTACTTGCACAATACCTGCACAGGCTACACATGTGTTGTGATGTCACTAGCGCCTCCTACCATTGTTGAACTAACTAAGCATTACACCGACAGTAGCACGAATGTAGTAGTGCTCACTGGTATATTTTAAAGATGTGGTTGTGATGTTTAGTTCGTGAACCATTGGTACGAGGCGCTAGAAACTTTGCTTCAACTCGCCCCACTTAGGTTTGCCCCCCCCAGGTCGCGAGGGCCGCGAACTCTGAGCTTAATATTTACAAACCATCGTTTTATTTGGTTGTAACGCAAGTGATTGAAAATGGCTAGACGTAAACAACAAAAGAATAATCAGAACAATGTACAAGTAATAGAAGTATTACAAACAGTACAAGCAGTAAAAGCAGGCGGAAGTCCTCTGGTACCGGTACGAGCAGAGGCTAAACCTCCGGTACAAGTGCAAGTAAAGAAAACACATCCGATACAAGGGCAAGAAAGAATCTCCGGCCCAAGTACAACTTCTGGTACAAACACAAGCACAGAATGGAAACCTCCAGTACAAGTGGAAGCAAAGAAAAAGCCTCCAGTACAAGTGCAAGCAAAGAAAAAATCTGTGGTACAAGTAGAAGGAAAAACTCCAGTAGAAGTGCCAGCAAAGAAAAAATCTGTGGTACAAATAGAAGGAAAAACTCCAGTAGAAGTTCTAGCAAAGAAAAAACCTGCGGTACAAGCAAAAGTAAAGAAAATGGTATCAGTACAAGTGCAAACGCCAAAAACGAAACGACCAAAACAAAAAGAAAAGGTAGGTCCGAAATGATTGTGAGGTAGCGGCACGTTATGCTTTATTTTCCTGGCAACGTTTCCCAGGGAAGCTTGAGTTCCAGACAGTCTGGTGATAGGGCTTGCACGATGGATATTTTCAACCTTTGACTTAGCATACGATCGTGACAAAAATACACAGGACAGAAGACGAACTGCATAATAATGACTTAATAAATGAAATAAAAAAGATTCGATTTTTCTCTCCGTTCTGTCGTTTAATTTACCGGTAATTGAGACAACAAACAATAGATTATCTCCGTGCATCCGTTCCTCTTCAATCCGCTCCATTTGGCTTCATTAGCGTTACATATACGCGTATTATTTTTGGACTCACAGAACAACGCGAATAACATCGCCAACCGTTTCACGAAATGTGTTAGTCAATATTTCGAGTGCCTCTCGAAATTTTGTTTCCACGCGTGAAATCTACTCTTACAATAGTCGCGGCAAATTAACGATAAGTCGATTAATAATTTAAATTAAATCTGTGTATAAGTACTTTTAACTATTATGTAGACATAGAATGATGAAAGAATGACAAATTACCACAGGCGCAGTCAAAACCAGAAGGCGAGACGGGCAAAACGCCGTATCAAGGGAAAAAACGATGTTTTGGGGAATACAAGTGCCCTAAGTGCAAGCACTGGTGGATGTCGGCCAATAGCTGGGCCAATATCGGCCAGAAATGCACCAGATGCCGTTCAAAAGAGTACATCTACCCACACAAGCAGGTGAATATAATACTCGAGAGATTGTTCTTCTCTAAATAAACTCTCAGCGAACGTATTCCAAATCGTCAATCGTGAATTACGCAAGCGTATTTTTATATCAGATTTACTCGACGCTTTTGCGTATTTTCAGAGACCGTTAGAGAAACCAGACGGATTGGATGTGTCTGATCAGAGTAAAATTCATCCTCAGCACCTGTGTCAGAAATGTAAAATGCTTGGTTATTATTGCCGAACGGACCAGTATTACTAAATCTCTAATCGTAGGACCATAGAAAATCAGGCATTCAATGAAAATTGATGCTAACTTTTTTGCAACTGTGATAGCATGAAAACATAAGTCAGATTTTCGGCGTTTAATTACGTAAATATTCGTATAACATTTTTTTACTCGATTATATGTATAAATTAGTAATTGAGCTCTAAAGAAAGATGGAATAGTTTCATTTACATACAGGTCTCTTATATCTTTTTTTTCATTTGATAATTATATATACATACATTGTATGGGTATGTATATGACGCTGCCGAGTTTCATTTTCGATTACAAAAATGTCCACGAATATAATATCCCGTGTATATATGTACAAGGTGAGGTAATTTGCAATCGGGAATCGCGGATGTCCAGCAAATAAAAAATTTTGGTTTGTACCCAGCTTATGAATCTCTAGCTTTTTATATCCGTATGTACATATAGGATGAACAAAAAGAAGGAAAGAAGCACGAGAATAAACTCTCCGCTTATGAAGTGCATTGATGCATAAAGCGGAGACCAGCCGCTCTTCTCATTTATATATATATTATTTTACGCATATAATGTGTATGTAATATCTACTTAAGTATATTAATAATAATAATATCGAATGGATCTTTACACGCTATTATTATTAATATATCCTAATGGCGAATATACAAGAAGCCAGAAGATCATCTACGGTCCATCTATCTATTAGTTTCCATTTCGCTAAACCTTTATCCAAAAATGTCTCTCCCGATAAAACAATGATACGGTATGTGCGGTGAATATACAGTGGTCAAGGATTAGCGACGACGAACAGTCGATCTGCCGCCGGATCTTCGCTAAAATACGCTGCGGAATTAAATATTGTCGCTGTTGCGGAATCAACAGTCATCGTCTGTAAAGAAAAAAATCGTTAAACGTCAATGAAACGTATTCGTGTATGGATGCAACTAAAATGATAATGATCGATGAATTCATTATATTCAGATCCACCAAGGAGATACTAAAGATTGGCAGTGCCTGCGTAATCGTTGAGACAGTGAATGAGGCCCAATGGGGCTCCAAATACAATCAGCAATCGCTCTTTTCTATAGTAATCGGTACCGACGAGTGCTTTACTTTCTGTTTCTTATTTCGGTGGCAATATATTCTAAAGGACGTAAAAAATTGTCGACTTTCTCGTGAGCTGCCATTCTTTACTAATTTCTTCTCGGTGTCAGATCGATAAAAGAAAAGAAAATAAAAACGAAAATTACCGCTAGAATGAGACGAAAAATCAATCAATAGCGCGACGGTTTAATGTTGCTAGAATGCAAAACATTGATTCACCTGCGAAGAATTTGGTGTTCCAACGTTCTCCGCCTCTTGCTCATACGATGAGTGTAACGCGGTTTGCTGATATTGTTGTTGCTTCCTCCACTCCTCGTGTCCGTTTGATTGTGTAATATGTTCCAATTCGTCGTTCGCGCTTACAATTAGCTGTGATCGTTCATGGTACTCTTCCTGACAATGCTGCTCCGATTGATTATCAGTAGCAGGATGACAAGTATTGTGCGGTTCTATTACACGGCATACCCTTGTGTACGCCGAGTTAGGTATGTTCGGATGCTCCTGATCGACTAATGTAATTATCTGCGGCAATTCACTAGCAGCTATAGGCGGAACAACGACGACAGGTGTCGAAGTTAACGGAACCGTCGCATTACCCAGATTTGTAGGTTCCAAAGAAGAGGATGTATTCCCCAATTCGTTGGCTTCGTTAACGACCGACGTATTCTCGAGTGGAGTGGGTTGAGGTGGAGCTATGGATCCGGAGAACGAAGGCTGCTGTTGCTCCACCAAACTAATTACTTGCGTAGTTTGCTGCGCTTGCTGTTTTGGAGATTGCGGCGAGGACGGTGGCGAGCTGACGACTGGCGGTTCTGGGAATAATTCTTCTCTTAAATCAGGTAGGAATGCGTCGATCGTTCTCCATGTCGGAGCCCACAGATTCGAGCTCGGAGCCAACACGTTAGCGGAAGACATGACTAACAACATGTTCTTTAACGATTCCGGTATGGCCTCGAAGAGGAGCTCGCTGTTATCGGCGTGCATGTAGGCGCGCAGCAGACTTAAAACAGTCAGCCAGAGCGGTAAGAATCCAGGAAGGGTCAGTAACGGGTTTAGATGATGAAGAAACACTTTGGATAATAGCATCGCTGCTCTGACTCTAGTCTCTTCCACGCCGATGGGATCGTTCGATGCTATCGGACCTAGTAGTTGAGCCAGCAGAGGGAACAGAACTTGTTCTAGACATTGAGACCATTCTACCGCCGATAATTGAGCCAGATCATGAGCAAGCAGAGTACTCTGAAGATATGTTATTGCTGCCGTGCGCACTTGCCTACGAGCATCACAACACAGCCTCGCGATTCCTTGTAGCAGTGGTCTCCAAGCTTGCGGCCATAATGATACGCTCTCTGTAGCGTTACCCTCTTCAGCCCACCATCGAAACACTTGAGCAGTTCTAGTATGAAGAGTGTGCATCAGATCTAACAACTGTATCGGACTCTGCTGGTAAGCGGTAGTAGTAGTTTCAGATTCTTTCGTCCCACTGTGCACTTTATTTCTCTTCCCTGAACACTGAAGAACCGCTTCGGCAAATGTTCTCACGCAGCGAATACACAACTCGAAATTGAACGGTGTCACGTGCGCTACATCTCTGACTAGAAACGTCAAGCTCTCGCAGCACTTGATGAGAGCGGCGGGATCGTGGGGATGCAAATCGCGATCCAAAATGATCGTGTCTGCGGCTACGGGCAACGGCGCTTCGGTTCCTGTTGGAGACACGAGTGCCCATTCCGGTACAGGACTGATCGGTCTAGGATCCAACACCGACAAATTGGCCGCTTCATCCAGCACAGTATTCGACTGCTTCGGTAGCAGCGCACCGGCGCCTGCACATTCCAACAAACTGAACACTACCTTCCAATCTTCTGTACTATGAATATTCGCGGCACCGGTCTTAAGTAGTTCGAATAGACCGTAGGCGATTTGTCTAGACAGTGGGGGAGTCGTAGCAGAAGGCAAATGCGCCAACGGTAACAAAGGCGGTAAGGCGGTGCACGCACATTCCTCTCCGCGTAACAAGCGGATCGCTAATCTCAACATTCCAACTGCTACACGTTCCAAAAGATATGGCTGATTTTCGCGCGCTGCTGTCGTTAATAATCCGTCTAAATGGGCTTGCACTATTGGCCAAATGCACGCTACTCTGTCACGATTTTGAATGGTTACTTCCAGTAGAAGTTCCAACAGGAATACCGAAACGTCCTCGTCGTAGTAGTTTGTAAAAACCAGAGCTCCGACCAGAGAGCGGAGCGATTCGACTTGCAGGAATTTGCTTTCCTCGATCACCTGTCTCAAATAACAATTTGCGACGAATTCCGTGGCTCGTTTTCTTGCAATTGTCTCCGCCGGATGGGACATGCGTGAAGTGTCCATAGCGATGTACGAATATAAGCTAGATAATATACCCTGGTCTACAGGTGCGGGCTTAGGTGTATTGGATTCTCGAATCAATGATATCTTCCCTGATGGGTCGATAAAATCTTCTCCCTCGGTCAAGCTCTTTGGTAACAATTTTGCTTTGTACAACGATTGCAGGCAATCGATAATATTCTTCCATGAAGCTCGTACCGCGTTCCCATGTATATGAGTAATTTTAAAAAGCGTACGTGCAGCTAATTGACATTCACCACTTCTGCCCAAGTGTAAAACCACTTGATCGGGTTCGCCACCGGTCGCAAGTCCAGTAAACTTGCATAAACTTACTATCAGAGTATCCAAATCACTGCTCATCCCGTAATGAGCACTGATAGAAGCGCACCTGTAATAAAACGTAGCTGTCATGTGACATTCGCTTCGAGTGATTTGTACTTCGGTTTAGGATATGAACCTGAGAAAAGTTTCGGCAACTCGACGTTGCAATGCTCTATCGGGCGCTTTGTCGTATGCTCTGCAAAGTGCACTTATGATAGGTGCCCATGCTAGTTCGGCTAATTCCTTATCTACGAATTCACCGGCATTCCCAACTTTCAGATAGTAACTTTCCGGCCCGATACCTCTTCGTAATAGGACTTTCCATAAGTAATTATCCTTTACCAAACCGGTCTGTTCAGCAGGCATCACGATTTCCTCACCTCTAATAAATGTAGAAAATAATTAGTTACAATATGAATTCTATAATTAATTACATAATTGATAAGCAAAAAGACTTTTTACTTAATAGAGGCATATATTTCGTCGAGCATTTCTTGGTCGAAATCAGCACCACCGTTCACCTTTTTTAGATTCCTTTTGAATTCATCGCAAGTCATAGGATTATTTTGTCGTTTCACGTTATAGTTATGTTGATCGACGTTCAACATGATCACAGCATACGCTAAAGTAAATGCAGCGTCCGCCGAAGAAAACGGCCTACCATTACTATCCTGGAAAGTAAACATGCAATTCATTATAGATACTATCTGTCACGATGAGAAATATTGCCGAAACGAAATATCGGACTCACATGCCAATGATCGGCAAACTTCTCAAGCAGCAAAGAAATAAGTGGGGCTTCGCCAGGAAGCCTGAATGATTCTAAATAAAGTCGCAAAGCCTGGTCGATACGCGTATTTTTTAAATCAAAACGGTGCACGAAACAGTTTAAAACACTTTTGTTCTCTTTTTTACTGATATATTCTCCGATAGCTTTCTTGTCGAGGCCAGGGTTTTCTTTTAAAAATTTTGCTATTTTCTCCGGATCAGGATTTCCAGGAGTTCCACCCAGAAGACCATGTTCCGTGAGCTTTGCAATGCCTTCGCGCGGATTTTCATTGAATTTTTCAGTACCGAGCACCAACCACTATACGAAAAGAATATACATTATGATTCTCTTAAAGATAAGAAAAGAAAGCTGATTAAACACTGACCCGTTTATTTGCTCTTATGGCGAGTAACTCTTCTCGTGTTGGAAGCTTTGGTGACGCGTCGTGTCGAGACGGTTTCCACATTTCTTTTTCGCCTTTGCATCTGATCTCCATTCCAGAAATTAGAGAGATTATAGCGTCCAAAGAAATGAATTGCATACTGTGCATATTACCCATTAACGCAGAAGCATTCTAATAATAGGATAGACGCATGTCAGGAATTACATGAAGTATTAACGTATCCTTAACAGAGAATAAAAATGTACCTTTGACAAAAGCTTCATCAATTCTTCGTATAGATTTGTCGAATATAAATCACAATCATAATTCAAATACAATTCTGCTGGTAAACCGGGTATCCTCCATAGCCGCACAATAGCCTCTGAAATAAAATAAAGTTAGACCCTTGTCGGACGACTTCGTTTTAAACGAAGAACTGAGATTCCGTACCAAGAGCTAATTCACGTTGTTCATATGATATCCGATTCGAATCGGAACTTACTATTTCCGTCAGTTTGTTTATGTAATGTTCCATTTGAAATTTTAAGTGCTCTCTTTGCGACTCGAATAACAAGAATGATACTTGTAAATCCAGTGCGAGAATCGATAATCGATCTGAACCTAGAAGCTAGTAAATACGATCACGATTATTAAATATAAATCTCCAGTTGTACATATGCACCTATCTATCCCTACTCCTCTACCGCAAGTCCGATCACGATTATTATACATTATTTTACTCTCGAATAAATTTAGAACAGATTCTTACCAATATAAGATTTCTACACAGATCATCTCTCACAAGTGCCAGTAATGACGGGAAATTGGACAGATAATCAGCAGCAATTTCTAAAGCTACTTGTAATAAATTGAGTCCAAGCTGAGTCATAATGTCGTTATTTTGTTTATCCAGGGGACAGCACAGAGATACGAGAAACCTAAATAATTCACGTACACACAGGGCACCATACGGTGCTAATTGCTGATGCGGCATAAAACGGACTCCTTGGGCATTTATGTATTCTTCGACTTGTTCAGAATCTTTAACTTTAGATTTCTTGCATACGCTACTTGTACTTTCGTCTAGTGATAAATCTTCTACACTTCCTGCTGGAGACTTTATTAAATCTATATTTTTCTCATCTTCGATCGTTTTTGTAAGATTTTCTAAAAGAAGAAATCGAATGAAAGAAGTGGTGGGATCGCTACCAAGTAAAATATAATTAAAATGTGTACCTTGATTTTCAACTTTCGATAAATTTATTCCCTTAGTTTGATTTTGTTCACCTATTCCTACATTCTCTGCGCTCTTATCTTCTCTTCTCAAAACTTGATCTTCTTCACTGACAACGCTTGCCTTGTCTTCCGTTTCGTCACTTTGTTTACTCTCTTGCACATTCTTTACATCTTTTTCTTTTGCATCTTCCTGCTTAGCGGTTTCAGTTCTCTCACTCACATCTTTCTTATTATGATCCTTGTTATCATGCTTTTCCTCCTCTGCTTTCTCATTAACACAGTGATCTAAAGATCCCTGCATATCAACGATAATTCCTGTAGGACTACTAACAGGCGTTGTTAAATTATTCGATCTAATTCTATCAGGTGGACTTGGTACGTGACTTTCGGTATCGCTCAAGCTGTCCGTATTTTGTTTCAACTTCTGTTTGGTGTAACTTTTATTTTTTCTATTTTTACTGCGAGTATTTTCCATACTATTCGTCCTCATTTTCTACGGAAAGAATACAACATATTAAAATATTATGTTCGATCAGAGAATGACTGGTAACTTACTTTCATATTTAGTAAAACTCTTGTATCATCTACAAAATGTGGTAAACGAGTAAAAAGATGTTGCACCATATCCCTGAGACAATGTTCTGCAGTTCTTCTTAGCAACTCTGTGACCAAAGAGACTTTTGAATCAAGATTTAATTCAAAGTATTCATAGTGTTGAGTATACGTACCACTAAGACGAGTTTCGAAGCATATTCTAAAGCAACTGAGCATAATTTCACAAATGCTCTCATTAGAGAGGTAATCTCCCGCAGGTGATAACATTAGAGCTCTCAAAACTTGAAGTATTCTCATTAAAACAACTCCATCTCCTGAGGCATCTGTTCCAACGAACCTTGCATGCGTAACAGCGTCAGCAACAGCTTCTACACAGTGTGCTATTGCAGGGTGATCGGAATCTACAAAAATATCGTTGCAAACGAGATACCAACACGATCGACCACCTATTTTATATGTTGGTTATTTACCAATAAGACCGTAAGATATCAGCTTGTTAACAGCTGACAATGCGAGACTTGTAACAGGTCCAGTTGTTTCTTCAGATCTTATAATTTCAAGGAAAGGAGCCAAAAATACTGCTGGTTCTAAGTAGGATAAATCTTTCGCTTCGTTTAGTGCTTCTTTCAAAGTAAATAATCCTTTTATAAGAGCATCTTGATCGTCATCCTTAAAATGGATAAAATAATTAATTTGAGTAAATTTAATAATATGAAAATGTATTCCTACATCACTACCATACTGCTTCTTGCAACCTGTTTGATTCAACAGTAATCAAAAAGTATACAGGCAATGACGACACGTAAATACGTAAACAGTGATTAAATAAATAGCAGCAAGACTGTAACCACGGTAATTGTATATCTCTTTTGCACAAGGTAAAGCGATTGACCAGAAGAATTTTAACCTGGTGGGAGTGAGCGGACCATCGAGCGCCTCGTCTCATAGCCGTCACCAGGAGGCAGAGTTCACCTTCGACAACGTATAAGCCGCCTCCTGGGCAAGCCACTTTCCCCGTTTTGCCCATCTTCTTTTAAAACACTTAATCTTTACACCATTTTTGTACCAAAGAAACCTTAGAAAATATTCGATAATTCGTAACGTCAAGTGTCAAATAGAACACTTGGGAACACTTCCAACACGATAGGCATAGAGTTAACAACTTCCAGTTTAGGTTTACTCAGACTTCGCCTGGCCTACACTCTTCTTACGATACTCCATCTAGTGCACATAATTTTCTTTTATTAACAATAAATAAATTTTCATATGTACATACAACAATAGACAGCTTGAAATTGCGTTATTTTATTGATATATAATTTATATCTTACATAAAGAATTGATTACCAGAAGATATTTAGGGATGAGAGGTCAGAAAATATGATAAGAACATAAGCTTTTATATCCATAAGCTTGCTAGATTGATTACATATCTCATTGTGTGTATTATAAAAATACCAAGTACTGATAAATGTGAATTCAATTCAGGCTTTCAGATACATGCGTATATAAAGCTTAAACTTCTCATGAGAACATTATTCCAATTCCAGTGTTCCAACAGTAAGCCAAGGTTGTGGCCAAGGTACTTTAACAAGTTCGAAAAATAATAAAAATTTTTAAATAACTGTAAGTGTGTAATTAAAGATTAAATGTATTATAAATGTTTAAATGATATAATCAGATGTATAATTCTCTCATTGATATTTTCAATAGATAATTAATTTATCATCCATATGTGTTTCGTTCTTATTAAATTTATATGACTCATAAGTTCTGTAAAAACGGTAGTATCGGGTCGGCAATTAAATTTTCCGCACCAAGAATCGATCCTTTCGTGATTGTCTTTTGTTCATCTGACAACGTGAAAAGAATTGCTTAACAAGTCAAAGCCTCTCCACTCACCTTTCAATCAGTTCGACCTAATCAAATCCCAATTTCCATATAAACATGTACTCCTTTCTGAAAAATTTCCAAATTAATATGTTCAAAATTTCAACGGGTTTTATTAGTGCCATGGAGATAATGCTCGAAAACTGTCCGGCTCCAACAGTCGGGGAAAAAAATTATGAAACAGGTGGTAAAGTTCATAACAATGGTTAATTTCGTGGGGCTGTATGAAAATACAATGAGAACATTTTTTATTTCCAATGAAATGGATATTAAGACAGTCCAGGTACCACTGGTCTACTTATATTACAATCTCAATAATTTAATGCATCGGATTTAGTTTACAGATCGGAGGAAACAGACATGCCTGTGTCAAAGGAAGAGATTAAGCAGCTGATCGAATCTGACGCAGTGGTGATATTTTCCAAGACGAAATGTCCGTACTGTAAAATGGCTAAAGAGGTATTGGCTGAGTAGTTTGTTAGCTATACATTTCATATTACTATACTTCATATAATATTATTCAGGTGTTTAACAAGTTACAAAAGAAGTATACTGCTATCGAACTGGATGAATGGGATAATGGAGATGAGATTCAAACGATATTGGGTGAAATGACTGGCGCTCGAACAGTACCCAGAGTGTTTGTTAATGGAGTATGTTTAGGAGGTGGATCTGATGTCAAAAAATTATATGATTCGGGAGAGTTACAGAAGAAATTCTAATATGTATATAATTTTTAACTTATTCCCCATAGAACTAATAATACTAAATTTTATTAATTCTTGTGTTATCAATAAATATATAATTTAAGTTACATGTTTTCATTACCCTGACATTCTCCTGACACTGATTGTCATATAATACACGCTAAATAATATTTGAAGAACTCTTTCAACTATTTCGTTTCTATTTCTTATTCGAATGAATGTATGACCGTATATATCGTATGACGAAATTATGCTGCAAGAACTACGTATTTCGTCGTTCATTTCACCACGTGTCCACTATCGAATATGCATTCGTACGTGAGTCAATTTACCTAAAAATATCTAGACGGATCCCGGTAAAATAGTATAATATTCAGTGGATCGTACACGTGTAGAAATGGATCTCTCTCAGTATCGGAAAGCCTTAATTTACGTATTGACATTTCTCGCCTATGCGTGGTCTGGCTATGGTGCTGGCTTACTGTCGAATTTACGGGACGCTGTGTTGACAGCTGAATCGGTATTTCAAGATTTATTTGGAAACGCGATCACGGTAGCTAGGAAGATAAAGGATATACACGAGGTGTTTGACGCTGCTGTAGACGAAAACTGTGTCTTTCAATGTCCAGGAGGTACATCAATCTTTAACCTACTGTTAATTATTCATTCGTCATTGTTATTATTAGCTGACTAAATACGATCTTCTGAGTCTACGCAATTCCTATAAAATTAATCATCTAACGATAATACAATACTTTTATCGTACCTCCTTAATCTAAATATGTACGTTTCATTTTTTTTTTTTATTCATCTTCATACGATATTATGTAATTGTGGGAATTAACACCCGTATCTCTGGTATGACTAATTCTAGCTAGAAATATTTTGCAACAATTTCAGGGATAGTGCCAAAATCGGATTGGAATCATAAACCACAAAGTAACGGATGCGGTTCACTGGGAATCGAAGTACGCAAATGAATGGAAGGAACTGTTTACAAGAAATGACCCGAAGGAAGTAATCTTTATCGGACTGATTATTTCATTTCAGATAAGTCAAGAATATCTGCCACTGGCAGAAATGACTAAATGCTGCGATGCACACGATATATGCTACGACACGTGTAATTCTGATAAGGAAAAATGTGACTTGGAGTTTAAGAGATGTTTGTACAAATTTTGTGAAGGGTATCAAACAACTACTATAATAAACACTTGCAAAGCTGCTGCGAAAATGCTTTACACCGGTACGACCGCCTTAGGGTGTAAAAGTTACATGGATGCACAGAAGGAAGCTTGTTACTGCGGAGATAAATGGAATAAGAACAAGAAACCGAAAAGGGCTGCTCAAGCTGGAGGAGAGTTATAAGACCGACGCATTGAAAGGAAACCGTGATCGTAAAATTTTTAATGTAACATACACTTTGAATCTCGTTTTCCAGATCTGAGAAAATAGAAGCAATTGTGCGACCTACTTACCCTTATCTTAACTTGTAACAAAACATCCCAGTTGGGGAAGTTTAGTTAAACCGTACCTTGAAAACCTTATTTTCGAAATTTGTATAGTAATTATTGTTAAGTAATTTTGTACTTGTGTTAGAGTATACAAACGAAATAATTTTACTGCGAACTGTTTCGATTGAAATGTAAATATTTTTTACAGACGTTAGATAATAAAGAAAAAGTAGATTATAGATTTATTGGTCGGTTTTTCTGCCTTGATACAATAGCTTTCCTTTTTATCTATTCTATGTAGAAAATTACTAAAAACTCCAAATTTTTACTTATTCACTTGTTTCCATTGAGAAACAAGGGAAGGCACGCTTAGCGTTGACAATATCATTTCAATTTCGTACAAAATTAATCAAGTAATGAGGAACATGATATAAATTTTGTGAACGGTCGCGTGGAGAATGGGAAACACCGGATCCGCGCAATCAAAAACGCAGAAGCGGAGACTGAGTGACAAGTAAGGCAATTTCCGAGTCGACATACAGATCGTGTAGACTATCAAATGTAGAGTTAACATTGACTTGTTCAAATATGATGGGTAAATACATAAAAGCATAGTTTGTATCTTTTACCTCTGGGTAGCGTAGGTGGTCACATCGGAAGGAATGGAAAAGTTGTAAGAGCTCCCGGACGGCGAGGACTCAATGGACAGGAGTTAATAAAATTTCGGGCAACTAATCCTTTCATAATCTTCTACTTGCGTCTACGTAGCAAAAGACCCAAAGACCATGTAACTGTGATTGCACGGACAGCTGGAAAATTATGGTCCCAAATGACTTCAGAACAAAGAAAGAAATATATAGATTTGGCAAACGCTGAGAAAAGAAGACGGGAAGAGCAAAAAAGGAAACGAAAATCGAGGTGATTCCGTCATTTTAATAAATATATGTATGTACCTTTTCTCTAAATTTGTCTGACGCACTCGAATATCTTTTTTCTAGAAGAAAAAATAGAAGACGTTTATAAAAATTCATGAAATGGTGAAAAAAAGTGAATAGAATTGAACTGGTATACCAAGTATGCGTGTGCACCAAGCGCGCAATTTATGTCCTTACGGCAAGTCTTTTATTCGTGAAAAATATCGTCATGAAGAAGCATTTATTTTTGATTCCTTTTTATTTGTTAGTAGTTTTTTCTTAGCTCTATGTACAATAAATATTGATGTATTTTTACACTATCAATGATCTTTTTTATCGTTTAAGAATTACGCTAAAAACCAGGCAAACGTGTTTGCCTCTCGCACTTATAGTCTCGTCTGAAAAAATTAAATTCGTAACGTTACTATAAATATATTATTTGTTCGCGATCGTTCCTCGAAGCGTCGTGCACACGAGGGAAATTACAATTGAACGTACACGAACGAGCACCATTTTATATTTCCCATGAAAGAAGACGAAGGATTCAAGATACTCGTCTTCTTTTTTTAATTCCATACAAAAAATAATTTCAGGGTAATTTTCACGACGCTCCGTGGAAGAGCTTTCTTTTTTTACGCATCATTCTTTTCGAAACTAACATGTGCCCTCTCGCTCACAATAATAGAAAATAAAAACATTTTCATACAGTAGAAAGTGAAGAATGGATAATAAGTGTATCGTATATATGTACGCTTTTGCATACACACCTACTTTCCGCATATCTGTGCACGTATGTAACTGAGGGGCATTGGGACTGGAGAAAAACGTAATTCTATACTGATCTCGGAGAAAATGATGAAGATGACGACGACGACGACAATGATGAAGGATACGATAATGGTGGAAACAATAATAATGAGGATATTAATAATAATATTAATAATAAAAATGATAATGGCGATGATTGTAATAATAATAACAATGATAATAATAGATGTAATAGTCATAATTCTATCAGCAGTAAGAAATACAATAATAATGACGACGATTTCCGCCATCGACGAGAGTACCTTCTGAGGGGACATTAACGAGAAGCGCGATCAATCAATGAGAATGAACGAGTTGGCCATTCATATCAATTAATTTGCATTAGTATAATTATCATTACCGTAATAGTAGTACAAGTATTTTTATGATACAGTAAAGTACAGCGTGCCTCGAAGGAAACGTAAACAACAACGTTCAACAATCGATAATATCAAACAGAATATTCTTTGTAAGTGTCGTGTAGTACACGCGCGCGCACATGTATATAATATATACATACATATACGTATAATATACACGTATCACAGTATACATACACACATGTATACCATGGTACAAAAACTTAACACCGCTGTAATTTCGGATGGGAATGCCCTACTAAAAATAGGTATCCAATTTGTCGATCGTGGATTGACTCCAACATTGTATATACAATCATTTACATACATACACATGTGCGTCTATGCGTTTACGTATGCACGTTTGCGTACTCACAAGCACGTACATATGTATGTATAATCCATCTATCGACGGATCAACACCTAGATAAGTTATTTAATCGTTTTAAATGCACAATTTACGAACCCGAGTTCCTCGATTTATTCGATTTTATGATTGTTTTTTATACGTACACATATGCTCCTCTTCTCTTTCATAAACACGCGTGAACACGCACACAAACACACGCGAATTCATCCATCTCCGTGTTCAATATGTTAAGAATGAATCCATTTAATACCAGCCGTTCGATTTTCATAATCGCTCTGGACTTTTGTGGAGTTTCGTAAGCGAACGGATTAGATTGCAGCAGGAAGAAGGATAAGTCAATATTGTAAAAATTTTCAAGTAAAAGAGAAGCGATATCTGAAACATTCGTCAAGAAGACTACGAACGGTAGCGAACGCAAAGGAAATGATACAAATTCTCTGGATAGCGGATAGCAGGATTCTCAAGGAATTGAGTTGAAAAGATTATTAACTTGTAAGACTATCATTGCTTACCAGCGAACCATCAAAGCATGTTGAAACTCCTCGTTTATTTTAGGGTTTCGTTACTGCAGTAGGTAAAAGAATGTGCGCTTAGGTGTGTGTTGTGTGACTAACGCGGCCTCATCGAACTATTCAAAGGCTGCATCAGACCTCCGTTTATGTAACCATGGTACGTCGTGTACACCGCAGCGGGATTCTGTTGATGAGGATCCTGAGGATACGGTGCAGATACATTGACAACCCCAACGGGCAACTGGCTAGCTTGGTTCATGAAGCCACCGAGTTGTGCAGCTTGATTCATATAGCCGGTAGCGGGTTGTGCCACCCGATAACCATACTGAGCCATGAGATTCGTGTTCAACGCCACGTTGGGGCTGACCCTGCTGGCGGCTGTCTGCATTTGAGGGCAGGTACTTCCAGGATCGAGAGTTTGTCTGTACAGGCTCTCACTCGGATACGGCTGCGTCAAAGATGTCATGTTCGCATTCGCCGACGACCTCGAGGTCGATCTGCTGGGCGGTCCGGGAGTAGTAGGCGGTACCGTGTTTACGTTGTAGTAATTCTTCGGATATCCCAAAGGTACTTGAGGCGGTGTCGGCAACTGCCTCGATGTTTGTGGTGGTGTCATCGTATGCGGTATAGGAGGCGGTGGTGTTAAATTCATCGCCGGTGGAGGCGTAGGCGGTATCATCTCTAGCCCGTTTGTCAGTTGCTGTAGTTTTGCTAGGCTACACGAATTCGTGGTTTGGTGATTCCCTGAGGCTGATAAAGGAGGCGCGGGTGTATGCGAATGGGGTGGCATCGCACTTGTCTGGATGTAAAAGTTCGTCGCCGTTGTGCACGCGGTGGGAGCACCGGATCTGCTGCTTCTATGTTGAATCACGTACGTGTTCTGTGTCGGAAAGGCTTGAGAAGCAACGGTCATGTAGTTCCCCTGCGAGATAACAGCCATGTTATGGGAATGAGCAGCGTGCGTATGAGAATGCGGATGAGCTACGGGCGGCACGCTCATCGACGGAGATTGTTGATACTGAGGCGGTACGTGCGTCGTGTGTGCAACTGTCGTATGACTCGAGTGGGAAGTCGTGTGGCTCGTATGCGAGGTCGTATGCTGTGAAGAAGACTGAGCATGGGATGTGGGTGGGGTCGCTCGATGCGACCTGCTGCTCTGTTGCGCGGATCTGGATCTGTGAGTCGTTTGTGAACCACTCGCTCTTTTATTACTATGAGACTGCGTCTGTTGCTGCTGTTGATGCGTAGACTGCTGTTGCGGTTGTTGCTGTGCTTGGGACTGCTGTTGCTGCTGTTGTTGCTGCTGCTGTTGTTGCTGCTGCTGCTGCTGCGACTGACTGTGTGACATAGATTGATTTTGTTGGCCGAGAGACAACTGCATCGGTTGCGGCGTGTGGGACGGTGGTAGAGGTTGCGGCGTGTGACTTTGAGGCATCGGTTGTGGACTTAGCGTTGATATACTTTGTGGTGTATGCGATTGAGAAAGGGGTTGCGGTGTATGAGACTGAGGTAACGGCTGTGGCGTGTGACTTTGTGGAAGAGGCTGAGGACTGTGCGTCTGCATACTCTGAGGCGTATGCGATTGCGGTGTCCGTGGCTGCTGAAGAGGCTGAGGTGTGTGCGGTTGATGCATCGGATGGATGGTGACGTGAGTCGACGGAGTGTGCTGGGGCATCGAACAATCGCCGTATGGCACTTGCGGCGGTATGTTCACGGCGACTGACGTTACCGGTGTAGTCATTTGCATGGACACTGGAATTGGAACGGTAACGGAGGGTGGCATAGATGGTAACGCACTAGGCGGTCGCTCGACACTATTTTGCGACGCAAGATCGCTAGCGATCGATGTAGGCGATTCCAGGCCTAATTGACTGACATCCAAATCACATTGACTGTAATGCAAAGAGTGCACCGAATTCGTTGTTGAGTCGGGAGTGTAAACTCCCATGGATGGTAAGTCCGGTTGTGAAGGAGGTGTCCTCTTCACTGAGCCAGGATTATCCAAATGCGGTGTCGTCTTACCACTCTCAGGCGAATTTTGCTTCAATTCTTCGGAATGCATTTGGAGATGAATGTTAGTATCCTGTTGCTCGATAATAGGTAGAACTTTTTCTTGAGGTGTGAGTGGCCCCGTTTCAGGTGATGCGATATTCGAAATAGTAGACGATGCTTCCTTTTTATCTGCAAGCGTCGTAGAAGATGTGTCTATCTTTGGCCTCGTTAACTCCTCCTTGGAATTCTTCGTGAACAACCTCTCGGAAATTCCATCGGGTTCCTTACAGCTATCTACATCTTGAGTAACAGTTTTCAATTTATCGATTTCTTCTTCTTTAGCTAAAGAAAGTTCAGGTACCAATTTAGACGTTTCCGGACTGCAAATTGCTTTTTCTATTACCGAATCTTTATCACACTGCCTCTTTGCGACCTCGTTCCGTTCCTTCTCTTCTTGTTCATGTTCCTTCGCACTTTCTCTCCTCTCTCCGTCACCTCCCTCTTCACATCTATCTCGTTCTTTCGCTTCAGGCGTAAAGTCTGGTTTCGGTTTTTCTACAACAATCGCGTCGTTGTCTTCGAGTTTCTTCTTTCCCGTATCATCCTCCACTTTTTCGGTTTCTTTGTTTGAATCGATTCTTGCGGTACTCGAACATTGTAACACAGATTTCGGCCTCGGCGCAGGTACTTCATCTTCACCTTCGTCTTCGTCTCCCCCCTCGTACTCACCCGGGCTAGCAGTCGTTGTCACTTCTGTTTCTTGAAGTACGCTCGATTCTTGACCGTCGTCGGCACTGCCAGCACCGCTACTGTCACCAACATTGTTATCTTCCGTAATACTGTTGTTCTCAATGGTTTCCATTAAATTATTATTCTCTTTTTCCTTAGCAACGAGTTGTTCCGAAACGGGCGACGACTGTCGTTTATTCGCCGAAGAAGACATGGTTTTCTCAGAACTCGACGACAGAGACAAAGATGGTGTAATTATCACAGAAGTTTCCACTCGATCTTTCGCTGAGTTCTCGGTCTTCACCTGCGACATCTTTGAAGTATCCTTCTCGACTTTCGCTCTTCCTCGTCTCGAAGATACAAGTGAATTTTTAACTTCCTTCGTTGTTTCTTCTTTACCGTTACATTGATTTTGCTCTAAATTCTTCTTTTCCTTCGCTTGTTTCGTTTGTAAGTACTTAGTTTGTCGACTGGTTACTTTCAACAAGATATCGTCCACTTTGCATTGTTTCTTCGCGGGTCTTTGCACGACCGAGGACAGACTCGAGTCTCCGACTTTAGAAAACGATTTTTCCGTTTCGCTTATGCTGTCACTGTCTTTAAGGGAACCGTCCTTGTCTCTCGTCTTATCGCGTTCTTTCGGTTTCTCTTTTTCCTTATCCTTCTCTTTTTCTCGCAACGATTCACGAGTCCGTTTCCTAGAACTAACTTCCGACTTCTCCTCCTTATCTTCTTCAGTCTTTTCGGAATGTTTTCGTTTACGCAACGGCGTCGTAGCTGTTACCGTCGCAGTTGTCGTTACCGACTCACTGCCAGCAAGTGTCTTAGGTATTCTAATTCTTCTCCTAGACATCGTTGTCGTAGCAGGCGTCACTGCCGCGGATGCCGATGCCGACGATGTTCCTTTCGTTGAATTTGCGTTTTTTGAAGCGGCTATTGCCCGAGAATGCCTGGGCGTCGAAACGTTCTTCGACTCTATTTCCATCGGCTCTTTAGCATTTCCTAACGCAACATTTCGGCTTTCTTTCTCAGACTCTTTCGTCCCCTTTGATTCTCTTGAGTCCTTCATATTCTTCGCTTCTTTGGGAATCGCATCTTTTTGTGCCGGAGACTTCTGAACGGTCTTTTGCTTCAATGGTGACGATCTCCTCTGCGCCACCTTCCTTCCTCTCGGCTTCTTCTTTATTTTGACCTTCTGAATTTTCTCGACAATCGCTGGCACGTGCTTCGGTTCTACCACAGGAGAAGACTCGGAGCTGGTATCACCGCTCTCTTCAGGACTTTGATAAGGATTAGGTATTTGTGTGAGCAACGGAATCCATCTGAGACAATCGGGGTCTAATCTGATACGAGAACTCTTCCGTATCTTCGCCATATGAGCGTCAACTTTACTCCAATCGACCACTACAGCCACCTTAGAGTTCCCTTCCCCGGGTAGGTGAACGGACCTAATGAATCCCAGCAATTGCATCGCCGTCGCGATGTCATGAGCTGATACACCGGTCTCCTTCGTTATGTCGGCAAACTCGATTTCGATGGCATTCCTATGGGCGTCTAAGTATTCGAGTACAACGCTTTTCCAGAACGAATGATACGATACCCGGCCGAGATCGGAAAGAGGCTTTTCCGGCGTGCCCGGAATGCCTTCCACTTTCGACAGAAGGTAACTAAATTCGATCAGAAACCTACCGAATCCTTGCCTCTGATACTGTGGCAAAGTCATGATACACGACACATTGTACCTCTGTGCGGGACAATGTTTCTCTTTGCTGAAGTAACCCACCAAATGACAGCCGTACTTGTCGTTTTTCGTTACAGCGTAAAACAAAAACGGCTCCACGTCGTAATATAGTGTCTTATGATCCAAAAACAATTTCGCTAATAAACACAAATTTTGACAATAGATTTTGTTTACATTGCCGTCAATCTGTAACATAGAAATGGGAAACTCTTGTTGGTCTATGATCGACAAAAAGTCAGTTAAACATCTAATGAAATCAATTCGTACCTCGAAAACGGAGAGTCCATTACACCTATAGATTTCGGTAGCCGGTGGATGCCTCCACTGGCATTTATCCATGTGCCTGTCAAGCACGGCTCGACTCTTTGTATATTTTAAACAGAATTCACAGAAGAATAGTTTTGGTAATCTTGCGTACTCCTGCGGGAAAGGGCTCGAGTACCACGTCTCGACCTCGTATCGGCCGAAGACTATAGCCGCGGGATTCCTAACGCCACTGCCTAAGTTGGTCGTATTTCCCGAATTGACGGTCAGACCGGTATCTTCTTCGTCACCGCTAACAGCGGTTAACCGAGCTGCTCTGTCTCGAGCTTCCTTGAAAAGGTCAACATCCTTTTGAGTAACTCCTGGTGGTAAAGTTTGAGGCAGAATCGGTTCCTCTGTAAATATATACAACGGATACAAATCATTTTTGTGCTCGTACGTTTACGATGAACAGAACAAGGAAAATAAATTTTATTTGTAACTAATCCATTGAAATTCCAACCGTCAATTTTCTCAATTTTGTCAATCTCTAATCGTTCAAAAGAAAAATTCAATTTTTGCTGTGATGTACCGTATCATGATAATAAAAGAATGTAATATTTGCAGAATGTACAGAACAAACAAAATGTTACTATGATTCTCTGATATGAAATGGCGTTAGTACAAGGATTATGAAAGAAAGTATAAAAATTTGTTCATTAGGAGAAGCAAAATTATTGTAGATCAAAGGCAAAACTATTGAACTTATGCATTGAAAACCTTCAATGATACTGAGTGCGACAACAATCGATTAGCTGTTAATAGTGTAAGTATTATCCAAAGCAAAGCTATGGGGTAGGTGGTTTCGTGGGATGTGTTGGCATAGTATTAAATTGACTCTTCGAAAAACGCTTCTTTTCTTCCTTTAGTATTGGTTTCTTCGTTTTGTATCTTTTCTCTCGTTTAGTCTTTCCCTCTTCTTACATTTCTGTTTTGAATTTTCTATTTTGTTCGTGAAAACGACAGTGTCTGCTGAATATCAGCAGTAACACGTAGACTTCGGCATTAATTAAGCTCTGAGGGAAAAACATGCCACCCAGTGCCGAGTTGCTTCGTCCTGGGAACAGCTCTCTACCAGTTTCTTCACGTCTTTTTTTTCATATTTTTCTATAAAACTGAAAATACTTCTTTCTACGATTTCCGTTGAACTTTGTATCTACTTTGTACTCGAAGAACCACAAGTCTCGACTATTCTAGATACGTGAATAATAATCTGAATTGTTCTTGTATTGTAAAAAAAAAACTAATGCTAATCTGATGAAAAACATGAAAAACCATGATAGAAGAAGCGTCAATACTATTTTGGGTATCTAATTATTAAACGTTCGTAAAAGTATCGTCAAGTGCGTCGATTTGCGTACGTGCATAAATTACAATTTCAACATAATTGTACAGTATATGGAAGAAAAAAAGGAGGAAGGGTTTGCATAGTCAAATAACAACGTATTAGTAACATGCAATAACCATGTAAGTTTCCGTAATGTAAAACCAGTGGAAACTCGATTCCGAAACCCTGTTGAATTTCAATATTGAAAGCGGAAGAGGATGCGATCGTTTGAAGTAAGAAGTTCCCATAAATTTTACACCACGCAATAAGCAATAAACAACGCGTGTTCCTTTAAGGGACCTGATTGTTCTTGTTATACGATTACGATATGTAGTATGCAGTTAAAGCTCTTTAAAAAATAACGAACGTAAATTGAATAAAGAAACCGCTGTATACCATTATCATAGAATAATCACGTTATCTTGGAACACGTCGTTGTCATTATGTCAAACGTACATATACACACACATCATACCACACCACACCGCCAACACATCCACGTGGTGGTGAGCGAGGATTAGATTAGAGGGAATTCTTCTTTGCGACTTGGGTGCATCATCGAGGTTAGGACTCGTGAACGGGTGGGGTAGACTCTTACCCTTCCTGGTGGAGCAGGGTGTCGCGCGGGGTGTCGTGGTGGTGTTGGTGGTGGTGGCGCTAGTACAGGCTCGTGGATTGGACTTTTGGCTAGGAATTGACTTGACGGAATCGGAACTGTGGCTGGACTTTGAAACAGCGGGCACAGGGTGGCGTGTCTGATTCGCTTCTACAAGTGTGTTTCTCTTTCGCGAGGAGAGATCGTGCCTGAAAGCCGGCGAAGGCGACGGCGACGGCGACGAAGACGGTGAAGGCGACGACGATCTCGATCGCGACGGCGAAGACGATGACGAAGACGACGAAGACGACGACGACGATGATGACGACGACGACAACGAGAACGGTAATGGTAATTGCAATGGTAACTGTAACGGTAAAGGCGATGGTGATGCTGGGACCGCCGCATCTGCCGCGAATTTCACTAACGTCGAGTCGTCTTTCATAAGTTTCCTCCTCTCTTGTTCATGCCTTTTACTGTTCACTGCGGTCTTCACCAAATTCGATGGTGTCATTTTCGGTAGTTTCTCATTAAGAGAACTGAACAATGTTTCATCAGAAGGTGTGAAAATCCCAGGTCGAGGCACTCTCGGCACATCATTGCTCGTTTCTATTTTTCTCTTCTGTTCTTTCGATTTCCCTAGACCGGTTATAGCACTGTTCCTCTTATTATTCTGCGCTTCTCTCATTATTTTACTCGTCTTGTTTCGACTTGCATCGTCCGTGTTAGGCCGTTTTCTCCTATCGGGCGCGTAATTAGGCGTTGGCGCACTAGACCTTGTTCTGGTACTAGTAGGTACTGAAAAGAAGTGACTCAAACCGTCGTACAGACCTTTTAATTGACCGGAACCAGGTTTCACTTTGTTATCTGAACTAGTAGAGTCATTTTTTTGTTTCTTCTTAGCATCTACCGAGTTGGCAGTAGGTTGCACAGGCAAACTGAACGTCGGTGTACCGCTCACATCAAGTTTAGGTAACTGCGGCCCAAACGTATTAGTTATATTACTAAAAAAGGGTGACACCATGTGGAGCTTGACCGCGGCAGCAGCGAAACCCCATGGTTTATCTTCGTTTATACCACAAGCGAATAGACCCCTCGGTTTCGGAGAGTTAACATGATGATTCTCTTGACAATTACGATTTCTATTACGGCCTCGGTTCCTGACGGGAACATTCTGTTCGTCTTCCGTAGAGGACGAGTTGCTCGAATCGCCAGAACTGTTATCATCTTCTTTCACCCTCTCCACCTCCTCTTCTTCACCGTCCTCGTCGTTATCGCCGGTCGTATCACTGGTGTCGTCGGAGGAATCGCTATCGGTCGCGTCACTGCTACTGCTACTGCTAGACACTAGCGGTACTTTTTTACCGGATACCGGGAGTTTCTGGTTCACGTTACCCCGAGTCAACCTAGGACTAATGTTTTGCGAACATTTCAATTTATCACCGCCCCCCACCCGCTTCAGCTTATTGTGCTCCGCGTTAAACGCACTAAGCCTAAAGAACTTTTGCTTCTCTTTGGAGATCCTATCGTTCTTTTCCTCGAGTAGCCTACCCTGGCCTGCGAGTGGGGTGGGGGGTTGTGGTAAAGGAGAGGAAATTAAAGGTGGTTGACGAGGGGAGACAACACCCGCATTACCGTCCGAGCTGCTGTCCACCTGAGCCACTCCTGCGCCGCTTTTTCTACTCGGTGTTGCAATCGCCAAGCTCTTTCTGGACACTGTCGATCTGAAACAAACATTACCCGTTCGAATTCATCGTGCACCAACTTGTAAGACATTTCTGACTCTACTTCATTCTTTTCCAACGAAGAAAACATGTTGAACGATCACTAGCATACTGGCTCAGAATTTAAAGTAATTGATTTGGATTAAAATATATTTTGCTTACTTTCTATTTTCACGTAACTTGCTGAGTCTCTTCCTCGCACTGCTCGGCGTGTCATCGAGAGAACTCGATGTATCTTGAGTCTTGCTCCTTTTACTGTCATCCTTCGAAACGGGTAAATGCGCCGTCTGACAGTGCCGACACCTCCAGGGAGTTTTATTCTTTTTATCAAGGACAGGGTCTAAACAAGTGGGATGATAACACTTCACGCAACCCGCGCATTTCACCAGATAGTTTTGAGATTCCCGTTCCAACTGACAACCAGCACACGTCGGAGAACAGTCGTCGCAAGACCATGTTATTCCTCTGTCAACGAGGATCGAAAGTTCTGGGGGTGCACAAGAATTGTGCAAAGCCGCGCCACACACACTGCACCTGCTCAGTTTCTCGTTCACGGTCTTTTTCGCATTGTTATTGTTCCCGGCTAGCGTCGCTCCTAAACATTCTCGGCATATTGGTAACGGCGCTGGGAGCTGTGAAAAATCGAACGTTCGGCATTAGCATTTAATCAGAGATTCAACATGTTTTCCGCACTAAACATATGTATCGAAATTGGCTCCTAAGAACAGCGACTTGTTGCTCCACGGCAAAGAATAGTATTGGACGCGCGACTAAACTCCTACGTTACGCGAAACATTTTCTCCCGATATCGGTTGACTGGGTTTTCATAACAACGAGAAATGCCGAAAGGACAAATCGATCCTGCTATACGTTATCGCAATGTTTAATCGTTGGGAACCTTCAGTATCAATAATAATGTACGTTAAATCATAACCAGTAGCTGGTTTTTAATGCATTTTCTTTTCTGTGGCAAATATAATTATGGAAAGGGCAAAACATGTATATACATGAAGTCGAATAAAAGTGCATACTATTGGGGATCGCTAAGTGCGGGATTGGTAGGACCGCGCCGCGCCGGCGTGATGGTTGTATAACTTTCTGTGCTTTCTGCGGCCTGACACGCATAAAACGCGGTCGACAGGAGGAATAGGGAGGAGAAATGATTGTCAGAGAGGGGGAAAAAGAGAATGAGAGAGGGAAATGAGAGGGAAAGAGAGAAGTGTGTGCGTAGAGTAGAGGATCAATAAGAGAAGCGATATACAAACGGAAGTTGACCGAGATAGCATATCGTCCAGAGTCTCGCCCCCTCTGTTCAAGTTCCCCTCCGTCACGACTTAAGTTAACCATCTTGAGGCGCGGGCACACGCCGTGACTCCCCAAGCTACGGATACAGAACCGTGAAACCGGGAGTCTCATTCGACGAATATTTACATCGTTAGCTACTCGAGATTCAAAAGAATGGTCCAATTTTCAATATTACGTGCACCGAGGTAAAGAACTGGACATTAAACAAATTCTACTATAGCAAATTAGTTCACAACCATCTTTTTCGAGCTGATTCTTAGGTGTCAGCAATCAATTATAGATAATATTCGTGATTAGCTAGAGTGCAACCAAATCGGAAAGCAAAACTTCCCGTTAGTTCTCTATGACACCTTCACCTTATTTTCGTTGTTTCGTTCCGGATCTGAAAGTTATTCCTAGAATACAATTTATCCAGCGCTATAACATTCGCGTGAGAATGCAATAAGGTGTACAAACGGATGTAAGGAAGACCACGGAAGAAGTTAAATGAATTCAAGTACGGGCAGTAGATACGAATCGGTACGTTGCATACATGCGTCACTGTACGTATACGTGTTGCGAGCGAATCCATTGGTATACTGCGAATAATTCAGACCCGGCGCGGCACCGCGCTGGTTCAAGTTTAAGATCATGAAGTTCCTCGCAACAAATGCGATTCTTGTCCGTGAACCGAATACAAGGATTTGTACATGCACGAGAAACTGAACCGAACGTGTACAATGCAAGGAGCAATAAATAAAATTGCATACCTTAGGAGCAAGAGGCTCTGGAGAACCAGTAACGGTTTCCCCGTGCTTTTTGAGAGAAGGTGGCCTGTCCGGTTGCCGGAAGAAGTTGCCATCCTGGATCACGAGTCCTCGATCAATTGCCCTTTTAGCTGCTAGTTTGAGCGCTGTTCTCAAATCACCCTCTGCTTGCTCTTCTACCGTGTGACTCTGCCTGAGATATTTCTCGATGGTTTTCAGAGTCGAACCCTCTCTTTCACCCAATTCTCGGACAGCTTTGCCCAGTACTTTACTGAGATCGGTACTCTTAGAGACTCTGAGCGGTCTCGTCTGAAAGCCGCAGGGGTCCTTGTACGAAGATTGTCCTTTATTAAAAATCTTGAGCACATCGCCACGTTTGACAGCGATCTCCAGATGTTCGGCTATCTCTTCCTCGTGATAATTATGATGCTGCCTGATAGCGTGGCATATCCGCTCGACACTCGGTCTCTGTTTCTGGGTGCGTATCTTCCGAATCGCATCCAGGAACCAAGCTGACCATGTCTCGGCGGTCTCAGGTTCGTCCATTTCTTGTCTCCGTCGGCCGTCTGCCGACAGAAGCGGCGGCAGCGGCGGCACCGGCGGCGACGATCACGTACCAGGCCAGGTTATTTTACACCCGATGAACGACGCTCGACCGTCTCCAGATCGGTTTCTTGCGAGCAATACTTGCGACACTCACATTCTGTGACTTTGCCTTGTAAAATTCACGCAGTGGCTCCTTCACATTTCTCCCCGAAGGTCACTCCGTGCTCTTCTTATGCTGATTCTAAAATCAGACGTTGGAAATCTCTCAAAACTATGCAATCTTTAAGGGAACATTCGACTGATATCCCCCTAAGCGATGAACTTTCTCTCTGACTCGTAAGCGAATTTGAACAGATACGCGGAAACGCAAAAAGAAACGAGAGAAATATTCTTAAAATCAGAGTAGCAATCGTTATTGCATAATTTTAAACCACTCATCGATATGCACGATTTACCAATAATATGTCGCTCTTAAAACTATCTCTACAAAATGTTGGTCTGTTGATAAATTCTCGGTCAACTCTCAATTATAAATGAAACTTGCATATTGAGCGATGATTACGCATGCACACATTGAACTATTATATATCTGAAACGGGATGCAGTGTTACGATGTAAACTGACCTAGCTCAACGTTACCGGTAGTAAAAACATCTCTAAACTCGTAATTACTTGTTTAATAAACAGTGTATCCAGTTACTAAAACAAAAATATAATTTGGGAATATCTACATCATCCGTTATTTTCCTTAAAACGACATTCTTTCTACATGAATCAACGTGAAACGCGTTCGTGTAATATGACTAAGCGTCGTTCAGTGAGCGCGACATCAAATCACGCTCTGGGCAATCGTTCACTGTTTTCTTACGAGACACAGTAAAATTTAAGAAAAGCACCCCGACTTGTTTCCACGGCAAGCTTATTTAGCAAGTTAATCGGCCAATTACAGGCATGCTCCCAAGAATTACGAAGAACAGCTACGCGACGGCGGGAACAGGGCAGCGAGGCGACGCGACCCGACGGTAACACAGCAAACGGGCGAACGTACTATACAACCACAATTTTCCGTCGAAAGTAAACGAATGTATATTATTTATACATCGCATCGCAACACAACGAGCGTTCTATACTCGATCGCGCCTACAGGTGCGATTGCCCGGGCCGTTATTAGCCGCACTCAAATGTTGGCCGAACGATTACATCTACTGTCTAATTTATCTATCGTTCGGCCGGTTAAGACATATGACGGTAACGAGGACGAAGGGAGGCCAGTAGTCAAGCCGATTGACTGACTCTGCTTGCCGGGGTCCCTCTCACCCGACGGAGAGGTAAAAGAGAGGATGGTAACGGAGAGAAAGAAAGAGAGAGCAGCTGCTACTGAGAAAACGAACGGTCGCTGAACAACTCTAACCGCCGGCTTGTTGTTTCTCGCTTCCCTCGTTCTTTATCGAATTCGTTCCTACGATGTATACGCTTTACCTCGCACAGCTTTGAAACCAGCGAACATTTTCATCGGAACTCCCGAAAATATCCGTTTATCGATATATGAATCGTACGTTAAACATGGTTTATGAATGAACAATCTCGTCCGGTTACAAGGATGTGAAAGGGTCAAGAAAAAAATATTCTATCTGAGTAATATGTTTGCTAACAATCACCAACTGCCGTCGGTAGCCATTATAATCTCAATATGCTTAAAATCGTAAATTCGTACATCGATTGAAAATGTAGTTCGATGATTCTCGACCAAAAACTATTGTTACTGTTCGCGTAAGTCACTTCCCTCCCAAGAAACACACGGTTCGTAACTAACGAGCTTAAATTCCGACGCGTGGCCGTCGCCCACAAAGCCGTCGCTAACCGATCGCAATTGCTCGTCACCTGTTAGCTAAACGTAACGATACTAGAACGCCGAGTTTCTCGTCTCCCGGGCATGTAGAGTCAACCCGCAACGCATATGGACGAAAAATGTATAACGATTTAATTACGTGTCGAGATAGACAGCGAGGACACAAGTTTCTCGAAGCCCGACGGGCAGCCATCTTGGGTAGGTACGGTCAACTCTTGGCTGTTTCGCACAATTTTTTCGCGCCCAAGAACGACGGTTCCACGGCAACATCGTGGCCTACAGCTTTGCAAGGAAACGCGCGGCCGATCCATGCCATTACAACATCCACCTGTTTCCGCATAATTGGAAACAGATGCGTTAAGATGAATCGAGGAGAAACACCGAGTACAGAAGATTATCTCCCTCTCTTTTGCACTCAATTACACACTAACTCTCTCTCCCTCTCACTCTTTCACGAGCTGGCGGCCCGACCCGCTGGCCCGTATGCGTCTGGTGATGATTCGCATGGTTCTCCTCGCAAGATTTAACGAGGGACTAATTGTTTTTACCTGATCGCGGTAATCCCATGAATAAATCCACTGAGGAACGAGCACGAGTCACTGGACACCGACGCACGGGATGTTTAATCACGATCACCAATTATCTCGCGACAACGGCGTCACATTTCACACAAATCAACAAAGGTTACCCACTTGACAAAGATGGCGGTCGCGGAGGTTACACACTGTGCGCACGCGGTGGGGAGCGTACTGCGCACACCGCGCGCTCACAGTTACGGCAGAATCACGAAACAGTCGTAGCGGCACGCGTTTTCGTCGACCAATCAAACCATCCACTTTGTCTCGTACTATATACATACACTCTCATTATCGGTCACACGTGCGTCCCGCTTCGTCTTTCTTTAGCGCGCGCGCACCGATCATTTCTCTATATACGATAATGCATGCGATGTATATGTGTCCGCCGAGTCTGGCCGAGTCCCACGGGACGGGACGGGACATGGGGCCATGGGACGGGGCAGGAGCACCTGGACGGACAAGAAAAATCTTAAAGCGCGGGAACGTAAGCGCGACTGAACCGAATATCTACCTAAATCAACAGGAGTGTACCACTGCATCTATGCACGATATGCACGTACATATAGTATATCCGCGTCGTTGCATTTTATTTTTCCTTCCCGAGAACTATGTATTCTAACATTCGTTATCGTCTCTTACTTCGCGCTCGCTTTAACATTCCCAATTAGTTCCTCGACACCGCAGCGCGGGCCTCCGTTGTTCGGTGTTCGGTGCAGGAACATTGCCAGAACCTTTGTCAACAAGCTTCCAGGACCGTACTGAACTACCGTTAGCCCCCGGATCTACAATAACAGACAAAATATTTGCTCTGCCTCTTATACTGAGGGCTAGTAATCACCCTACCACCCTACTTCATCTTACCATTTTTTCGAGTCATTAAAATCTATTCTAATACTATTTGTTTAATATTTTTCATACATTTTATCGAAATTAATTAGTGTTCAATCGAAAATACATATACATACACACAAATTAATTCTTGTAGTTATGTAGTGTACAGTTTAGTAATGATATTATTGATTTACTTAAGAATGTGTGCATAAATACTATGCAACGTTTTCATCTATCTATGAAATGTAGTCATGCATTTATGAAACAAACGTACGTGCTACACTTGAGAGTATGTCTTAAAAATAAAGTAAATAGTACATTCGTTACTAAAGTGTAAAAAATTTCCCAACTACGTGAACCAAAATATTTGATCATGAGTACTATTTTTATGATAATCTATTTCGTATCCTTTTCGTATGTTACATCACATTCTTAAAATAAAGTGTATACATATTTTCATCTTAAGCAATGGCGTACGTACTGTTATTTATAGATTTATTTTATAATTGTAGAGTACATGGTAAAAATTACTAAAACAACAATGTTTATTAAGTACAAGATTTACAATGATTAGTTACATTAAGCACTATCAGGGAGTAAAATCAGGTTTTCCCTCGTAAGTACATCCTGATCTTTGTACAATTTGAGTTGCTGCCCAAATACCGCATTTCACGCAAACTTCTATGTTTCTGCCTTGTATAAGTTGAGCCAAAAAACCTAAAACAAAGCCATGATACTACATGAAAAAAGGAAATAACACCCAGATGACAACATACCTCCTACAAATGCATCGCCTGCACCATTAGTATCGACAACTTTCTCTTGTGGTAGCTTTATAGCAGGGACCTCTGTTACGACGTCATCTTTAACTACTATTATATTATCAGCACCTTGCGTTATCACAACGATTCTTTTTCTTTTCTCATTCATTTTTTTCATTCGAGATAATTTTAATGCGATCTCCTTCCTATCTCTAGTTTGAAAATCATTTGCTTTTGCGAACGCATCGGCTTCCGTTTCGTTACCGAATAATATATCGACGTAAGGAAGAGCTGCTAACATTTGTTCTTTATAATGTTCGCATAAAAACGGTGCGCTAAGATTCATGGTGAACATTTTATTCGTCCCATGAACACGTTGGGCAACTGCTTGAATCGTCTCCGGGCTTACGGTTAAAAAGAAGCTCTGGAATCAAAGTCACGAATTTAAATACGAATATAAAAGTGCATAAGCATTACGCGTCACTCGTTTCGTACATACAGAAACATAAATGTATTCAGCACTTTCTATAAGTCTTTTGTTTTCGGGTTCCTCTATGTGCGAAAGCGAGAAGCAAGTAGCAGCAGCCAAGTTCGCGCATAATGATCGCTCATTCCCCGTAATAAGAACTGCACAGGTACCGGTAGGTTCCTTCTCTGTATATTGATAACGAACATTTAAGCCATCCGCACGTGCCTTATCCTCTAAAATTTTTGAATATTTGTCCTTCCCAACGCAACCCATATAAGTTGTGATCCTTGGCTTCTCCAGGAACCACTAAAGAATTATCTATGTTTGATAGTTCTAATGAAATTTAAATTTCTATTTTACATCGTAAAGCACTTACTTGTGCTACTCTCATTGTATTTTGTACAGAACCTCCGGCTATAAATTCCGCTTTGTACAATTCTATTAGCTCATCGTACATCGGCTTGTGTTTTTCTTCGGCAAGTATTGCATTATTCGAATGTAAGCCATACTTTTTTAAAAAATTTTTATCTACATTTGCCGAAATATCAAGAAGAGGATTACCCATCCCCAAGAGAAGGCCATCTCTGAAATAATCAAAAACTATCAAATAAAATATAGTCGTAAAATGAATCTAATATATGTATATAGGAGTCATACTGATTTAAACCCGTTGTGTAACCTAACGCAAAACCTACTATTAAAACAATGCTATTCCATATTTTTAGAACTATCCCTATACAAGCAAACAGTTATCGTTATATAACTATATAATAAAAATCGACAATTTTCATTTATGGAGAATTCAAATAAATAGCTGCAATTCATTTAGGAACTGCAATTGAGACGGAGGGTCAATTCTGCAAGCACATGATCAAGGTGCGCGTGTCCAGTCGAGCATAACCTTCATTCGTATATATTTTTAACATAACCTCTAACGCAAGTTACATCACGGATGCACTACAAATCGAACAATAATAAAGACTGTATCATCATACCTTAAATCCACCGTCATTTGTTACGATCTTCAGCTACTGTGGAGAACAATTTGAAATTTCCATAAACAGACAGCAACGATACGCAGCTCAGCTACAACCGAACTGCTCCTCGCTTACAATAGAAAACTCCAATACAATCACGTGTACTTTGAATGATGTTTGCATTAGAATATTATCTTTACAGCGATCACTTTCCGAATTACGTAAATATAGACATTACATTGAATGGTTTATTCCAGTATTTTGATAAATCGTGAAAAGAATATCGGTCTTTTTAACTCTTTTAAATATAAGGAGTCGGTCGTACGTAAACGTTATATTTACATATATGCATGTTACAGTAAAAGCTTATCTGAAATATAAATAACGTAATGTAACCTGGTAACTAATGGTAATACTATATTTATTGATATTGTGTGTATATGTAATTCCAATCTTTATTTTTAATATCATGGATCACAGGGATTTACTAATAATTGCTTTCTACTTGAAACGAAAGAACTGAGGGATTTAGCAAAACTACATTTATCTTGTATTTACGAGTTTAATATTATACTATTTATCAATAAATTTCGATACACGGAGGCGCTGTTTTACGATTGTATATGCCTTTGAAAATTAGTTCCAATAGATATCTTTCGATTATCGATCGTTCCATTAATATGTATAATAATCAAACATAGTTTACGATAAAAAAATCAATATTTGTAGACAAACAAATAGGACGATTATAGATTATTATAGATTAAAGATCTATGATTAAAGTATCACAATGAAATATCGCATTTAAGTGATTGTGTGGTATCACTTATATATTGGAATGAAACGAGAAGGAATATCAAGGAAGGGAAGAAAGGGATAAAGATTTTTACTTCTTTACGATACCTTCAAACGTTTCCACACAGTGGAAGAAAACCAATCTTAGCAAGATATAAAAACGTGTTGCGATGAGCGAATTTGTAGCCATTTTTCCAGTATATTAGAAGTCTGGATATCTATATGAGGTTCTTCATATTGCAGATGATCAACGTGCATGAGCGTGCACCTCCTAAGAAAGAAAATATGACTCTCAAAAAGTTCAGCAAAGGCACAAGTGAATGCTATTGAATTTGAACAGTTTCAGAGAAGAGAACAGCGAGTTCTCGGTTTATCTGACAGTGTTACGCGATTCAGAATGTGACGCTGATCGTGAATGAACTTGCCTTGATCATAATACGTGGTTTGCACCCAATTATCTGTCCAGAGTGGGATGCGTGTGTCCACCAGTACGTCTGTGGGGCGTTGCGAGCGTCTCTTAGTCAATGAAGCACGGAAGCAGTGTCCTGGTCGACAAATTACATCTCACCACATAGGATACCATCGTAGAACCACTTTCTCTCTCGGTTTTCATTCTTTTCCTTCTTTCAATCTCTCCTTCTCTTTATCTCTCATTTTCTTTCTTTCTTTCTGTCTTGGTACTCGACATGGTCAACCCCAGCAGCTCCTTCCAAGTATGTCCAGAAGCGCATGAGGCAGAGGCTCTATCGTGTCCTATATCATACATCACATTACAATATGCATAATGCTTTTTAGATTTTCCTGTGACGCGTTTCTCTATCATTTTTTTTTGTGCAACTGATAACCGACGACCCGGTATACAAGACGCGTGTTTCTCGCCGCGCGTGCGAACAATTATACCGTACCGGTTCTGTTGGCTAATTACTTCCGTGCTCGTACACGCATAGTGAACCCACCTCTCTTTAGTCGTTATCTTTCACGCTTTTTTTTTCAAAAGACGCGTCGTCTATCGTACAGGGTATATCTGACACAACGCTTCACATTTACTCGTGAAGGTGCTCGTACCGTATTCTCGAGGATGAGTAGCGAGCGGCAACTACGTCCGTTTGGGAACATTCGTTTCGTCGACCTTTTCTCAACGTCTCGACAATCCCGGTATATCCGTATTTCAACTTGACCGGTTGCCACGGCTTCAACGGCGGAGCAACGGTTATCGAGACTATCAAAATGCCATAGCTTTTCGCTCGTAAAACGACGACGGAACAACGTGTATGGGTCACGACGGCGGACATCCCGATCGACGTGTACTCCGGTAGTCTTCGGCGATTCGATTTATCGACGATAGTGGTTTCCATATTCAAGTTCCGGACACGATGACACGATATACGTATATACACGTATGCATCTACATTCTACACGTATCGATCTAGAAATTCCGCATCATAATATTCTGCTCTTTCGCCCATTCCATCGACTATCCGCGTGCAAATCGATTCAAATTGAATTGTGCATAGCAAGTTGACTATGACGTTTTACAGGGTGTGACAGGATGCTTTTTTTAAGTCCGTTCCACGTGAAAGAATCAATCTAATATATTAGTTTCGACCGTAATTTGCCCGTTTTCCATAATGATTCATGGAGCGAAGTTTAAGACACCCGCGACTTCAGAGATCGCTACGCTTCAACAGGTTGAAGCGAACGAATGTTTCATATGATAAAAGAGATGTGTATGTATGTAAGTGTGTAGTCGCGGAAGTGTACAAGGCCTAAAAGTTAAAATATCTCTGCTGATGCCTATTAGAAATTTTAAGAGTGTAAACACAGAAATGTGCTCCTCCTAAATCTGCATATACTGAAAGAGTAATGTATGTAGTACCGGTGATCTATATGCATTCTGTTGTCCTTTTATTGTCAATATTGGTCGATGATCGCGATACGCGACGCGCAGGAAGCCAACGAAGCGTTTACACGTATCACGACCGATTATATGATGTATATACTTGCTTAGACGATCTGTATTGCGAAGGGAAATATCGGTTGGATAATATTATTAAGTCGAGGGGTTTAGGGTTTGAAAGGAGGGGCGGAAGTTAACTTGAGCGCCGAAAAACGGTACAAGTGATGATTAAAGAACACGAAACGCCTTTTTTTGTGAATTTTACAGTACATTGTTATTACATTCGCTTCTTTAAACCATTATTAGTATGATTATCATTAATCTAATTACCATTGAAAACAGGTCGTATTATCAAATAAAAGAGGAAGAGAACGAGAAAAAAAGAAAAAAAATATTGAAGATAGAGAAATATTACACAGCCACGCTGTGCATACGCTGCTCGAAACGAAAAACGATGGTCATCCGTATATATTTAAATGTGAGTGTGTGTGTATATCTGTTTACGTGTATTTATAAGCTAAACGGAGCGCAACTGCGATTACCATATTGACCTTCGGTAATTATCCACGATAATTAATTCTAATACGTTAATAAAACGATATTACGTTACTACAGATTAACGATATAATATTCGCACGACCGACTTTACGATTTCAATACAGAATCGACGCATCCTACGAGACTATTGTGTATCAGAAATTGTATGATTAAGGTTTTTTTCGTTCTTCATGATCGGGTCAAATGATTCGAATAGTCGAACCCGCACGCATTTCTCTCGTTACTTTAAAGGAAAATTACATAAATACGATATTATCTATCATCCCGTATCGAGAAGAATCAGGATACACGACGGGAGGATGTTACACGGTATCGGTCACACGCACGCAGATTGTTGCCTTCATCGGCGCCTCTTAATAAGCTAAGCAAGAAACTTTATCATCGCATAATTCGAACAACCGCTCTGCCATTTACAATTATTTTCGCACGCATTACGAAAATCCCGTTATTGCCTAGACAAATTTTACGGGGTTGAATCTATCGGGATCGTCCAAGATGTGACAAACGAAACCCGCGCGTAAGGCGGAAGTAACAAAAATGAAACAAAAAGAATGAAGTAAAATAAATGTTCACGAACGTACGTTTATACGATGCTCCGATTTTGTGATTGCGACACGTAGCGAAACGCCCAGCTCGTAACGGTGGAAAAAAGACGCGAAGCTCAGCTTCTATTCCAATCAATATCATTATCGTTTGACTGCAGATTTGTCCGATCGATAGTTCTTGACGATCGGGTTTGAGTAGAGACAGTAACCGCGATTGAAACGTTTTGTCGCAGAAGGGACGCGAAATATTTGTACGATCTCAAATCAAGAATGCGCGTACGCGCGCGTCATTGTCACAGAAACGGCCATCGAACACTTTATTTATATATATTATATATATGCATCATCCTACCAATTCATTCTTCGAATTAACTTAAATAGAATTTGAATTAGCGAACATGAAGAACGAATTGTTTCGCTCTCTGCAGAATAATGGAAGCAAATCAAAAATGAATCCAATTGAACAGCCGGTCGAAAAATCTATTCGGTAGGAGGATGCCACAATACAATTTCTTACATCGAAAATGAGAAAATCTGCTTATCGATTCGATGACTATCGAATAGATACGCGTGTCGAAATACCAAAGAAGAGTGTTTTGAAGGGACCGGGCAAGAAATATTGAACATGGCAAAACGGTTCGAAGGAATTGAGAAGGTGCCAAAGGAAAAAGCTGATGGAACATCGTAACGAGATGCGCGTCATGCATAAATCTCGAAAGTGGGAAAATCGGGCGGGCATCGGTAGGAAGAAGAAATAAAGAGCGAAGGGGTAAACGGCAACGGCGTCCTAACAGAGACCTGCACAATTCGATAAAATTTTTTTACTGCTTAATCGGTATGATTTCTGTATTCTCATTTAAAGGGGAGCGGACGGGGGATTCTCGTCTAAATAGCATATACTGCGGAGAGAGTACATGTTCCGATAGAGCGGGCGAATGGTAGATCTTCGCGCGTGCAGATCGACAGACACAGACGGCCAAGAGTATCTCGGTCCCGAGGCTTCCTGCTAGCGACAGACACAGACCCGACACAGAGACAGACAGACCGACAGAGACCGATCCGAGCCCGACGCGACGATTTAGTATGGTGCGAACCGGCGCGACGGCGATGGCCCTCGTAATCCCGGTCTGGTAACCAAAATTAATCTAACGTCAGTTACACGAGATTGATAGAACGAATTTTTAAGTATTTATATAGTTTTCCAGTTTTTTTAGAACACGGGCCAAGAGAGGAACAACTTGTGAGACACAAAAAGGGCGGATAGGTAAGTAGACAAGGGGGTAAAGTATGTATCGTGGTAGAAAGAAATAAATTGTACCATCTTCGACAGATAGAACGATTTATAACGGTGTTAATTTTGAGAGGGAGATTTCGGTATTACTTTCGTGGGAAATAGTTAATTAAAT
>NW_017172225.1:202290-209496 GCF_001652005.2 Ceratina calcarata | reverse complement strand
GGGGGGGGGGGGGGGGGGGGGGGGGGGGGGGGGGGGGGGGGGGGGGGGGGGGGGGGGGGGGGGGGGGGGGGGGGGGGGGGGGGGGGGGGGGGGGGGGGGGGGGGGGGGGGGGGGGGGGGGGGGGGGGGGGGGGGGGGGGACAACAGACGGGTCTTAACTTGGTAGCAACATTATAGTGAGTATGTTTTTCCTCGTTATTCTCGCTAATCATTTTCGACAACGTGTATTAGTAATACGTGTACTTTTTGCCAACGAAATATTACTGCAAATTCTATGTACATCCTACGAGCACTTTCTCTCTAGTTTTTTCCGGAATGCTCACGTCGCTTTCATGCCTCGTTTCGAAATTCTTACGATTTTTGATCGATTTAGTTACCCGAGCAGGAAACTAAATTGAACGTAACGCTATCACGATTTCGTTAATTTTCAAACTGTATCATACAAATAACTGAAGATAAAAAGAAACGAAAGAAAAATGGGAAAATAATAAAAAGGCAATTCGGCGTATCGTGACGTGTACAAAAGAGAGCAGAACTGATTTAAATGATATCGACGATCGGATGCTAAGAAACATTTCGACACACAATTCGGGCGTGGGTCGAATCGTAACCCAAATTGAGACACGTCTACTTACCTACGCTCTTCAAATGAATCTCGGCTGAAGTCCTCGTACATGCCTCTACTATAACAGCGGTATAATAAATAATCGAAACTACGAATGATCAAAGATCAATATATACCATGTACTTGCTCCCTTGTCCAAGGCTTAACTTTGTGAATTAGTCCCTGTATAATGAAAATTCAAGACAAATAATCGCGTGCTGCCTAATATGACTGTTAAGAGAAGAATGGCTCAGGAAGAAGCTATTTCATAGGCAGATCGCTATGTACGATGATACGACAAATAAACGAAGAAACTACCGTCGACCAAATACACAGCTACATACGATAAGGAGAAGAACACATTTAACATACAATCCTACGATGAAACCTGTTTATACTTCGACACACATCTATGCACCAAGTGACGAGTATGTACTGCGCACGTAAATGACAGAATCTGAGGACAGATTTTTCAGAAGAACATTTACAAACCCTAATGAAATGACGAGCTACCATTTGACCAACGATCAATTCAAAACTATTTCCTTGTATTCGTGTATGTGTATGCGCTGCGCGCGTGTGAAGCTGATACGTAGCTAAATTATATTTAGAAAATCTGAATGCAAGTAACAGCCGAATATTTCTCTCCGCTTTATTTCATACGAGGTACACATACGAAAAGAAAACAAATTAATAAGTTGGACGTGTAATACAAGATTCGCAGCGATAAGAACATGGGATTTCTTTTACTTTTCAGCCAGTCATATAAGGCAGGCAGCGTTAGACTGGATTGTTAACCCATGCGACTTTCAAGTTATAAATCAATTTACATAATCAGAACGTAACGAGCCGTTTTGCAGCCCAGGCTGGGATCATGTAGGATAATAAGGTAACGTGCAACAACAAATTCAAAGTATTCAGAAAGATTGAGAAGTTCAATCAACTCTGTTTTCTATTTGAAAGTTTGCGAATGGATTTACATACATGAAAAGCTTTGAACCTCGTGAGTAGAAGTCAGCTTCAAGAACTGTGGATCATAATTTTGGAACAAACATATTCTTTGTTTTCTCTCTTCCTCTCTCTCTCTCTCTCTGCCCCTTCTCTATCTCTCTCTGTCCCTTCTCTATCTCTCTCTCTCTCATTCTATGCATATAAACCTAATTGTACGCGTTCGTAAAATGTGTATGATGTGTCTGAGCGCGCGCATATGAGGTCTACGGTATATCGCGTGTATGTCTGTATGTACGCTTTGAAGTGTTGTAATACATTTCTCGCATTGGTACTGTAATATACAGAGCCGGTTTCATGAAGCTTCCGATTTCTTTTAAATAATTATCATAATTTTACCCTTATGTTACAAGACGAGTCGCAATTTTAATGCAATCAAAATGCTAGAATCTTAATGAACGTGCAAGTCACTTGCACGAAATAAAAACGCGTGAAGAAAGAAAAAAATAAAAGAAAGTAGTGTCATCGATAATATAACAAAACTAATTTTTGTTATAACAAACTAAACGTAGAAACGATTGTATGAATATTGATTTGTACGCACAACTACTGAAACATAGGGTCATGCCCCTGAAACTCTCTCGACTGATTCATAATTTTGATCCATGGTACATTACGCGATTCAGCGTTTATCTACTGCTCATCAAAAAAGCTATGCTAGAGAAGATTGATTCGACGAAATTAAAGCGAATCAAGATGTATTGACGTGATCAGGCTGCTTCCGAAGTGTATTTATGAAACTGGCCTTAACAACTATTACAAACGCCGATATGCAAACTTACTGTCCAATTCGTCTGGAGAGCTGGTTTCTACTTACGAGACATTTCAAAGACAATCGATAGGCGCTCTTCCTGAAAATCGCGCCGGCCTTTCTTTTTTATTCTTTTCTATCTACAGCGTACGAGAGTGTTAGAATTGTAGGATCGCATATATCCTGGCTCGCGGTAGTGCGATCAAGAAATCTAGTTCGCATTCCTTAGGAACGTTTCTTCATCCCAGGCCTCCGCGCCACTCCCGGTCGAGTGATGTACGTAATAGGGAGCGCTTGAAACACAAAGGATTTATGAGAGACATACAGGCCAATCTCGCAGTTAACGCCATGGATCAAGAGAGTCTATGAACAGGGACATCCCTAGAAGAGCAGTCGACATGTTCAAGGTACGATCAGTCGAGACCCGAATTTTGTTGGCACCATAGAAAATAGAAGCTGCTGATGTACAAACGCGCCAGCGACAAGAACGAGGTATGACTACTCGCTAACAAAAGTGGTCAAAGACTTACTCTTGCACGACTTGAACGCTGGCCCGGGACTGTCTCTCTAGGGTTGCCCGCATTCATGGACAAAGATGGTACGCAGCCTGAGGTGCACTGAAATTTAGAATGTACAGAAACGTCCAAGCGTCGTAATATACATTAGCATTTTATTACGCAGACTCTGCACTCATGTGGGCATCGGGTCGACTTCTCTACTTAGATTGGAAAAACATAGTTCACTTCAAATTTTACTTGAAACGAAATAATGGGAAGAGACAAAATAGAGAAATGTACGAATGACAGAAAATCAAAGCCTTTTCGTCCCGCATAAGAGAATAGCCCGCGACTTTTGCTCATTTAGGTGAAACCGAGAACTCTCTACTTTTTCAAGAAATAATAATAATGATCACAATAATAATAAAATAACAACATCGAGAGATAGAAACTCATAAAAAATTATGAACACCGCGCGAGAATTGATCAGAGAAAGGAAGAGAATGCATGACAAAACAAATATTAAATGTCGACGAATAGTCGAACCCCAATTCGCATGAGCTGTTAATCCAGCCTGGAACGTTCACAATGTTAAGTCGGACGGATGGGCAGTCAGTACATTAGCTCTACTCACCTGAACCGGCCGTTGTTGCCACTCGGAGGGGGTGATCGGCGACTGAACATGCCATACTCGTTACCACGGGAGAAGCCAGTGTCACGCATGGATCCCATACCTAGAGGAGGCATAGGAGGCATTGGGTCTCGTCTTGGGGGTAGAGGTGGCATTGTCATTGGTGGAAAGTCAAGCCCGCACATGGAACTTCCCATGTCACAGGGCCCTGTCATACCCGTAAACCGCCTCTCGTAGAGATCCCTGGTGTCCTCGAAGCCCCTCCTGTCATAGTATCCTTCGTAATCCTGTAACGCAAACGAAGAACCACGTTCCTATCAATAATCAGTTGTACAATCCAAACTGCAGCAGGATTCTTCTCGTTTCTACGTATTTTCGTAAACAGTCGAAGAAAAAGAAGACTACTTACTCCAAAGCGGCCACCACCCATTAACCGGTCCCGAAGGAACGGTGGTGGCGGCGGTGGAGGATACGGGTCACGTCCAAACATTCGGTCTCTGTATCCATTCCTATCTGGTCCTCCTCCCATTCCTCCTTTCGGACATTCCTTGGACCAATGACCGCCGCGACCGCATCGGTAGCACTGTTCAGGATCTCCCATTCCTGGCCTTTGTCGTACTCTACTCGTAGAAATTTGAACCTTCATTGGCTGACCATCCACCATCTGTCCATTGAGTTCCTTGATGGCATCGTTGACATCACCTGTTGCTTCTAGATGGACGAATCCGTAATTTCTCACGATGTCGCATTCTACGACGGTGCCGTACTTGGCAAACAATTCGCGCACTTGCGGCGCTTTCGTGTTATCTGTGAGATTGCCGACGAATATTTTTGTAGTAGGAGTGTTAGGTCCCTTACGACTCTTCGCAGCCTCACACTTGATCGGCTGGCCGTGAACTATATGTCCGTTCAAATTTTGTATCGCGTTTCTCCCGGCTTCTTCATTTTCCATGTGCTGTTGCAAAGAACATCATAACGCATTCGTTAAATCGTTAGAAATCGTTCCGATTTTTCGACCAGAAAACAATCATACACATAATGTGATTACGTAACAACATGAATAAAGGAAGTGAATAAAAGGAAAATATATGGAAGTAAGAGTTACTTTACAATTTACGAGTACATGAATCGTGTAAAATAAAGAAGAAACAAAACTTACCACAAATCCATAATTTTTGACCACGTCGCACTCTACAACCTTTCCGTACTTTTCGAATAACGGTTTAATGTCGGCATTTGATGTTTTATCGGCTAAATTACCGATGAAAATTTTGAATGTGCCAACGCTACTAAAACCCGGCATTTTCGGCTCGTACTAGAACCTGATTTTAGAAACAAAATATTTCAAACGTTACTAATTTATATAGTTTACCCCAATGGTATTAATCGTTTAATATATTGCCCTAATATTCCCGAATCGATCCAGTTCGTTCGAGATTCATGTCTTTTCGCTTATAATTAACTTTCTACACCAAAAAATTGTCAAATGTAATAAAATATAAAATTCCTTTGTCTAGTTTTATTCTGCCGACTATAAATAAAGTAAATATAACGTAAATAAAGCCTGTTTTCCAAAATCTCATCAAGCGGTTCATTCAGTGGTAACGCGATTGTTTAGGTTCCCCCCTCTGATACACTCCTTTCCACCATTTTGCTAACGATCTAACAATAAGTTTTCGAATTCCGACGATCATTAATTTTCCCGGAATCTGTGGTTTATATATTCAAGTAACGAGTAAAACGACTCGCGCCATTTGAGAAAACAAAATAATGTTTTCCTGATTCGCGTTCGAAGACGATGAGAAAAACAGAAGCCGCGAAAAGCAGTGCGTTGCAAAGCACGTAGTAGAGAGAGCGTACCGACCTTGCCGAAATGGCGCACGGATCCTAAGAAGTTTACGGGATTAGATCCGCTTCTTTGGATTACCGTAACGTGATGTATGCTTCGATTCCGCACGCTTGCTTTTAGACTCACCCACAATTACTGCGTAGAAACGTACTAAACGAACGACTAAACCGCCAACGAAATCGGACACGCGAGACTTTACACAAGGGAACGCAATCTAACAATGGCGTCTTACTTGCCGCGTCTGCTTATGCGCGAGATGTCGAGGTAGTGGCCCCTGTCGGCAAGCAGCAGTGCGAACGGTGTATCCAAAAATCTACTACGAACGTATCTCCAACCGTATTCTCTATGCTATGAACAAGTTGACGCGGGAATTATTCCTACGCTATACTACTATTATTTTTCTTGGCAATCGTGTTACATTTTATATTGTTTTCGAAATATAACATAATAAACGAATGCTATTCTTACATCTAACAACATTAATCTATTTATATTTTATATGCAATATAACAAGACGTGTGCAGAGTATGATGCACAATTAATAATTGTGTAATACTTGCTCAATTTCTGTTGGAGAATTTGTTACTACAAAGATGCACAGATTACACATTTGCGATTTACGTCACGTATATGATGGTGCCGGAATTCGGTATCTCATTTCTTACAATTTATACTAACCCATTGTTCATAAATGATACGTAAACGTAAAATATATATTATATATTAATAATATCGACAAGTTTCTACGTTCTATTCAAGGTAAACGATAGTATTTGTGAAACTGCATCATTAGGAAAACCGATAAACGTGAAATGGCGTGCTTCGAGTACCTTTGTATGTCGACGCTATGCACCGCATCACATAATATTATTGTTGCAACTAAACGATTTTGCCTATTTATCTGTACCTTATTTTCAAATGATAAGCAACGACATATAGAACATTTGGAGAGTATTAAAACACTTACCAAGTCAGTATTCTCGTAAAACAACCAGATAAAACACAACGCCAAACCACACGCTTTTCTACGTAAAAAATGGCGGACCGAAACAGACAGGGGAAGTGGAAAGCGTCGTCTCTTTCGATGTACCATAGCCAACTAGCCAAAATAAAATTCCCTAAATTTTTCTTCATCGTTATTTTTTGTTAGCGACAATGTCGCGATCAGTTATCCTTCTATTTTAGTTCAATTATTATTTTTTTTTAATGTAATTATAGTTCGTAGACCTAACAGTAAGTACTATTATCCGTATCATGTATCCTTTGAAATAAATATCATTCTAGACTTGAATATGGTAAATCATATAATAATAATAATACTGACTTAATTTGTCTGATCGATATTTAAAACTGAATGATATATTGATAATAATTTCTTCTTGATTATGTAAAACAAATCGATATATTTTATCTTCCTAAAAGAATGATTAAATTGCACAAAATAGTATGAAGAGGAAACTTCCATTGAGAAAGACAGTTTTTTAAATCTAATACCTTTTAACGATATATGTAACTCCTTTGTACAACTTAAATATAAATTACATGTTATAATAGATAATGTAGGATCATATAAAAAAAGGTACGTATTATTAACGTAAGATTCAACACGGTGTAAAACAATATTAGTCAAAAATAATTATTGTTCTAACTATAAGCGTAATGAGATTTATGGAAACTGAAATCAAATAAATTGTCTAAAGTATTCGATCAGAATTTACCTCATACTTCGAGATATTCTAATATACAAGAATATTTCAAATATTTGTATTTGAGAATCGTTACATATTTTTCGTATTCTTCGTATTATTCGCTCTTAACGTAAAAATCGTCTTTATATAAACGATTCAAAATTTCGTATATATATATA
>NW_017172225.1:186218-201900 GCF_001652005.2 Ceratina calcarata | reverse complement strand
TATGTATACCGTATAATATATATATATATAATTATATATATATATCCTGCAAGATACTTAATTTTGCGGCTAATATTGTACACACATTGTAGTATTGCATTGATTGATGACAATCACTGCAGAGGCACGTACATGTACAGCAATTAACATGAGCCTGTGGTATTGTGGTAGGACTCCAACACGTATAAACTCGTAACTGCATAGATACGGCAAATTTAAATGCTATTATCAAAACGATTTTCTATAAACTTTAACTCTTTTAATTCACTTAAATATGTTTCCCATTGACGTTGTCATGCGAATTTAGAGCTTAGAGCGTTAAAACAGATTTTCTTAAAGAAAAAGAACCATTATCTTTTTTCCTAAGTAGTAGCCATCGTTGATTACATATTTAACAAACTTCAACGTAGCGAAGCACGTTAAAACATTATGATGCTTCGTCGCGTTCCATTTAGCTGAAAACAAGAATATGTACACACATATACGACATGTTCGCAACACTTCATTTGATCATACAGGCATTCATACGTATCTATTTCTAAATTTTAATATTCAGTCTTCAGGCTTGCAGTCTGTCAATAAATCTATGTACACCGGGTTATTTACACGGGAAGAAACCGTTTTTCAACTATTAGCAATTAGATAGAACAGATTCGGCGAATATCGTCGAACATTATACGATTTTTATGGCGTTATCAATATGTAGTTTCGATATTGTCTTTTTCACACGTAGCGCTGTTAAACGAACCGCCGGATTTGCGTGCCAACACTCAGCCATAAGCTTACTCAGCGCAAACAGTATCTGCAACAAAAAGAGAACACGGTACGTGTTAATGAAACAACGGAATACTTTCTTGTAAATGTCTGATAGATTTCCTACTTACCGAATCGTTTTCCCATCGCGCTGGTATTACGGGACGTAATCGTTTTACGCAAACTGCCAGCCGCATGTCTTCGAAATCCGGATCGCTGGGGACGACGTCATGGTACGGTAACGCGTACGGCTCCACCAGAGAGTTTTTACCGCCTGTGACACATCTCCTACACGCTTCCCAAAGTACGAGACCAACAGAATATATATCTGCCATTTTAAAAGCATCGAAGGAAGCCGTGTTCAAGGTTTCATCTAAAACCTCCGGTGCCATGTATCGGCGAGTACCTACTCGCGTATTAGGTGCGATATCAATTTCTCCACTTTCGCTGTGTGAGCAAACAAACAAAGGAATTCATGATTCAACGATATGCGCGTAAACTCAAACTAGGTCGTAATTACGACTAATATTATTTACTAATCACCTTATGTATCTAACTGCTAAACCGAAATCGGCTATTGCACACTCGCCATTCTTTTTAACCAAAATATTTCTACTTTTAATATCTCTATGAGCTATAGCAGGCTTTCCGCGTGTACCAAAGATCTCTGTGTGGAGATGAGCAATTCCAGAAGCAATCGAAAGGCATATCGCTAAAAGACCTGGATGATCTAGAACGGTAGTTTGTAAATAGTCGTATAATGAGCCTCTTTCATGGTAGTCCGTGATTAATAACATCTGCGTCCAAGATCCTGTCCCTTTGATGTCTGCTGCGATGAAGCCCAAAATGTTATCGTGTCTCATCAACACTGTTTGATAAATTTCCGTCTCTCTGAACCAGGATGCTTCTTCCAACGTAAAAAATACTTTGACTGCCACCTTTTCCCCCCTCCATCTCGCAAGCCATACTTCGCCGTAACGTCCTTTCCCGACGCACTGGGATAAAGCTAGTTGTTTAGCAATAGTTCGTTGTACCAAAAGAGGTAATCCGGATCCGGAACCACTGCTTTGATCGATAAAGTCTTTGAGTGTCCCTTGAGAAGGCACTAAGCAAGGCCCCCTTTCTTTTCTTCTGTATCTGTGATATATCATCACCATAGCTATCGGAATCAGCATTAGGCATATGGACAAAACGGTAGCCAATATTATAAGTGGCGCACCCGACGCTATGGCCATAGGATTAGGAATCGTAGTAGGTCGGGGTTTGTATTCAGGAAACAAGTCTTTGTTACATAAATCGCTCTTGTTACAGCAAATTATGCTTTTCCCTTGTAAATGCGGGACGAGGTATCCCTTGCATTGCATGAAACCTTGCTCATCTGGCGGTAGACAGCCAAACGAGAATTCTGGCACATATTCTCCCGATTCTTGATCCCAAACCTCTTCTACCGCGCTAAAGCAATGACCACCGGGTCTTCCCTCGCAGGTCCCATTTTGCCTATCGTCTGGGCAATGTCCCTCGCAGTAACACGTGATCCCAAATGCTGAAAAATGAAACGGATCGCTTGTCAACGTTAGCGTCGTCACTTCCTTATCTTTGCCTTATCGCGCGTAATAAATCGGAATCATTGCTCTTCGATGACTCGTTGGTAGTTTATACCGAAATAGAAGCGACGAGTAAGGTACGAAGGAAAGCAAAGAACATGGAAACGGTCGAGCAAGTAACGGTTCACCTTGCGCCGCGGGATTAAGTACATATTCTCTTCTTGTGTCTATTTTACGATGACCGCTCTATTTATATAACCGAACATTCGGATGAATGATCAACAATTCTCAATGCGTATATTACGCGTCCGACTTCCTCATTCTTTTTCCTCTCCGTTTCTGCGGAATTCGTTTTATGCATTACGAAACCCGGATGACATTTTCTGACAAATGATCGCGAGTTATACCGATGATAGGTTCTACTGTAAGCTAAAAATAATAAATAACACTTCCGAGCAACAATTCAACCTTGAATTAAATTTTATCGAGAGAACGCGCGTGTATTCCACAAGTTTCTCTTAGCCTACGGCATAGTAACGCCGTGTATGCCGATCGTACCATACAAGGAAATCACTGATGTACGATTATCCGACAACTTCCAAGAGAGGTAAACGTGCTTTACAGCAATCTCCAAATGTGGTCTCGATCGCATGCGTTGCTTTACCCTTATTTGCTTCGGAAACGCTAAAGAAAAACGCCCAGCATCACCAAATCGGTTTTGTTTCTCACATCGCGTTTCCCGCGTACTTAAAAAATCTCGACTCTCCTTAATCAATGAATTTTTTCGATTTCACGTGTGCGTCAAATGAAAAAAGAACGTACATTTCTTCAAAGTTTACTATACATATATATACATATCTACGATGCGTAACACTTTTGTCTGATACGTATTTACAAAGTACGATAGCACAGGGCAATTACCGCGCAGATGGATAACGTGTTCACGGAAAAATTGATGATTTTACACGTACACACCATATTAAAGATAATAACGGAAATGGTAAGATCTCAGGATACAGAAATTGTTGAGTGATGAGTTTAGCGAAGCCTAAAATTAATCCGACGCGAAGCTACGCGGAGAACTAAACAGAAACTAGCCAGAAATACAGGATATGTGGGTACAGGCGAAACGACGGCCACTCGAATATAACACAGGTCATGTGGGAAAAAAGGGAAAGAAAAGTAGAAAAAGGTCGGGTGCATTGCGAGCGGAGCTTTAGAAGCTGCAAAAGCGGCGGGACACAGTAGCTGATATTTCAGTCCCTAACCTAAGCGCCTAACCTCCTCGTCTTTCTTGCTTTTTAGCCCATTCCATTTCTTATCCATCCTCTCTTCTTCAAACGAAGCATACTTTCGTATTTAAAGGCTCCTTTTACGGAAATATCTTCGCCGTATAGCGAATGACAGATTGCGCAACTGACCAATGAACTTTTTGTTTACAAAAATTGAAGCAATGAAATTCGTAACTACGCGATAAAATTAAATCACCCGTTCAACAGACGTTGAGAAGGAATTCTTGATAATCGTCAGGTAAACCGAGTTACTTGACACTTGGCTCCTTTTTGTCGGGAAACTCGAAAACGCGTTCGGGGAATAAGATTACAACGAGGTCGTGTTTCAGAATGATTTTTCTTAAACTATTCGAGAATCGTGCGTGCGTTTCTCATCAATATGTTTAGAAGAAACACTGATGTATCATTAATCAGAACTAAACGCGCGCGCGTGAGAAAGAGAGATGAGGAGAAACAAGAGCGACAGAGTATAGATTCGTGTGTGGCTAAAGGCGAACAATAGTCAACAGCGTACATTAATCGTTCTCGCCTCGAGAATCCGCATCCAATCGATTCTCTGGGTACATCGTGCACTGCGCGTTCACCATGTTTCCGTGAGACACGCGTGTCGCGTGCACGGCCGTAAAATGGATCACGGGTATACTCACCACAAACGAATCTCGTGATAAACACTCCCAAACCGATCCAGAGGCCGTATTTACATCCGCGCCGATCCGGGGTAGCGGAGAGCGCGGCCATTTTCTACACTCGAGAGCACATACTTCACTGTGACGTAGGGCGAGACGCAACGGCCGCAAAGCGCAGGTTGATCCACCTCGGCTGTTTCCGACACTCTACGGAAACAACTACTAGCAGCATCTTATTGGAGGACCGTTCGCATGAACCGCTTCGGGTCTTCGACGAAGACGATCGTGTGAGATAGTTTAAAAGAGAGAAACAGAGATATTCTAGTAGCAACGTGCCTCGCATCAGGCAGCACCCCGTTCTTTTTACCTAATCGCAGCTAATAAGTACAAACGTGATCAAAAGTATTTCGATACTTGACTGAGGATCATCATCTTTGTCAGGTATAACATTTTTAAATAATCGGTCACTGCTGGTTTTATCCGCATTCAATATTAAACTGAAACTCTTATCGCATTAAAACATTGTCAGTCTGTTGTCTCAAAACTGAAATCAGTATGAGGATATCCTGACTTTATACATATTTATGTAAATAGCATGATACAATTTTAGTACTCGTTTGAGAGCTAATAAAACAGAGTTTGGTATTTTCACTCACTGCTGAGAATAAAATGAAGATTTGGGAATGGTTACATATGAACATATCTTTGCCATCTGAATCGTAAGCTACATACCTGGTCAGTCATCCTACCCAATAGGGACTGTAAAACGTGCGACGGCGACGGCGCCCTTGTTGGGCGCCAGGATGCCGCGACTAGCGGTGCAGAGATGTTTCTTACTTCTTTTCCTTTTCGTCGACCGCGCGTAGTAGTATACACATATATTTACATATATCAATGCACATCGCATGTATGCTTCGATGAGCGAATCGAGAGAAGGAAAGGCGCGAAAGTTAATCCGTGACAAACTCATTTTTGACCTTTTTATTCCGGGAACTAAATACCAGATGGCTGGTTCCTCGAGATCTTTTAAAAATCCTCAATCCCTATACACAGAAATATTATACCTAGCACGCTTGGGAGGACTAAAATGAGTTCCACAGGTATATAAATCCCGATTCGCTACGCAGCGAAGAAATCAAAAAAGCGATGGGAGAGGGACAAAGGAAAGAGCCTCGAAACGGCTCAACATAAAAAAAGAAATGGGAAGGATCGGAGAGAAAGGCGGTATTCTACGCGCCTTGAAAGTGATGTATTCGCACTTTTGTCGGCGCCGCTTTTGGTGATCGAGGCGATCGCATGAAACATCGTACGCCGAGTTCGAAGCTCTTATATTCCTTTGATCTACTCCTATATTGGCCGGTAGCAATGAGATTAATCGGTAGGACAGTACGTCGGATAATTAATCGTAATTGTATCCATTTAGTGGGGTTGATGCTCGTCCATTACGTAGATAATTGAAAGTAATTCCCATGTATTTCTGTTGCGCCATGCGTAGTTAACGCGTTTGCTCACCTATCCGCCTGAGCGAATCATTAATTAATCGTATCAGGAGAAAAACAAGCTGTTTAGTTGAAACATTAAATGAATTCAAAGCTATAGAAAGGCTGATGAGCATACGAAGTTGTAGTCAATCTAAAGTTTCTACTTAGAAAATGTTTGGTTCGCCAGTCGTTCAAATGCCATTTCAATCATTGTAATTACCATCGATTTTTTTAAACGATATTTAAGTTTAGTTTGGCCGGCGAATCGGGCATTCCTCAAGTGGGATCTTGTTTTCAGCCGTCATTACTGTGCGACGAAAGTGAAATGAACTTGTTCATTTAAACATGTTAAATTGAACTACCTGCCACGATAACAGCTTCCCGGCCTACGGCCGAGCGAGCCTCGCGCGTTTGTCGGGGATAACGATATCTTTAGAGGCGGTTGTTATCGTTAAAAGTCAGGTGTGGATTGGGGCCACTGGTGCTCGATCAAAGCAAGCATGCCGACGAGTCGACACCACTCGAGTGTAAACGGAATAGAGAAAGGAGTCCCAGATGAATGGAGAGAACGAAATTACTCGCCTCTTCCCTGTTCATTTATTTCTCTCATTCCAGGAGTTCGAAGACTTGAGAGGAGTCAATAAACAAATATTCAATGCAATTAAACTTTGAATTATCTTGGTGAGGAACTACGGCAGTTGCACATAATCAAAAGGAGTCTGCATTGAAAAGACTCAAAAAACAAGTCTCTTGCAACGATAGCACTCGTGTTATCTAATAAAGAGGGTTTATCGCGTGCTAGCTACGATCCTGGCACACTTGGTTCTTTCTTACTCGAAGCCGTGAACGATGGGACGAGGTGCGGGGGCTGGCACCTATACCAAAGATCCATCGGGACCGGTTTCGTGTTCTGCCCTTTTTTACATTCTCCGAAGTAGTCCCGCCGAGCCGCGAGTGTGAAAACCAACACCCACCCGCTTGTTATTTTGTCATGCCCGAACCAATGTGAAAATTATAGGAATCAAGCTGGTTCTCTCATACCAAATTATTCCCGACCGCACACGTTATACCGTCTATCTATCAATTAAACGTAATGCTAAGCAATTTCGTCGCTTAACGATACCCTTTCATTTCTTTTCATTGTCACGGCTTTCTGAAACTGGATATGCAGCCGCGTATACGATGCGCCCATGCATGCACATCTTCTAATCAGCGTCATCATAAACGCGACGTGGATGCATATTATCAGCGACGTTATCAGAGAGAAAGGAAAAGGGAAGCCGAAGACAGTGCACTGTAACAGTTGGCGTGAGAAAGGATCGTCTCTTTTCGGATGATTTTAAAAAACGAATCACGTAATTTTTTAATATATTCTTGCCGTATACAAATGTAAGCAACTAGGTGTTCAGGAAAAGAAGATACAAATTTTTTTTTCCATACAGCAACTCCATTCTCTCAAAACCAGTAAAATATAATAATACATATAATACGTATATGCATAGACGTATGTATAAGAGTTCGTTTCTCTTTTCTCATCTTCTCTTACGACATTTAACTGTGAATGTGTATAGTTTGTCGATCATCATCCGTAGTCGCGTCTGTCCCTTTTTCGGTGTATTCTCTTGTTTACTCAACTTGAGAACATTTCTTCGGCTCGTGTTTCATTATCTCGAATATCTTAAGAAACTTATGGCGGGTGTATTATTTCATTTCTGGTGCGGCGAGAATCGGGCAAAATTTTAGGATAATACAGTGGCAGGAGGGTAGTGAGGCACACAAGTATGTGTCGGCATAGTGAAAATATGTAATAAACATATTTTTACATGCGGTACGTTATACGAAAACTTATATAGATACACAACACAGATTCGACGTCACCGGACCATCGCCACCCCCACCACTTCCTGTTTCCACACACCGTCGTATCTCCTTTGTATTTTTCTTTTTACGGTTTAACCAGCGATATATTCCCTGTCCGATCAGATAAAAAATATCGATGCCTTTGTTATCCCTTTGAAATTCAAAGGAGAAACGGAGAGAACGATTGAAGTTCAATGTAGCTCATCCAGAAAAGAGAGGAGAAACTGCAATTGTTTGTTGGATGCGAATATTTTTATTGGGTTACGCTGTAAAAAATTCAACGCGACATTTTCCTTTAAACGAATCTTCTCATTCTTTGTAATGCTTTTCTCTGTCTCGTTTTTTCATTAAATTTTTGCTCGGCGAGGATAAGAACAAAGACGCACGTGTAATTCTATTTTAATCGGAGGGTGCTCGGTGAAGAGCAGGAATTGATTCAGGGGGTGGTAGAAAAATCTTCTGACTCGCTTCCTCTCACACACGCACACATTCTTCTCAACACTCATCCGTCCTTTTCTTTCGTTCCCTTTCAGTTTCACGTTTTCTCCTCACTCACTCGTGTTCTCTCGCTTACTGTCTCGAACAAATTATTTTTCTTGTTACGTGTTACAAATCAGTGCGCTCACCGTTATAATCGATACGATCCAAGATCGCGTCGTATACGTATATACAGAACGATTTTAATTTGCATAATCTGGGAAAAAACGCGAGTAAATCCATCTACCGCGGGTAGGATTTTTATCATTCTATCTGTATCTTTGGCTCTCGTTTATTTCTTTTCAGATTCAAACTTTTATTCTCTTTACAAATGAAAAACGCATTCGCGATGGGTGCTCCTCGTACATTTCTCGCATCTTATTTAATAAATTGCTCCGCTAATTTACCTTAAATTCCGTTACAAAACAGCATTTGCCTTTCGTAATTTCCCTAATTATTAACTTTATTCAATTTCGAGTAAAATTTATCCTCATACTCTGTTCGAAACGAGAGCTAGCCGCTCGGAACGGACAATCTGTTTGTCGAGGAACACCTTGACGGAAACCCGTCACACAGCCTGGTCGTGACGACTAGAATTCGGTCCTGGCACGAATCTACCTCGAACAACGGATCCCCGAACGTCTCGATCCTTTATTTGTCCACCTTCTTCGAATTCGACCTCTCCCTCTGTCTCCTTCTCTCTCTCTCGGCTGACCGCGGTAGAATTTAAAAGCGAGAGGCAGCTTTGATAAAGAAACGGATATTACTTTGTAACATGTATGTACGTTATGTAATTACACTAATCGATGACTCGGCGTGTGTGTCGTGTCGTGTATGTACTCGTCGTACGGTCGACGACCTCGCCTAGTTATTTCGATGATAGTCACGGAGATATGACGACGCGTTAAATCGAGATACTCGAAGTCATTCGTGCAAGGACTGCCGGTCCGTGGAAAAACGATCGGATCTCGCGCTTTGCCTCGGGGTAAAGGACGACGATGAATTTCGACACGGAGTTCGAAGATTTTATGTATTCTTCTAAACTGGTTTGAAAGATCCGGTAGTAGTCCGTAACGCGTAACAGTTTCCAGCTCAAGTTTTCTCCCTTGTAAACTTTTAAATATCGATTTCGTTCAGTTCTTTCTTATTTTCGTTGTTAGATTGCGATTAGAGCGAAGCGGTTTCAGTGGCTCGAATTTGTAAGTATCCAGCGTTAAAGTGTACGTGTGTAAGCTTAGAACATTTAACATCCTGACATGTAAAACGTGCGAGAACTTGCGTTGGAAACTCGTCGGAAGCAATGTAGAACAAACGGTGCGAGGTGTTGTCGATACTTTGGACGAATTCGATGTTCGAAAGGGCGCGTGACGAATCAGGTGGCTCGCCTGAACGTGATTTATTTTTCGTTTCGTGACGATGCGATGGACGTCTTTCGGTATTCGACTTTTTTCTCCCCTTCTCACGCTGGACGTGACGAATCGTATTATTTCAAACGAAAAAGTGCTACTTCGTTCTGGTCGCGTCCTCGTCAATCGAATCGGATTTCGAGAACAGCAGTGACTCGTTCGGTTGCCGGATCTAAACGACTGGTAAGAAAAAATCGATTCTAACAAACATAATAGACTCTTTTACTGTTTCCTCAAATGGGCAGATACATTTGACAGAGTTCCTTAGAAATAAAATTTCAATTATCGTTGTGCATTTATCGTTCAGCTTCCTTCGTTCGCAAATCGATTCGCAGAGAGAATCTCGTGTCTCTTTCAACGGAACGTGCTTGGCCGAATGTGTAGCCACGTACATATGCGAATGCCGATTGGATATGAAATTAATAAAAGGTGATCACTGTTGTCCTCTTCCTGGACCGTGTTAGATATCCCTCGATCAAAGTACCCATATCCTTTCTAAGTGCGAAAATCCACGTGTGTTGCGTGTACTACTGGTAGGTTATTAGGAATCAAAGATAATCTCTATTCGTAATTAAAAAGCTGCTTCTCATTAGCGCTGCGCCGCTGCTCTTCTCGTTACAAAGTGACTACGAGTCATTTAATCGTTACATCGAATGTATCGGTATCATTTACAGCCTAAAATACTGAGCAAAGAACGAATAGACTCGTGATCGATGATCCCTGATCGAGCTCTCCTCGCTTTCTGTAATTACGTTTAATGATTCATTCACCGTTCCACTAACGTATTATTCTCTTGATTATTTGTCGTAATAAAAAGACTTTTTACATACTCTCTCCGCTTCCGAACTTTAGACTTTAGATGTTTGGCGTTTCGTCTTTCGACTTGGATAATTCTATAGCAATCGGTTTTGAAGATATAATGTTTGATACTAATGGAATCTCGATTTATTTGTTTAAAGCGATATGTGATCTCGATCACAGGCGATTTCGATTAATTATATTTTATTTAGTCGGACCTAATATTCACTAATGATATAAGATCAATCTCTAACGATTGCCAAGACTATTAGCGTCTACGTCAAATCTTAAACGCGTCCCCTGGAAAGATAATACGTGTATAAGAAAAAATATCAGAAAACGGTTTCGGAGGTCATCGAGGATCATTGATCATAGTTTTTCACCCACGTACCGTTGCGTGATAAATCGCATTCGACGGGTGAAAACGTAAACTCGGGAGGTCGAGAACGAAAAGAGAGGAAGAGAAACCAACGTACGCTTAAGAGCAATAATTAATTCGAGTTATCTTGTAAAAAATTCTTTACAACGTGTATACGCATACACACGCGCGTGTACGTATATATAATATGTATATATTTATACACCGTTATTGCGCAGCAACTGTCACTTCTTCATCTTAATCGTTTCGCTTATTGTTGTTCCACCGTTTTCATACACCCTAGGTATTTTACATTTTCCTCGCCTTCCCTTCCCATTACGCTTGCGTTTCTTCCCTACTTTATGACAATAATAATGTAATAACAATAATAGTAATAATAATAATAATAATAATAATAATAATAATAATAATAATAATATTTAGTAACCATCGATCGAAATTATCCTGCTGATAATTTTCCTTCCTTTCTTGCCTCATATTTTCCCATTAGCTGTTTCATTTATTTATTTATTATATCATATTTTTTTGTTGTCTGTATAAAGGACATTGCAGTTTTACTCGCAGGTGGCACTCAGAATTGTATTATTATTTTCGCAATAATTAATTGTTCGTCTCGGGTCATCCAACTATAGTCTCGATCCCCGACACAATGCCTTTACCTTACACAACTTACATACTTAAACACGTATGATATTCTGCCACAGTTTATACTTCTTTTTGTAATCGTACTGCAAGCTCTGATAAATCCCTTCTCTTTCGTAGCTTATTTATCACGTAAAACGTCGCCTATAATAAGCATTAAAAAAAGATGGTGCTCTCAGTCAGATATATCTTAATTTCAAAGTTAGCTACGTGTTCTCCGTGACGCGAAGGACTCGAAAATTTACGAAATTCCTCGCGAGCTGCATACTCCTCGGCCTTTTTTTTATGCATTACTTCTCTCGCGTCTGCAGATCTACGAACTCCTGCCGTCGTCTTGTACTTTCATTTTATATTTATCATTAATTTTCTCCCATTCCGTGTTCCTCCCTTCAATTGATTACCTTACCCTCCCTGTACCGAGCAACGAAAGAAAGCTCTCCGCGTGGGGAACGAAAAGCAACGTCTTCAGAATATTGGAAATTGGTGTATCTGTATGTTCGTGTAATCTATGTATCTATCGTAATTCAATTAAAAAATTGTTCGAAGGAAACAGCATTGATGCGGATGGAAACCTCGAAGGTGAGTTTCCGTTTCTGCAAGAGTTTTCAGCGTAACATGTAAATATCTTTGTTTGTGTTCGTGTACTTGTTCATGTATAACTTTCAGAACCGCTCGTGCTTTCTATTCTTGCTCTCGTATCGTCGCCTTTTGAACATGTAAATTTCTTTTACTGCGGCCGCTGATCGATTTTCCTTCAACGATTCCCTTCTCTAATAGTCTCGTTCTCATTCCATGAAGGAAACAAAGTCAGGTAACATTAAACTCGAGTGGAAAATAGAAAGTGCTTCAGTACCGAAGTTAACTAATCATCCGCGACGTTTCGCGAGTAGTAACGCAGTGCATAACAGAAAGCTTGGCTCCTGACTTTAAGAAAAGAGTTCTACTCGAGATATTAAACACTTAGATTTAATATAAGTAGAGAAGCGAGTGATCGATAGAATAGAGCGTGCTCAATTGTTCAGAAGTACCCGTACTCTCGTGCGATCTTCAAATATCAGAAAGTTCAATCCAGAGTCAAGTGAAATCCCTAACGGAGAATCGATCAGCCGACGCGTCATCCGTTTCTCTGTATCGCGTTTCAAATGCTGTTGCATATCTGATATTCCTAAGAAGTTCTCCGGGACATTCAGCGGACTTCTTACGAAGATCACCGCGCGGTTTCACCAAAGGGGAACGGAAGGAGTCCACAGCCGTCCGAATGATCGTTGGAATCGCGTCGTCGCGGCGATTCCTCGATCGTCCAAGTGACGAGTCGCGTATCAGTCGCGAGCGAGCCGAGTAATTATATTTCAAAAGGAAGGAGAACCTTGGCTTTAACTACCGTGATCCTGATCGAGCTCGTCCAACGACTCCAGCCTCGCGATTGGCGCCTCGTTTATCGTGAACTCCCAAGAGATGTCCTCGCTGGCCTGCCTCGAGGATTCCTGACGCGTCCCCGACGCCTGCCCGGCACCTTCCTGAACCGGTTGCCTACCGTCTGAACGTTGGCTGCTCGCCAGATCGGTGGAACCACGATGGTTCGTTGGTTCTTTACGAGATTCGCTGCTCCGAGGACGCTGAGAGGCACCTCGATCCGACACGGATACTACGCAGCTCCACGGGTCGCCCCCTTCCGGTTCTGAACGTTTATTGAAAGAGCTGTACCTGTTAAGATTTACGCATTTCACTTGTAGTTCCCAAAAATTGTTCTCCTTTTCCTTCGTTTCGAGCTTATTTTCACGCATCCGTACAAAACGAATCGTTGGAATTGATTTCGTACCCGCTCCTGAACTCTCCTCTTCTGAACGCGGCCGGTTGGCTGTGCCACGCGTGTGGCAAGTGCGACTGTTGCGTGTTGGGTGGCACAGCCAGGTCAACAGGTTGGCTCTGGGACCTCGTGGGTGCCGTCCTTCCGTTCAACGCCGTTTGCAACGCTGTCGCCAGGGCGGACGTGTCCGAAGTGACGGTCAACCGCGAGGTGCCCGAAGACGTTGACGTTGGCTCTCTCGTCGGCGGTCTGCTGCGGATAGAGATTAAACAGGGGTACGAATTAACCGGGTATCGATCAGTTCGATCAGCAGACGTTCGCGTGTCCGCGTTTGTGAGTAGCAGCGGAATATACTTGAAGCACGTGAATTATGTACAAGGGAGTTCGGTTAGGCCTCTAATTCTTCTAATTGTAAGTGTCCCGAACAGTGTCGCAGGGTCTGACTGTCACGGGTTTTACTCGTTTTCCAGTTTTCCGGTCACGTCTGACATCGACATTCTGGTTCTCTTACGTATGTACTTCTACGAAATGGGTCGTGTTCAACTTCAATTCGCCGTTCTTTGGTATGCTAGCGTTCAAATCCAAAGGGAGCACGCGTTCTGATTAGAGTGCTAACGACTAGTTCGCATTAGTCGAGTAACTAGATGAATATACATTGAATAAAAAATTATTATTGTTACCATGCTGTTCTCCAGTTCGCTCTCCTGCTTGATTGTTTATTCGACTAATGTAAACTAGACGCAGAAAATGAATATATTACGATTATACGGTAAAACCTCGATAGTCTCTTACGACAAGCTTAGATCGAGTTTAGTTTTAAATAAACAAAGTGATTTATTAATCAGAGCTCTTGAGACTGTCGAGACGGTACCCACTGTACATTTCTAGATGAAACTAGCAGAATATACGTATGCTTGTGCACTAATGAAAATTTATATGTCCTACGTAGTGGTGATTCATACCCGCGGGGATCAGCTACTAGTCGTATTTCTTACCTCTATCCATCGTGATGGGATATTTCATGTCGCTACGAAGGGAAACTATGATAAGATGATAACAATGTTGCGTGAATTGCGAATAAAGTGATTTCTTTCTAAATCTTTTGTATCATGAATTTCCACTATTTCATAACTTATGAATTTTCTAATTGGAAGTCACACTAATTATGTCAATTTTCTAATATGTTTTAACAAAATTTCGTTTTGAATGATTTTTGGAAAAGTCCTCCAGAGGAGATTAGATTTTCTCGCACGTTCATCCGCAACTTTCGAGAACGTGCTACTTTATAGATAAAATTAAACTGTCTACCCACACGCGTCGCCTTATATAAAAAATGTTCGATTGCCGTTTTCTAACGAGGAACAAACTAAATAAAAGTCACGCAATTTAGCAGTTTAATTAAACAAGAGTACAGATACAGGTCAAATGTAAGCTAGTACTAATGTTCAAAAATCATTTTAAGAAATATCTCAAAATGATTCTCGATTAAATGTCGATGTCAATTATTCGTTCTGTTATAGTATAAGGAAAATATTAATGAAAAAAATACAAGAAGGACATATAGACCAGGGTTAAAAACATAGAGATTGAAAAAATTGTTCAGATGCGCGTCTCTTATGACGCTAGAAAAATGTTTAACAAATATGCAGGAAGCCAGCGGCGTTACTTTTATTATTCCTTGCCCAATTGTAAAAATACTTCTGTCTCGTTTGTATCGCGCGACACTGCTCGCAAAAAAAGGGTTTCAAAGAAGAGTATGAGAGAGTATGGTCACCTTCGGAACTTGTCCAACCTTTCCAAAATAAAAGACGCCGAAATCAAATGCAACTGATCCAGGGATTTCGAAAGAAAGCTTTCCAAGAATAAAAACATCGATTACTTCCTAGGAAAAACAGAATCAGTTTCTACTTGAAAAAAAAGAAAGAGTAGTGAACTAGAGAAAACGCGTTCTGTCTACGTTTCCCGTAACTCAGCTACAAACACTGGTCTCTATAGAACACTGGATATCGGACATGTAATAATGATAATGAGGGAATCGGGAATCGCCCAGGATCGATCGGGAATCACCTGAACGATCCTGGGCGATAATAGATAAATGAGGGAGGTCCAAATATGCTCTCGCTGCCGATCACTTTAGTACTATTCAGCTCTAAGAAGGGTATTGAATCTTTCATTGAAAACCCTCTCGGTCGATAGAGGAAGTCAAGATGAAAAAGATCGCTTTTGATCCATCCCGATATCTCAATCCGTTCCGGAGATATAGACTTCCAATGTTTTTAAGCCCAGCGTTTGGTACAGTGACCTAGTTACGCGTTGAACGTCTAGACCGGATAGAGATTGGGGTAGGTCCGGGAATCGGTCAACGAGCGAGAAGGACAGCGCCGAAAAAATGATGGTTGTCTTCGCACGATATCTCCGGAACTAGAAGTCGGATCGAGATGAATCAAACGGCATTTTAAGGATCTATTGGCTATACAGTCAATCCCGAAAGTTTATGTACCTCAGAAAAACGGATTTCCTATACTTAAAAAGAAATCAGACGTCGGAAGAATAATGCTAATAATAAATAGCTACGTGCTAAAAAGTATAGAAGGAAATATCCAATTAAGTATTGACG
>NW_017172225.1:164958-185667 GCF_001652005.2 Ceratina calcarata | reverse complement strand
AGCATTAATAGTTTACGAGTTATTAACGAAAAACGAAAAAACAGTTTTTTGCAAATAACTCGTTAACTATTGACGCTAGTGAAAAGTTTTTACATGGAAATTGTAGATCTCGTCGTCCTCTATAAGAAAGGTCGTATGCAATTTTCCCATATCTCCAACGGTTTAGGAGTTATTGGCAAAAAACGAAAATTTTGCAAAATCTGAAGGGATACCCCTTGGAAAAATCTCGGAAAAATCGAAAACTTTTTGTTGTTGTTTATTATTAGCGATGTTCTTCCGACGTCTGATTTCTTTTTAAAAAATGCGTTTCTAAAGCGTATAAACGTTTGGGATTGACTGTATAGCCAATACATCCTTAAAGAGGCCTTTTCGCTTCGAACACCGTAATTTTCATCTAGTTTTGTTTATTTATGGTAAACTTATGGATCGTCGAACTTCTATGTTTTTTACTCTTCCGTCTGTTGTACCGGAGTAACGGGCTTCCTCTTCCTCGTCTTGAGAGCGATAACATACACGCAGTGATGGAGCAGTGTGTATGCGAGGTTTTTCGGGAATGGAAAGCACCGTAAATAAAGACGTATCAATGAAATATCGGTGTGTGTTAGAGAAATGTGTTCTGTAGAGATCAGTGGCTACGGACGGTGTGCGCCGATATTTGGACAGAAATAAAAATGCAGAGAAAGACAAAGAAACACATATAGACACACAGAAACCGAAATAAAGAAAGAGAGAAAGAAAAGACACATGTAATATTTGCTATGACGAACACACTAACGATGCGGCATAGCGTGAAAAATCTGGCGTTTCTCCTGGATTTCATTAAATTATTCATTAAATTATCTTTTTTTTATCCAACACCAAGTTTTTCAGAGCATCATACCCAGTACAAACCCAAAAACGTTTTTAATGATATTCACATAGAATGACTATCCGATAGTTTTTAATCGAATCGTAAAACGTTTCTTGGTGTGTACCAAGCATTACCGTGCGATTGACAATGTTCGTAGATCAATCAGGAGTCCTGTACACTTACCTGAACAAACCGTGAGACGTGCTAGGCTGCAATTTTCCGTTTCCATTGTTCGACGGCGGTGCTGTCGGGGGTTGTGGTTCGCTGGCTGAACGTTGGACCAATGCCGGGGCTCTACTACTTTGCTTCGGCCCGGCCGGCGCGGTACCGGGCATCATCTCAATGCTGGAACTCTCCCTCGATGAATTGAGCGTCTGCTGAAGCAGAGTCAAGATCAATCTGATGTTCTCCCCCATCGTGTGTTCCATGGAGGACACCTGTCGCGACAGTTGATCTATCCTGGCGTTCACCTCTTCCATAGGCCGGCCTGGTCCACTTTGAAAGTCACCTACGATCCATAGAGAGATACAGATCTGTTCGAACGCTAACAAATCGATATTGAAAATGGTGAATCCTCGTCAATTTTGTTTGTTGTCGATTATGATTTTGGGGAGGGGGGGGGGGCGGAATCGTGATTATCATGAAATCATCGGGGATTGTCACATAACGAGAACGAGGCAGACAGTCTTTTATTTTTTTCTGATATGAAGCAAACTATTCACGGAGGCATAAGACATGACAGATGATCGGGTCAAGCCTAAATTAATACCGTTTCATGTGCGATTCGAAATCGTGATGGGCAACTCGTGCTTTTGAGAGTTTGGAGCAGTGCATCGTGATTGATAATCATCTCGATAAGGATTCTCGCTCTTATTCTAACACTCTCTATTCTTTTCCCTGATGTCCTCGCTTCCGGTTTCGGGTAGTAGATTCGTTGGATCCCGAGTTGCCCATCACTGGAATTCTATCGTATCTTCCACGCAGCCTTGAGCCTGTGATTCTACCCACCATGAGACTGCGGAAGCTGCGGCGGCGACGGCGTTGTATAATGACTGGACGTCGTCGATGTCGGGTGCACCACGTTCTGGCTGAGGCAACTTTCACCGGCCGCGGAGCTTCTCCGTGCTGGTTTCGTCAATGGAGTGGTCACTGGATAAACCCAGGGCACAGAATCAGTACCACGATCCGGGAAGTAGCGCGAGCCTTCCTACCCTCTAGAAGTGCCTCTTATCTCCGAGATAAAGGGGGGGGGCGGACAAGGAGGAGAGAAAGATAGAGAGAGATAGTAAGAGCGAGAGAGAGAGAGAGAGAGAGAGAGAGAGATGGAAATTTTTTAAAAGTGAAGTTTTTCCAGGAGCTTTTTAATAAAGTATGATATATCGTGCCGTTTCTTCAGCAACGATACCCGTTGTTTACCGAGCGAGCGTTTGTCCGTGGTCGTTGATGATATATGTAGAAAATAGTTGGCCCGTCTACTTCGCCAAATGGATACTTACTCTGCTTGGCGAGGTAATCGTGACTCGTCAGTGGCTGCAGATGGATCTTGTGCTGACGTAGGTCCGGTATGCTGCGCTTGAGATGGGTTAGCATGCCTGAACAACCAGGTTTCAAGGTGTTAACGAACTCGGGACGTCAAATGCAAACGCAAAGCTTAAAAAACACGCTGCCGCGCGCTTAACCCAAACGCCTGCGACGCTTCGAGTCCCGCGAGTCGACTAATCGACTGACCGATGGTCAAGCTTGGTTCTAAGCTGATTACAATTTATGCAGCTACCCTGGATATTTACACGCACACTACGAGTCGTCGATCAAGGCGATTGGGCTAAAGGGATGTTTCAGCGGACAGAAAAAAAGGGGGGAAAGAGAAGAAGTATATCCGTCGAATAAAGCTCATGAAAAATGAACTACGCTATGTAGATAGAAATCTTAAGAATAAAATGATAAGTAATATTGTATATACGGAGGAATGAAGATCTTCGTGAGACACGAGCAATCGAATTAACATGAGCCTGATCAAAATTAGAATCTGGCGATCCTGAAGCGGAAACGGGGATGAGGATTGAGAACGAACGTTCGATGTTCTAATTGTAGTCCGAAAAGCTTATTAAAAATCTATACATTAAACGGTAGCTGCTATCTCCCACGAAAGGGAGCGAACTCCGCTTCCACTCCAGAACTATGGTAGAATTAGAGTAATTACTGCACTTTGCGATGTAACATTCGGAATTACCTTCTCACAATAATTGTTGTTAACCGGCCCGGAAAAACGGTTCTCTTCAGAGATACTAAAAGTGGTCCAAAACTGACGCAACGATTCGATCAAGTACAGGATATATTATAAGGGGGATAAAAGGTGCAAGCCGAGCTTCTCGTATTATAGTATATTATATTAAATACATATGTATAAATATATGTACAATGTATCGAAATGTTTCTATGTCTCTCGACAATTTTAATAATGGCAAGCGATCGATGTGGCGAGTTTGCTAAGCGATGATTCCAAAGTACTTTCCTGAACCATAACAATCTTCCGCATTCTTGTATCGCAAACGTATCGAAAAATCGACAATCGTAAAGAGTGATTCTTGCTCGAATTTATTTAAGAACTCTATTTGTCGTGCAGAGAACAACATTCCTCAGACAATAAGTAGAGACAAACGATAGAAATAGAGAGAGAGAGAGATGTAGGAAGAGATAGATAAGTAGAAAGAATCGGTAAAAAAGAAGGCATTACTTCGTAGGAAAATATGGAGTCGAGATTTATCTGATCTGACGAACATCGCTTACCAGTTATTGAGTTCAACGTTGAGCTTCTCTGTTTGGGCTCGTCGAACTCTAGGTTCAACGGTGTCACATCTTGGCCGGCTTTGTCGGTGCTGAACTCCAATATCCCGTGGCCACTTCCTTTGTCACTAAATGATTCAAATGACAGATTTTCGAATAAAACGAGTACTGTAAAACGAGTCTGTCCTCGATTATTTAAATGGAGAACGTACTAATCATCCGGGTCACCCTGCAAGGAGTCTTGTCGACCGGTGGGTATAAGATTGCCAGGACCTCCGGGTCCTCGACGGTATCTTGGTGGACGGAAAGCGAATCTCCTAGCGTCGACGTCGACGTCCGTTGGAGTACTGACAGGATACCTTGCTGATATTGGATCGACCCCGGCTTGCTCCTCCTAATCGGTTCCCGTAAGATTTAATTAATTCCCGGCGTAGAATCGAATCGTAACGAGTGAGCGCATTCTACGTACGTCTCTCAGATTAAAAGTAATTTCGAGGTTCTGACTGAAATGATTCGAGAACTCTGGATAAAGCGCCAGAACGTCGAGTAAGTCGTCCCTGTGAATCTTGTGTAAATCGCAATACGTCAAAGCGCGCACGTTGCATGATGCTTTGCCTACGGTCGGATATATACACGGATTCTCCCCGAATATGTCGTCCTTGGCCAGAATCGCCATCACCACGTCTTCCTTCAGTATCTCTATGCTCCCGCGCGATATGAAGTACAGGGACGTCAGCACGTCCCCTTTATGAACTAACGTGTCACTTGGTGGTGCGTGTGTCGTTTTGAACTTTAATGATAATGCCCTAATGAAAAATTCATTCGTTCACGTTCCCCGTCTCTCTCAAGTACCGCAATTTCACCGCAGATGAATTATTAATACCTTAAACAACCGGGACTGGCACCCTCGAAGGCTTTACAGTTGTTTAAAAGGTTTCTGTTCAGATGAAGACAGATGTCCGCCTGAAGGCACTCGGGGAACCCTTTCAGAACGCTGTTCATGTCGATTCCGTTCGTATACGTCCAAGCATGTTGAAAGTACTCCTCTAACCGTTGACGCAGCGGGTTAGGGATCTGATGGAACCTTATGAACTCTCGAACTCGAAGCATCTGCGTGTGGTATCTCGCCGTACCGCTGTAAAGTCTCTGTATGATCGCTGAGACGTTACCGAAGATACTGGCGTACATCAAAGCTGAGAAACAAAGTTGATTCTTCGAAGAAATAGTAGGGAACATCGGTCGTTCGACGCTCATAGTCGGACGACTAGTCGGTCGCACGGATAAAATACTTGGGTATATCGAGTGAGCCAAGAAGAATTGCCATGATTTGAAAAAAATTAGTTGTCATTTGTTAAATCATAAGAGCATATATAATGTTGAATATTATTCTTGTTGGTCCACCCTGTTTCAATTAAATACTTCTCATTTATATTGAATCCTTACATCCGATTAGCATAACGATTATAGTAAATATCTTTTCGGCGTCCGTGTTTGGAGCCACGTTTCCAAAGCCCACCGATGTTAAACTACTAAAGGTGAAATACAGTGCTGTGATATAGCGGCTCTGAAATCGAAAATATCGATGATTCCAAGGTATGTAATCGTCTCGCGAGCGCGTACCGCTTATAAATTTACCTTTATACTTGGCCCACCGGTGTTATTGTGAAAATAAAATTGATGCGTGTCGTTGGCTAGAATATCGAGCCAGCCTACTTTACTTTTCAACGTTGGCCTTTCCGCGTTTCCTATAGCATACCTTCAACCAAATATTTTACATTGTATTACAACTACGAATATTTCCTGAAGCGATTGCTGCGAGTTTCAGGACTTTACCATATGCATGCCATCCAGTGGGCACAGAGAGCAAAGGTGCCCATCAAAAGGAGTAAAACTGCGGCTCCATATTCGCTGTACCTGTCGATCTTCCTAGCTACTCTGACGAGTCGCAGAAGACGAGCGGTCTTCAATAGTCCTATCAAGGTGGTCGTCTGTAACGAATATGTCACACTTTGTCGATCTCACGCTGAGCCGTTACGAGTCACGTTCTCTCGACTCTCGACAGAGTTCCCTCGAATTTTCCGAGAAGCTAACGTTAACTGACCAACGGCGTTAGAGCGCATTGCATTTGCAAACGAGACTGTCGATTCAATTAGTTCCGACCTTTTTACGCAGTACTTGTGAATGTAATTATAATTACTGAGTGGCAACTGTAATTATCCGATTAACTTCCCGCAACTCCCAGCGGAGGTTGCGACGTACGGGAAATGGTAGAATTGCATAAGTCCGCGGAGAATCGATCATACTTTTCGATAGAGATAAAGTAGCGTCGCAGAGAATAATGGAATCGCGTTAATAGCCAATACAATCGTCCTAGATCAGTTATTCTATCTCCGGTTAATACAGTGACGCGATAAAGTGTGCATTAGGCGCTAGTTACGAATGCAATTGATAATTGATCCGCCCTCGATGCACCGTTCCATGTACTCCGACGTATTATCGAACCGCGGCAACGCTAAAGTCAGTTCTATACTTGACAGTCTCACTTGTTCTTACAAGGAATCGCTAGTTCGCCGCACCGGCTGTCGTTCTCGACTTCCATCGATCGAGGCTGGCAGACGGTCACTACCAGGTCAACCAACGGCTAAGTTTCATAACGTTTTTTAATTAAATTAAAAAATAAAACTCGTCCGCTTCTTTAATCGAGGACGACAGTCGTAAGAAGTTCAGCTGACTCGTGAGCAGACGTTCTTTGTCACCCTCTCAATCAAATCTCTTCGAATTACCTGGCACTTTGCATATGTACATATTTCTCTTGAGATATAAAAGAAATGAAAACCGTGTGTACTTGATTTACTTATATACTTATTAGGATTCACTGATAGTGCAATAGGTGATCAAAGGATCACACATTCTCTACTATTACGTTCAGAGTGTCAATTATTATAAGAACGTCTTTTTTCATTTTCGAAATGTAACTCACGAGCAATAAAAGGTCGTCGCGCGTATGAAACATTGTGCAAATAATAATCGTTGGATGAAAGACATTCTGGTGAACGGAGACTCGTGATACTCATGCTTTCCCTCTCTGAATGTACACGATTTCTTACCTGCGATGGAAGTTCGAGATTTGATTACCGCCGAGGAACGGACGGAAACATCCGTCGGGAATGTCGACGGAACAACGACGACGTGTTCACGTGAACGACTCTATCATGCAAAGTCGACTACGCTCCAACCAAAAGTGAACCATTCGCCTAATGGTTTGCTAACGATAATCTCGAACTCGGTATACGGGTTGCTCGACGATAATTACACGCAGATCATTATTCCACAAAAGGGTGAAATTAGGATCGTTTACACAGTTGTAAAAATATTCATGGCCTTCCGCGTTCGATAAATTTTCGTTTTACATAATGAATTCTTGTTCGCGTTATGATTCCGATCAATTTTCGGTAGCACGGATACACCTATAACACGTTATTATCTCTGCTACTTAGATGGTCACGTTTTATGGGTTGGAGCAATCGTTGGACGATATATCGACTTGAGCAGAGATGAGACACTCGGGGCTGCCTTTTATTTGGCCTCGTGCGATCGCTAAGAATATCCGAGGACGTTTGATAGCCGCGACTGATAGGGGAAGAAATGTTATTGCGGCATGCACGCGAACCTCGATCTACCAAGCACATCCAGGAAGTTCCGAATAATTCGTGCTACGTCCTATTGCCTGCCCGCGAACCGCTTTTATCCTCCCGTTGAAACGATTTGAATGTCGTGATAAACTGCACTGAATAATTGCCAGTTTGATAATAGTGCTTTTATTGATAAGCTTAATGGAGCAGGCAATCGAGGATCGAAATGGGTCTCTTTATGTTGCGTGTCTCTTCATTTTTTATACGCCTCTTTGTGTAAATATCCCTTAGCAACCCGTAATGTACGTGGCAAGACATTATACATAAGTGGAAAGAAGACGAAGCAGTCAAGCGACAGAAAACACACATAAATACTCATTATCGTGTAGAAAAAAATATTAAGACGTTAGATGTACAATTAAAACTTGAAAAAAACACGGTGCGAGTTCTTGTTCTTGTATCAATATTAAAAGCGCCAAACTACAAAACTTGTTAAGAGCACCGAATCCAGGTGGGTGATAACAAGTTCGATGATAATAGTGTACACACAAAAATCATCAAATTAGGCTTGTATGGTTTCTCATTCTGTATAGCTTGCAACCGAAGCGTAATCAGTAATCAGAGTTACGAAGAAAGCTTGATAAATAAAAAGCTCAGTAAAAGAGGGACAACAGAGAATTGTCTTAAATGAAATTCAGAGAGAAAATACGGCAAAAGCTTACATACGATCGTTACGAAATCCTGTTGGAGGATCTTTCGTTTTCGGAGTGCATTCGTTGTGTCGCTATGCGATCCTCTGCGTCTCTCGTGTGTCGTTCTGTGTTTATGCGTGTTTGCGCGCGCGTGTAATTTTCTGAACGTGTATATGTACGTATCTCTGTGTACCGTGTTCAGGGATACTTTGAGCATTTCTGAATGTGTCTACTTTAGAGGAACCACCGAGGAGAAATTACTAAAGAGTGACAACCTTGTGGGACTTCATGTCGCACGAAAAAGTCGACAATTTTTTATGTTCTTTAGAAAATATTTCCACCGAGGTAAGAAATAGTAAGCAAAACAATCGTCACTGCTGAACAGTTGTCAGATACAAGAAAAGTCTCATGCGATTTCCTACTTAACTCCACGCGTTAAGGATGTATTGGCTATATAGTCAATACCAAAAGTTTATGTATCTTAGAAAAACGCATTTCCTATAATTAAAAATAGTGCATTTTTCTTCTAATTTCGATATTTAATGAGTTAAGTATGATTATTTGGCATTTTATTGATGTTGACAAAATCCGACCATTCCAGCGTCGAAACGGCGAACTTTTGGAAAAAAATTTGGTTTTTCCTCAATAACTCCTAAACTCTTGGAGATACGGGAAAATTGCATACGACCTTTCTTGTAGACGACGACGAGATCTACAATTTCCATGTAAAAATTTTTCGCTAGCGTCAATAGTTAACGAGTTATTGACGGAAAACGAAAAAACAGTTTTTTGCAAATTACTCGTTAACTATTAACGCTAGCGAAAAATTTTTACATGGAAATTGTAGATCTCATCGTCCTCTACAAAAAAGGTCTGATGCAATTTTCCTGTACAACCAACGGTTTGGAAGTTATTGGCAAAAAACGAAAATTTCGCAAAATCTGAAGGGGTACCCCTTGGAAAAATCTCGGAAAAATCGAAAAATTTTTTTTTCTCAAAATATCGAGAAATGCTTCAAGTAAAAGTTGTAGATGATACTATTACCTATGAAAAATTTGAAATCACTATAATTTTAGCTTTTTAATAGTAATAGGAATTTATAATAACAAATTTAACATGCCAGCATTGTTTAAGTATATGTATAGCCTATACATCCGTAAGGAATAATTGGCGATGAACGAACTAATTACTCGATTAGTCCTCAAATATTCGAGATAAAATAAACGTGTATACGATCTTCCTTGCAGGTTCTACGAGTACCTACAACTTTCACTTGAAGCATTTTTCGATGTTTTGAGAAAAAAGAATTTTTTTCCCGAGGTTTTAAGGGGTAGATTTTGTTTGCTTTTCTACAAATAAATGCTTACCTGTTGCTGGTATCGGAAAATGTTTGATACGAAAGTTGTAGGTACCATTGAGAACTACAACTTTTGTATGAAATATTTTTTTCCATCGTCAATAATTAACGAGTATTCTGGAATAAATTGTTTTCTCGTTTTTTGTAAAATACTTGTTAACTATCGATGCTAGCGAGAAATGTTTCAGACAAAAGTTGTAGCTCCATTTGCGAGATACAAGAAAGGTTCTATGAAATTTCCATCGAATTCCACTCGCAGGCCCAATTTGTTGTCCCAACGATTACACGGGCATTGCCACTCTTTATTATATCTCATCGGTGGAGGAACTTACATATCCGTCTATCGGGGCGCATTCTTTTCTATTACTTTCAATACTGTTTGTTTTATATGTTGGGGACACTTGGAAATAAGCACGGATAATCCTGCAACCCCAAATTTCAAATCGAATCTATATAAGTGCAGTTGCAGCGTTCGCTTTCTAAACAAGATGCTAGGACCGTTCAATTATTTCAAATGAATGGTTCGTAGCTATAGTTTGTATGTTGCAGCTGCACCTTGATTACTCTAAGAATTGGAACAAAAAGACGTACAAAAATGGAGAAGCTCGAAGTGCAAAATATTTAGACGGAACGTACAAACGCTTCCTGTAGATCAAAATGTTCGATAGATAAAACAACAGGTATTTTCGTTTTCGTTCCTTTTTTTTTAACAAGCTCCTCCGATTCGTTCGGTTAGCCAGCCGTCTCTCTAATCTCGTTTCATTCTTGATCGAGCTTGAATGGCTTTGATGCACAATACCGTCCTCCATGTGCCAGACCCATCAATTTGATCGATCCCGGAATCCACAGTTGAATTCAGCCCTGATATTGTTAAAAGATATAATAATAACATGAAGTCAAAACTAAGGGATAAAACATTCAACACATTTTTACTCGGGTGGACAGTTTTACATTCACGGGTCTGACACAACGGGGAACAGGACATCATCTCTAATTCGTGCGGCGATATCACATCAATTCAAGTGGATAAATATTATTCAGTTCGTTTGGTTAAAAAAATGTCGTTGGTCAAGTAACTACGAAAAAGACACTCTCTAACTATTTGTATTGTTCTTAACAACTATTGATACCCAACAATAATTTCTATTTCTATGTAAAAAAGGGGAAAATGACAAAAATAGAGAAGTGAAGTAAAAAATGGTAGGGCTCGTTTGAAGTGAATCAATATTTGTTAAGAACATTTCATCTAAGACTATTCACTATCTAATCAGAATGTATTATGTATACATACATATATACAAGTACTCTTATCACGTAACGATTATGGGAATATTTCTTGCTCTTTCAATGGGTGCAGTTCATAAAATTCTTGTATATTCTTGGATATATAGGACGAAAAAAAAAATCAAGGTAGTTTTAAGGCTACTTCGATGCAAGACGACTTTCTACCAACTGATCGTACGTGGGTAGATCATTATACTTTTATTGTATTTACAGTATCGTCTCTTCGTATTTATTTTCCTTCTGCAAAGTACTTTACTGTGTGAAGTTTGCTCAAGGTTCACCAGCTGAAGAATCTTTTTCTCGCCGCAGAGAAAGAGAGACAGAGAGAGAGAGGACAGGAGCAAATCGATCGACATTTTTCTGCTCGTTATTTTTGAAAAAATCTGGAAATATATTTTACCACTGATTATGGTATGGCGCTGGAAAAAAGAAGAAACGGAGTCGAAGTATCTTTTTAATGTCGATCGACTTCGCTCGAAATTCCGTGACAATTTGTGGGGTTGCAGTTGGCCGAGTTTTCTTCTTATTATTTGATCTTTGCGATTGTGTGATTTTTGTGTGTATAAGTGTGCAAATCGGGGGGTATAGTGATTTGTTTGACGTCGATGTGGAACATTAAAGTAAAAGAAAACGAAGTGGTTTTGTAGTAAAACAGCTGGTGCAAAAAAGGACGTTTGAACGCAATGTGTTCTTCTTTTGAAAGCTCTTAATCGCATATGATAGAAACAAATAGAGAAAAAGAGAAAGAGAGAGAGAGAGAGAGAGAGAGAGAGAGAGAGAGAGAGAAATACAGATAGACAGAAAGAAAGGCAGTAGGACAGAAACAGATAGAAAATTCATGGCTGCGTTGATTTTTCTCAATCATTAGTGTGTAAAAATCGAAACCTGCTTTTAACTAAAGGAAACAAAAAAAGAACGTCAGCCTGTGAGTAAATTTCCTGTGTGTATGTGTGTCAACTAACCTCGTCCTTGTCCAAGCCGAGCTACGAAAACGTTAAACCCAGGTTAAAATTCGTTCGTTCATCATTACGTGATTTAATTGTTGTTCACAAAAAAACGAAAAATAAATGGAGAAAAATTAATGTAAAAAAAGGGAACCATTATTTCCATATTATTATCATTTCATTGGAAAGGAATCATCTAGACAAGTAAGATTAAATTGATGCGATCGAAAAATTCATTCGATTCATCGTCGGTGATCTTGAAGAAGATCGTACGATGTTTTCTTTTCGTAGACATGAAACTCTCGCCACTTTCTCGCAGACTGGTCTCAACTTGTGAAACGTTCCTACACGCGTAATTAAAATTATACTGCCCTATATTTTTATTCGTGCTCCAATAGGGAAGAAGGTAGCCGCGTAGAATACCCGCAGGTGCATTATTGTCTTTTCCTACCGCGCGGCCGACGTCGCGTTTCAATTCATCGGTTTAATCAGCGCCGTGGAAAATGGAACGATAAAAAGAAAATATATCTTGCAATAAGACGAATGGTAATTACCCGACGCGGAGGAGAAGCAGAGAGACGCGAAAATTATGAGAAACGGAGCGAACCGAACGTAAACGCATAAGTAATTGAAAATTTAGAAAGAAATAAAGATACGGGGAAATCAATACTAGAAGAGAAATCTTGATAAGGAATTGATAAAATCTAACATGTCGACAATCAGAGCAGAAATCTCACAGCGAGAGACTAAAATTACTTACACATGTATAAATCGAGTGTGTATGCATACGTGTGTGTACAGGTACAAATCCAATTCGGAAATTACTATTTTTCTAAACGATTATGTCTTTCGGACGCCTTTCACATTTAAAGAGGAATCTCGTAGTAAGACACGGGTAACAATCCGTGTTTTTCTTTTTCTCTTCTGTTAGCAAAAGTAATACGAAATGTAATCGATCAAAGATTTAATTCCCGCACGAACAAACTTCTTTTCTACTTTCTCGATTCTTTCTCGATATTGTTCGATCTATGACGTACGTGTACTTTTCGTGATACTTGTGTGGAATTGTTCCAGACAACGAGAATTCGTTAAAGTTTCTTCTCGTTTGCCGGAAACGTAGTACATTGTGTGCACATTTAATACACGTCGAATCGATCTAATTTTCGACAAAGAAAAAATAGAAATCATTCAACACCGAGAAACGTCGAAAAAAGGGAAAACGAACTAAGCACCAATCCGGTAAGACACACCTATGGGCACTTAACTTGGGCTCGGCATGTCATCCTAATCATGTTTACGAGCTAACATCGACATTCTAGAGACTCCAGCCGAAAACCTGATCGTCCCGCAAATCACTTCTCTTTCGCTACTAAATTAATTATTCTTTCCCCTCCGTCAGCCACCGATAAAGTGGTGTCGTTTCATGTCTTGGAAGGTAGCTCCGATCTTACAATATGTCTGAATGAGTCGTTCTCCTCAAACATCTTGCGTTTTTCTGTGAATCTTATTACCATTCTCTTTTTATGATCTACAATTCAATCAACTGATTGACTCGAATTTTAACTTAAAAGAATTCACGGAAACGAGGAAATGCTTTTCCTCTTGGGTTCGAGTGAAATTATTAGACAGAAGAGATAATTTAATTGTAAGAAGTGATTTAACGGTGATCAGGTTCAGCCTGGAAAGAAGATTCTCAGAAAACGTGGAGCGTGCGACGAAACTTACCTCATCAGTGTGGGAGCCAACGAGAAAAAGGTCGAAGGGTATCGCGGCCACCAGGTCGATGATGAACCAACCCTTCAGGTAATGGACGGCTATTTTTCCGGGATGGGACACCACTTCATCGTTGCTATTCACGAAAGTCGTGCGAAAATTTATGATGATGTCCACTATGAAAGTGACGTCGACTGAAAAAGCAAAATACTCGTGAGAAGAACGCGTCGCGTCGCTCGCTGCCGATGTGTGACCCCCGACTGGTCAAATAAAAAATCGTGAGGAAAATGCGAATTATTTCCAGACGACGACACGAGGAAGCGAAGAAAGTAGTACGCACTACGTACGATCTGACCGCGCGCGCAGTGGAATTACGAGTGTTTGGTCAGACAGCGTGTACAGAAATTCCTATCAACGTCAGACGCGCACGTCAAATTCCTTTTACCGAATCATCGCGAGTTTATTGGCTCAAGAACGCTTTCATCGTGCTGTTTAATTGATACTCTTTCATGTTTGCGACGTGGATAGGAAGTCGAATTTTTATTCGTCGCCGATCGCTGGGTTCTCTCACCTATGAAGTCTATGATGACGATGGGATCGTCACTGTACTTTTTGTTTTTCCTGCTGTTGTAATCCGGATCCGACAGGACGAAGGCGGCGACGTAAGGAGTGAATATAGCGGTATACAATACGAGCAGTAGTATCACCCAGTCCCAAACCGCTTTGAAAGGTGAATAGTGCAGTATGGTCCACTTGCCGATTCTAGGTGACTGTAATTTGTACTCTGGGAGGATATCGTTTCCAAGGGACAGCACCTGTGGCACAGAGCATCGACGCCTTGGGAGAGAGTTGATTCAATTGGACATGATCGTGGAAACAAAAATAGAATTAAAACCATTCTTCATTTTGTTTGATCAGTACTGGTAGTAAGATTAATGGTATCGCTTTTGGAGATCGATTCTTCTGATTTACAGTGTTTTGTCAAAGTCCGCGTTCATTTATTTTCGCGGTCGAAATATCTTTCCCGAGAAACAGATTTAAGAGAGAAGAATAGCAAACGATTCGTGTAGAAATTTTGTTGTATGTCACGTGGAAACCAGTTTTATACGCGGCCATGAATGTAAATGTAAGAAAGAAATGTATTTCACGCTCCGTATTTCATTTTTAATACACCGTTGTTCCCCAAGCGGAATGACCGAGTGAACAATATCAGGGACGGCTTTGTTTCGTTCCACATTTTCATCTTTCCTTGTCTGTCGAACACAGCGACTAGAAACGCGAGAAATAACACCCACGCCCGCTTTCTTTTTTTCTATCGCTTGGCGCCGTGTTCATTTCGTCTATACCACGACGAATATATGAATAAGATTGTTATTTCAATCCAATTATTTGAGCGTTCACTCTGTTTCAATTTTCACTTTCGATACGGATCGATCGAAATTTCGATTGCCATGGAATCGCTTTGCCGTTTCCATGGCAAACATTGTTTTTCCTCATCTGGAGACAATTATGATTATCCCTCCTTCGATTTAAACCATCGTCGAAGAGGGCTTAAATCTCAACGAAATCCGTAGTGTCTTAGACGGCAATCAATACGACATAAAACGTCTTCAGCGAGCAAAGCTAAACGTTTAGAGAATAAGAATGGCGGGAGGGAAGAAAAAACGGGGAGAACTCAAGGAGAAAGGCCTGACCTGCCGGGCACAGTAGCGTTTCGAACCACTAATCGGACTCTCTGCCATTTAATCCGGCCTTTGTCGAGGTTCTTCGACGAAACCACCGATCGACCATAAGTATACACGCTCGTCGCACACTATGACTCTCTTCACTGACACACGGTCGGAACACGTGCACTTTCACCTGTAACTGCCGACAGGCGCCGCGAGATCTACATGGAGTGAAGAATCATAGATCCGCTCGTTTTCCGCGGTCCGGGCATCATCGTTCCGTTTGTAGCCGACGCGCACCGTATTCTACTCCCACCGACTGGCAGGGAGAAACAGAGGAGGATTTGGTTTCCAACGGAGTAACACGCCCTCGGCCGCGAGCACGTTTTATCGAGCGCGAAAACTAGCTCGCGTCGGAAAAGCGGCGGCAAAGCGACTGCCGATTCTAGTGGCAGCGTCGACGACTCGAGGAACCGGGGATATCGATCCGGCCGACGTGGACGGAACGATGCCCCAAATACTGGGATACCACTTGTTTACAACGCGGTGAGGAAGAACCGGAAGAGTCCTGGTCGAGTGCTAGCCTCACACTGATGCAATGCGGGCCGCGAAGGGTGGCGGCATTCGATTGGCGAAGGGGAGGCCGACGAAGAGTGAGCGCGTGCGAGAGGGAGAGACAGCCGCCGCGGGAGACAGAGCGAGACCGCGTACGTGTGCACGCGTTTACGTGTGAGTCAGGGCAACCCTCGTCGTCACACCCTACGGCCTACGCCGACCACCCTTGCAAGTGTTCAATCTTAGCAGGGTTAGCCTTATTACCTTAATAGTGGCTGTGTCTTCCAGCGGCGACCTCGCTCAGCCCAATAACAAGACTTCCGTTGCATTTCGTGCACGCCGACTAGCAGGAACTGATCCCGCGATTCTCGTTTACTACCGCGTACGATCTTTCCTCCTTCCATCCGAGCATCGTGCGCCCACTGTTTTTTCACATGACGAGCGACTACGAGAAAATCGTGCAAGTCATATTTCGTGTCTACGTGTGCACCGAAACCGTTTCCATTTATTTTACTGGCCACTGGTTTATCCCGCACGTGTTTGTTTGAACGTAGACTATTCGGTACGCCACGCCAGCGACGATTCTGTTTACCTGGCCAAGTAGCCAGGATCTGTTGCTTCTAAACTACATCATCGGTCACGAGTATTCGATTCAAGACACAGCCGAACACGACTCGGTGACTGTTTTTCCAATTGCATTACAACTTTATCAATAATTCTTCAGTACTCAGGATTGTTTCAGTACTTGTAAACGGAAATGTACAAACCATTGTTTAAACGCGAGACGTGAGAAGAATAATGAACTACATCTCGGCGCTTATTATTACGGTTACAAAGAGTTCCAGGGGATCAATGCATCGCACGGTTGAAACGTTGTATCGATTATCGGTTCGTAGAGAATTATAAATACTGACGCAAGACACCGTTTCACCCGACATCTGGACACCGTCTGTAAGTCGCCTGGATTTAGTTGAAGACCTAAATGTCTCTATGTTCCGAATGGAACAGTCGTTTAATCGATTTCTCATTATTGGAACCGCGAGGATCTCCCAGGATGAAATAAACGGTTATGTTCGAATTCCATTTTTTTTAGAGCTTGTAAAAATTTATAAATTTCCATAAGCATTCGAGTCGTGGACGAGCCAGGAAAATGTAAATCGGAATGGATTATCTTTTATTCATACACCTGTTTCAACCAGGCGAGCCGAGCGTGTTGCTCGGTACCTGAACGTGCGCGGGGGCGCGGGTTCGTGACCTGCCAGCCTCGTTTCAATGACCTTTCGTCATTGAGCCTTTCGAATAAGCTCGTTATTTCTAATAAGCCACGAATGCGGAGACGAGCTCCTGGCAAGAAAATGACTTCGTCTTAAAACCATGCACCTCTTCGATTTCTTACAGAGGAGTCCTAGTTCAGGTTTCTGGGAATCGGTAGGTCAATCGGGTCAGGGAATCACGTTGTTTCGGAGGCTCGATAATTGCCGGAAACAATTTAGGATCGAATACGAGTCTGGATCGATTGATTCTAGGTTGAAACTATGTTGCACGCTCCACCTGTTCTACTTAGAAAGACCGAATACTCGCGTGGCAAGAACTGAACAATTAAGACAAAGCACGCGTCTCCCCTTAACCTCAAGAAAGTTCATCAACCCGACGAGCGAGGTTTCTGTAAAAACGAGAAAAGAAACTCATCACAATTTTCTATCTAATCGTAGACGTATTCGCAAGTAGGACGTGTTCAATGTTGACTACGCGCGTCTTCGAGGAAAATCGTCAGTATCGGTTTGAGATTGATCGACTCGACGTAGATTAGTAATTAGAGCGCAAGGTACACCAAGTATGCCATACACGGCTCTGGCATACAGGGAAAGCCTGACCAATTAAAGGAGATCCTCGTTTCCAAGAATATGACGGCATTGAAAATCCTTCCGAGATGCGATCCATCTAATGAATCGGCGCCAGTCTCCGTGCAAATTTAATTACTAATTAGAGCGATGCTGACAAGTATCACGTTGAGAAATTTCTAATAGATTAGAATCGCATGAGTTGACTAATAGATTGGTCGAGGTAGGATCCAACAGTAGATCAGACCGTGCCGTGACCTGGAATCATCGAATAGTTTCCGTCGGATTTAATAAGCGTCAGGTGATACTCAAGAACTTGTACGAAAATTTAAAGCGCAGGAAACTTCGTAAGGGCAAATAAATAATAAATTAGTAACAGAGTTCCATGGAAATGTTATGAACTTTCTCGAAATTTGTCACGATCGGAATTGCTCGCAGATTTCTTTTCGCAAGTTAGTTAAACAAGTTTTTAAATTATTTATTAATGAATAAGAACCTGATTCGAATGCACAACTGTTTGCATCCGACGGGAAATCGTAAAACTACCGAAGTCGAGAGAGCTAAAGCTATTCGAGGCAGCAGATTCTGTTACAACTTCATTCCCAGAAGGTATGCGGAAATGACCTGTTTCCCGGTAATAAACGCAGATGCCAACCCCTAGGCTCCGTCTCCGAAATTGTCAACTATAACCACGCCACAGCAGTTCGTTTCAAATATTCAACGCGATCAAGAACGCAGGACAGTGATACGCATATTAATAGAAGAACATAGAATTATCCTCAAATAAATAAAAGTGTACGAGGAAAACATTCGTTACTTTTTTAAGAAACTTATAAATACTTTTTTCCCTGAAGCCTATCGAGCCGGATGATTCTCAACAGAAATAGCATATGATCTCTTTGTTAATTTTTCTGACTTACGACCCTGTTTATACACCGGTTATCGACGCGCGTTTCGAGAAAATCAGGTCGCGTCAACACGACAAAGCTCGTTTCTGTATTCGGGACATAATCCAGGCGTCGCGGGCAGGAACCTGCTGTCAAAGTATGGAAATGTAGAATCAGTAGTAGTTATCAGTGGACGCCTTTGTTCGCATTGTAAATAACGGTTCTGCTTAATGAAAGCTTCACGACCCTCGGTGTCGCAATAAAGCGTGGCAGTAGTCGACTTAGGGCCGCGCGTATACGCGTGTACACGTATTTACGTACAAACACTGGTACAGGTTGTCGTATTAATGAGATTTTGAATACGCCGTACGTGGTTCGATTTATATCTGGCGATGCAGCCAGCTTCGTTACCCAGAATCGAGCCGGAAGCGGTGTATAAAATTTGTATAGGTGATAAATTATAGGAATACGAACGTCAAATACCGTCGATAGAGTGGAGCCGAACTTCTGTTTCTTTCCTTTAACCAAGTAGGAGTGCATCATGGTTGCCGAGACTTGGGTAAAAAGTTCTAAAGTCATTCTCAGACGGTCTCTATACGTTCGCGACCGAACGCCGCGTGGTCTCGCGACGGTACTCGTGTTTCAAACTCGAAACTGAGAATAAGCAACGATTCGAGGAACCACCTGTTCCACACTCTTCCACTCACTACTATCGAGGATCCTTCCTTGTTTTACTGACCCGTCACGTACGCACAGTGTTACGGAAGGAAAGGAATTTGGCATCGCCTTTGGGAATTCGAAACTCGTTCCTTCGTCTCTTAGAAGTTTCACGCATTTCCGGCGGCTGTTTGCAGTAGCCCCGTGGGGCATCCAGCTCACCGTTGATTCCTTTCCGTTTCGAACGAGATTGGTTCATCGATACTACAAGATCTTGCAGCTTATCTCCATGGAACTTGTAAAGTCGAATCCAATTAGGTTGAAACCCTATCGGGATGTACAGCCACTGATCTCCTTGTCACATTGAAGTTGACAAGCCGCGTTATTCATCGTCGAAAAGGCCAGTGGAAAAGTGACGGTTCCGTCGAGTCCTCCGCGTGATTCGGCCGTTGAAAATTTTCGTACGAGAGATTTCAATAGAAACGCGATAGACGACGTGACTTCTCGGGTCCGAAGGATCGATGGGATCGAACCGAAGTTCTTTTGATAAAGGATCTTGATGGAATACGAGACCGGAAGTTAGTGAGACCGTAGTACGTGACTCGATGCAAGTTCGTTCGGAGTTTGACCGATCGCACTTCTCTCATCGTTGAAATTTCGTCGTGTTCACAACTCCTTCTATTGATGACCCGAGACGCACTCACGAAATTCAGTTTTCCAGAAACGCGGAAAGCATCAATATTTTCAATTCGCCGGGCGCGAGTTTGGTGAAACGTGAAACGAAACGATGTTGCTCGTCGTGGCGAAGACGAGCGAGGAGAATTCCAGCGGTGATCTAATTTCGGCGGAGCTTCGCCCGTCGATCCCGCACGCTCGCGTACGCGCGTCAAAACTAAAGAGGATAGAAGGCCCGGTTTCGAGCGTCGCGGCGCCGAACGCCGCGAGATGCTTTCGAAAAACATCTGACTCAGCGATCGCCGAGCCGAAACTAGATGTCACGGCTGGGTGAGTGGGCTGGTACCCCACGCGGTTTTATTGTCAGACTATATCGACGTCAGCAGCGACAGCTGCTCGCGATTAAACGCGCTCATAAATTCAGTCGATATTTTTTTTGCTCTTTTCGATCGATGCGAAGCCGAGGCACAAAGTTCTGCGACTCTTTTTTGGAGCCAGTTCAATTTTGATGACAATCGTGAACTTTGACTCTTTGGTTTTATTGATATAAAAAACGGGAAGATTGATCGATCGATTTTCGATGTCAAACATCTAGTTCGGAAGTTGTCGACTTTTTTCTTTAGGTCGGAGTAAATTATGATGGACGTAAATTCGATGTTCGAAGGTTTCCGTGGGATACGTTTGTCCTAAAAAGTTGAGGGAGGAGTCAGTCGAATATAAGTCACGCGACTTAAATTTTTCCAGCCGGATTCGCTGTCGGCCGCGTTAATGTCGCAATCCCACCCTTCTTTCCTATACTCTATGATAAACGCGACTTAACCCATTTACGCGTAGCAACAGCGTACGTTTCTGCGTTGCAATTACATGAGAACGACGCAATCGTATTTAAAGATGTATTGGCTATACAGTCAATCCCAAAAGTTTATGTACCTTAGAAAAACGCATTTCCGCATATAACGCATAATTAAAAAGAAATCAGACGTCGGAAGAATAATGCTAATAATAAATAGCTACGGGCTAAAAAGTATAGAAGGAAATATCCAATTAAGTATTGACGCTGACGACAATTTTTTTTTTTCAAAATTGTGAAAAATGCTTCAAATAAAAGTTGTTTTCCTTCTAACTTCGATATTTAATGAGTTACATATGATTATATGGCATTTTATTGATG